>NC_064641.1:134891191-135206885 GCF_023864345.2 Schistocerca serialis cubense
GAGTGATTCGGTTTTCAGATCTCCACAAATTTTTGGAAGGCCGAACGCTAATTTTCTTATCCTAGTAGCTGTTGCCCGTCATTTAGTGAGTGTGGTTAACTAAAGTTAAATCAGTATACTTTCAATCTGACTAAAACCAGCCGAATAAAATTAATAATAACCAGTCGCGTGTTTGCTAATTTTTTTTTATTTTAGTGTTTTTTTATAGGGTCATCTGCATCGCAAAACTGGAGGCAAAGAAAAGAAAAGCAGAGAATACAAATAAATCTAAGGGCTTTGAATATTGGAAAAAAATGGTGTTCACTAGCTGGTACATTTAAAGACGCATCTTCAGCTGTCGAACCCGCCAGTCATAACGTGACGAATGGAGACAGTGAAGAAGTAATGACTGCTGAGGCCTCATTATCAGAAAGAGCTACAAACGCGGAGGTACGTTTGGCCAATCAGCAGTCGTCTTGCACACTGCCTCCCAGCATCAATCAACCTGCAACATCGAGCGTGGCACTTAGAAGTTTACGTGGTGTCTCATCTGCTTCGAATGATTTTGCTACATTAGACATAGGTTTACGTGGTGTCTCATCTGCTTCGAATGGTTTTGCTACATTAGACATAGGTTTATATTCAGATCAAAGTTCACAACTGGATTGTCTAAAGGAACAAATTTTAAAAGGCGCTTGGGTACCGTCTAATGATTACAAATTTCCTGTTTCGTCGAAACGAAACTTAAGCTTTCAACTGAAATGGTTGGACAGATTCCCTTGGCTGTCATATTCTGATTTAAAAATGGAGCCTTCTGCAAAAATTGTGTCATTATGGGTCGTTCATGTGAAGGCAAGGGAAACAATCAGCGATTAGGAAAACTCGTGTGTGAGCCATTTTCTAACTGGAAAAAAGCGTTGGAGGTATTTCAAACGCATGCACAAACTTCCTATCACAAGCGAAATTCGGAAATGGCAGACAATTTTCTTAAAACTGTTTCTTCAAAGATGTCTACAGTAATCGAGCAATTGCCTTCAGGGAGTGAACGACAGCAAGAAGACAATAAAAGGAAACTGACGTACATAGAAAAAGCTATAATGTTTTGTGGTAAACAAGGCATTCCTTTAAGAGGACATACTGACTCTGGACTAGTTTGTACATTATTGGAACGTCAGCGACTGCTAATGAACGATGGCAACTTTCGAGCGTTACTGCATTATGCTGCTGAGCCTGGAGATAAACATATTTTGGAGCATTTGTCAACAGCTCCAAAGAGCGCTCTATATACCAGCCCACAAATTCAAAATGAAGTTATTGCTATTTGTGGTGAAATTCTACAACGTAAAATAATTGACGAGGTAAAGAAAGCCAGAATATTTAGTATTCTTGCTGACGAAAGACACGTAGAACAAGTTTCACTTTGCTTACGGTATGTTGGTTCGGAGAATGTTAATCACCATAAAATTAAGGAAATGTTCCTCGAATATATTCCAACAATCGATGTTACTGGATTCGGTCCTGCACAGCGAATCATTAAAGCATTGAAAAAACACGGTCTTGATTGTTCCCATGTAGTTTGTCAAGGCTATGGCGGTGCTGTAGCTTTGAGTGGGTTCTTGCATGGCGCCCAAACGTATGTTCGTAAGGAATGCTCCCATGCTCTTTACGTACATTGCAGTGCACACTCGCTTAACCTTGCAATTGCTGACGCATGTTCACGAGCAGAAATCAGAATTTGCTTGGGCATTGTGCAGTCTGTTGGGTCTTACTTCAGTCATTCTGCTCAACGCACTGCCGTATTAAAAGACGAAATTCGCGAACACCAAAAAACTTGCTTGAACTATGTGAAACACGATGGGTCCACAAGCACGAAGCAGTCATCCGTTTCAAGGAAATTTATCTAGCAATTGTCTCCGCCCTCGGAAAACTGCAGTCTAGCCATAACAAGGACACGTCAAGGCAAGCTGTCCAACTGATAAACTCACTTCGTTCCTCAAATTTTGTGATGAGTTTAGTGGTCCTTCAAAAAGTGATGAGCTACACACTATCGATATCAAAACAGCTGCATGGAACCAATATAGACCTTATTGCAACATTTCACCATGTTGACAATGTTCTTAACGCCTTGCAGTTGTTGAGAGTCAATGCTGAAGATGAAATTACAAAGATTTTTGCAGAAGCAAAGCTAGTGTCAGAGGAAAATGGTGCTTCGCTGCAGGCGCCACGTCTTACTGGGAAGCAGTTGAACCGCTCTAATACGCCTGCGGTGGATGTAATTACATATTACAGAGTGAATTTATTTATTCCATTCCTCGAGCACGCAATTCAACAGTTAACTGAAAGATTCACAAAGCATCGCAAATTAGTATTTGCTCTTTATGGTCTATTGCCAGAAAACTTCGATAAAAACACTGACATTGATGAGGCGATATCAATGTATTCGTCACTTCTTCCGGAGAAAAGCACAGCAGTAATAAAAGCAGAATTTGACATTTGGAAGGCACAGATGACTTCAAAGAGAGTTAGTCAAAAATCTGCTTTGGAGTACTTAGATCTGTATGATTCAAAGTTGCATCCAAACATTTACGTACTGCTTCAGATTTTGGTAACAGTACCAGTTTCAACAGCTGCTCCAGAAAGAACATTTTCCAGCTTAAAGAGATTTAAAAAATATGTTAGGAACACAGTTTCCAAAAATAGGCTCAACGGTTTGGATCTAATGAACATCCACTACAGCATAGAACTTGATGCGTCAGAAGTCGTAGATTCCCTTTCGAAAAAAATAGAAGACTTGTTATATAAATGTGTATTTGCTAAAATAAAAAATTATAAAACTGTTAATTTGTTCGTAATTCTGCTATTTCCATTCTGACCAATACATACACAGTATACAGTGCATTTGTAGTAGCTATAGCAATACATGAACAGACTGATTACGTATTTATGACTAAAAAAAAAAAAACTAAAATTCTACTTACGCCTTTGCTGTGCTTCTTCCTAATATGGCATATGTGCCAAATCTGCTGCTAGCAAAAACAGTTATTGTCCAGTTTGTTGCTACTGCTGATGCCAGTATGTGTTAACGTAAGTTCTATTATAAAAGTATCCATTCAATACGTCTTAACAAAAGTTGTACTGCTATCACAGTTCTTGTTCTCTCTCTTTTTCATTGAACGAATTAACGTGGACTACATTTCGTAACTGCAGAACCTCCAATGAGATCTATTAAGTTCACATAAGATAGGAAGGATTAAAGTTTATTCACACTAATTAACTGAAAATCGTCCATAAACTATTCTAAATGGACCTATAATCTTGTACAAATTTTCTTCACAGTAGCCGGCCATTGCCTATCTTAGCAATCTTAACACTATTAAAACATACATAATTTAATTTCAGATTCATTACCATTGATAAGGATTACATTTGGACATTCACGTTCCTATTCCGCGCTTTTTTTCTGTCATTTCTACCACAGTACTAAGCAGGGTGGCGTAGTGCCTGCAGCAGTAGATCACTTTCAAGAGACCCAGATACAACCCCAGAGCTGACCATACAGGTATTGGTTTTCCGTGGTTTCCCAGTTCACTCTAGGCTTTTCCTTGAAAAGCCCACGCCCGCTTCCTTCCTATCCGTTAAAAAAAAAAAAAAAAAAAAAAGTCCAAATCCCCGTCTCTAATGACCTTAGCTGTCGACCAGACATAAACACAACTTACTTCTTTACTCCTACCATAGAAGACGTCGATGGCCCTATGAAGGGGAAATCGAACATTTGTTGTCAGCACTGACCAAAAAGGAAATTCTTTTCTTCACTTCTCCTCTCTTTGTGATTGTCATTGTGTTACTTGTCCAGCTCACTAACTCGTTCTTGTATGAATTTCGGTGGCCGAGCGGTTCTAGGCGCTTCAGTCCAGAACCGCGCGACTGCTACGGTCGAAGGTTCGAATCCTGCCTCGGGCATGGATATGTGTGATCTCCTTAGTTTAGTTAAGTTTAAGTAGTTCTAAGTTCTAGGAGACTGTTAGTAAAAAAAATACAGCCAAATCTCTGTCTCTAACGACCTTAGCTGTCGACCAGACATAAACACAACTTACTTCCTCACTCCTACCATAGAAGATGTCTCTAATGACCTTAGCTGTCGACTAGACATAAACACTACTTCCTTACTCCTACCATAGAAGATGTCGATGGGCCTATGAAGTAGAAACCGAACATTTGTTGTCAGCACATAAGCACTACTTCGTTACTCCCACCATAGAAGATGTCGATGGGCCTATGAAGTAGAAACCGAACATTTGTTGTCAGCACTGAGCAAAATGGAAATTCTTTTCTTCTCTTCTCCTCTCTTTGTGATGGCCATTGTGTTACTTGTCCAGCTCACAACCCTCCCCCCCCCCCCCCCCCCCCGAAATCATATCCTGGCTACGCCTCTATTTGTTTTTTGTTTTTGCTACTTTTTGTATGTTAATTATTCTATGTTTTTTATTTCTCTAGGATGCGTTCCTTTCATATGTGTTTAGTAACGATAGCAACAAGGAGCTAACTTACCTCGACCATACTATTGCACACTACTAGAATAGTGAGCTCTGTATTTTAGCGCCACACACAAAAATAAAGTTCCATCGTTTAGTTTAACGTATTATGGTGTACGCATCATTTCTGTAGCAGGCATGGCAGAGTCGCAGGACCTAATTTATTTACACTGCAGCTAAAGTGGTGACCCCGTCGTGACCTGGCCTGTCTGCGCGTACGTAACACGAGTAAAGAATGGATGAGAATCAAGTGGCTGCAAACCCGGCAGTATCTAGACTACCTGTGAGGCTACTGCAGTTCTGGCCACTAAATCTGGCGCTGTAGTTTGCCCAGGTAGAGGTAATTTTTTTTTTTTTTTTATTCAGGCGTTATGCAGATGCATCTAAATTTGCATTGGTGGTGAGCCACCTGGAGCATCTAACAATACCACCACTTGCAAAGTAGGTTAGAAATCAGATTAATAATGTTGCTCACGCAGCATATGCTCGCTTTATCGCGCAACAACAAAGTTATTGACTGCGGATGGTATCGTCAGAATGGAAATAATGAAGCCGCTGTAAAAAAGTCATTAATTTTGGCACTTATCTTGAATGGATTCCCAAGTAGATTTCGTCGAAGTTGTTATGGCTCATCTTGTTGATTCTAGGGTGATTCCACTTTGACTGCT
The DNA here is from genome assembly GCF_023864345.2 of Schistocerca serialis cubense. Classification (NCBI taxonomy): domain Eukaryota; kingdom Metazoa; phylum Arthropoda; class Insecta; order Orthoptera; family Acrididae; genus Schistocerca; species Schistocerca serialis. Next base: position 134,896,371 of record NC_064641.1, read on the forward strand.
AGAAGGTCCAGATCTGTATTTTAGCAATATTTGAAGACCTAACAACTGCGTTTTTCAGGAAATTCTTAATGGTCAAACAGTCCCAGATCAGAACAATGGTATGGTAGATATAATTTTTGACTTGGTGTTCACGATCCACATTTTTTTATTAAACTTCTTGTAAATTCACATATACTTCTTCTTAATTGTCACATCATCAAGAAAATAATTTTGTATCAATCTGCATATATTTAATTTCCACTTTAACCAAACACAAGACTTGACTGCTATTTTAAAAAGCGAAATAACAACTTAACTTCTGCAAAGTGATATAAAGATTGCTCTGCGCGCATTCGCGCCAAAACGGTTACAAGTAAGTCAAAGATTATGACAGTCTCACAGAAATGAATACACACAAGAACCATATCACTGTATATATCGATACATCGGAGTACCTATACATTAATAAAACCAAATGTGAATGTTGTCACAAAATTATGTCTGTTACTTCCCAGAAAAGTAGTACGATATTAATGGTATCGAGAACTGGGGTTGGAGTGCCGTAATGGTCACGTAAATAAAGAACCATTACAAGCAGCAATATGTGCCAGAAGTGCAAGATATCCACCTGAAGGGGAAGCATATGAGCGGTTGAAGACGGCACTGACCCGCCGCGTATCTGCATCACAAGAAGAGCGCATCCGCCAGGTACTAACTCGATAAGATATTGGAGACCGAAGACCGTCACAGCACCTGCGGCATTTTAGAAGCAAAATTGATGCTGGTACCGTATCTACATCTACATCTACATCCATACTCCGCAAGCGACCTGACGGTGTGTGGCGGAGGGTACCTTGAGTTGCTCTATCGGTTCTCCCTTCTATTCCAGTCTCGTGTTGTACGTGGAAAGGATTGTCGGTATGCTTCTGTGTGGGCTCTAATCTCTCTGATTTTATCCTCATGGTCTCTTCGCGAGATATACGTAGGAGGAAGCAATATACTGCTTGACCCTTCGGTGAAGGTATGTTCTCGAAACTTCAACAAAAGCCCGTACCGAGCTACTGAGCGTCTCTCCCGCAGAGTCATCCACTGGAGTTTATCTGTCATCTCCGTAACGCTTTCGCGATTACTAAATGATCCTGTAACGAAGCGCGCTGTTCTCCGTTAGATCTTCTCTGTCTCTTCTATCAACCCTATCTGGTACGGATCCCACACTGCTGAGCAGTATTCAAGCAGTGGGCGAACAAGCGTACTGTAACCTACTTCCTTTGTTTTCGGATTGCATTTCCTTAGGATTCTTCCAATGAATCTCAGTCTTGCATCTGCTTTACCAGCGATCAACTTTATAAGATCATTCCATTTTAAATCATTCCTAATGCGTACTCCCAGATAGTTTATGGAATTAACTGTTTCCAGTTGCTGACCTGCTATTTTGTAGCTAAATGATAAGGGATCTATCTTTCTATGTATTCGCAGCACATTACACTTGTCTACATTGAGATTCAATTGCCATTCCCTGCACCATGCGTCAATTCGCTGCAGATCCTCCTGCATTTCAGTACAATTTTCCATTGTTACAACCTCTCGATACACCACAGCATCATCCGCAAAAAGCCTCAGTGAACTTCCGATGTCATCCACAAGGTCATTTATGTATGTTGTGAATAGCAACGGTCCTATGACACTCCCCTGCGGCACACCTGAAATCACTCTTACTTCGGAAGACTTCTCTCCATTGAGAATGACATGCTGCGTTCTGTTATCTAGGAACTCTTCAATCCAACCAAACAATTGGTCTGACAGTCCATATGCTCTTACTTCGTTCATTAAACGACTATGGGGAACTGTATCGAACGCCTTGCGGAAGTCAAGAAACACGGCATCTACCTGTGACCCGTGTCTATGGCCCTCTGAGTCTCGTGGACGAATAGTGCGAGCTGGGTTTCACACGAACGTCTTTTTCGAAACCCCTGCTGATTTCTACAGAGTAGATTTCTAGTCTCCAGAAAAGTCATTATACTCGAACATAATACGTGTTCCAAAATTCTACAACTGATCGACGTTAGAGATATAGGTCTATAGTTCCCGATCATCTGTAGCGTACAATGTGGAGCAGTCGCTTACCTTCATATATCAAGGCGATTATCGCGAGGCCGTCGGAGATGTCGTTAGACACCGTGGCAGAATTGGCCGGCAAGGTGCTGGATGCCGTCTCACCCGCGCCTGTTACAGCATCAGCCGCGCAGCGACAGAGTACAGCCGCCACGGTAGCGCGAGCTGAGTACGATGCATTAGCTGCGAAGGTCGATCAATTGACGCAACAGATCATCCAGCTGGTAGCGTGTTGCAGCCTCGGTGGAGATCGCAGCCGGCCGAGATCCAGGAGAGGCTGACGCAGCAGGGCCGCGTCCCGCTCACCAGTGCCGTCACGTAACGCGCAGGATGATGTGTGCCAGTACCACCGACAATTCGGGGAACATGCGCAACGCTGCACCAAACTGTGCGCGTTCCGAAATGGCAGCTGCAGTTCGCCCGATTGCTGGCCAACATCACAGCGCCTATTCGTCAGGGATCGACACGCCGGCTCTAAGTACTTGATTGATACTGGCTCTCACGTGTGTATTTACCCACATACGACGCTAGGTCAGTGCTACGTAGTTCTGCCTGGCGGCCGCGAGTAACTCGCCTATTGCGACTTACGGCTTGCACGGAATAGAGCTGCATCATGGCCTCCGCCGCGCGTTCCTTTGGAATTTCACGGTGGCGGATGTTTCAGAGCCAATAATACACTACTGGCCATTAAAATTGCTACACCAAGAAGAAATGCAGATGATAAACGGGTATTCATTGGACAAATATATTATACTAGAACTGATATGTGATTACATTTTCGCGCAATTTGAGTGCATAGATCCTGAGAAATCAGTACCCAGAACAACCACCTCTGGCCGTAATAACGGCCTTGATACGCCTGAGCATTGAGTCAAACAGAGCTTGGATGGCGTGTACAGGTACAGCTGCCGATGCAGCTTCAACACAATACCAGTGTTCATCAAGAGTAGTGACTGACGTATTGTGACGAGCCAGTTGCTCGGCCACCATTGACCAGACGTTTTCATTTGGTGAGAGATCTGGAGAATGTGCTGGCCAGGGCAGCAGTCGAACATTTACTGTATCCAGAGACGCCCGTACAGGACCTGCAACATGCGGTCGTGCATTATCCTGTTGAAATGTAGAGTTTCGCAGGGATCGAACGAAGGGTAGAGCCACGGGTCGTAACACATCTGAAATGTGACGTCCACTGTTCAAAGTGCCGTCAATGTGAACAAGAGGTGACCGAGACGTGTAACCAATGGCACCCCATACCATCACGCCGGGTGATACGCCAGTATGGCGATGACGAATACACGCTTCCAATGTGCGTTCACCGCGATGTCGCCAAACACGGATGCGACCGTCATGATGCTGTAAACAGAACCTGGCTTCATCCGAAAAAATGACGTTTTGCCATTCGCGCACACAGGTTCGTCGTCGAGTTCACCATCGCAGGCGCTCCTGTCTGTGATGCAGCGTCAAGGGTAACCGCAGCCACGGTCTCCGAGCTGATAGTCCATGCTGCTGCAAACGTCGTCGGACTGTTCGTGCAGATGGTTGTTGTCTTGCAAACGTCCCCATCTGTTGACTCAGGGATCGAGACGTGGCTGCACGTTTCGTTACAGCCATGCGGATAAGATGCCTGTCATCTCGACTGCTAGTGACACGAGGTCGTTGGGATCCAGCACGGCGTTCCTATTACCCTCCTGAACCCACCGATTCCATATTCTGCTAACAGTCATTGGATCTCGACCAATGCGAGCAGCAATGTCGCGATACGCTAAACCGCAATCGCGATAGGCTACAATCCGACCTTTATCAAAGTCGAAAACGTGATGGTACGCATTCTCCTCCTTACACGAGGCATCACAGCAACGTTTCACCAGGCAACGCCGGTCAGTTGCTGTTTGTGTATGAGTAATCGGTTGGAAACTTTCCTCATGTCAGCACGTTGTAGGACTCGCCACCGGCGCCAACCTTGTGTGAATGCTCTGAAAAGCTAATCATTTGCATATCACAGCATCTTCTTCCTGTCGGTTAAATTCCGCGTCTGTAGCGCGTCACCTTCGTGGTGTAGCAATTTTGATGGCCAGTAGTGTAGGAGGGTCCGCCCCTCGTGGTCTCGCGGTAGCGTTCTCGCTTCCCGAGCACGGGGTCCCGGGTTCGATTTCCGGCGGGGTCAGGGATTTTTCCTGCCTGGAGATGACTGGGTGTTGTTGTGTCGTCTTCATCATCATCATTCATCCCCATTACGGTCGGAGGAAGGCAACGGCAAACCACCTCCATTAGGACCTTGCCTAGTAAGACGGTGCGGGTCTCCCGCATCGTTCCCCTACGCCCTGTAAAGAAGCATGGGACTTCATTTCACAACACAGTGTAGGAGGATGTTTCTTGGCGCACTATAACCTTTTGCCTCATATGACCAATATCTGCCTTGTAGACCAGACCACAGGGCTGACGAACCTGTGTGTCCGGCGCCAGACATCCACCCAATCTGCCCGGCTGATTACCACCACTGACGACGAGCACACCGCACTCTGAAGGACTTTCCAGCGTTGACAAAGCCACCGGGTATACCGAAGGGCGTCAGGCACAACACTGTGCACTATATCAAGACAACTGAGGGGCCGCCGATCTCTTGTCGACCTCGACGATTGGCGACGGACCGTTTTGTGATAGCCAAAGCCGAGTTTGATAACACGATCAAAGAGGGCATCATGCGTCCGTCTGACAGCCCCTAGTCTTCACCGTTACCCCTCGCCCCCAAAAAGGGTGGTGCGTGGCGGACTTTTGAAGATTACAGAACACTGAACGCCCGCAAATACCTGACAGGTATCCGCTACCTCTGCTCCGCGTTGAGCGGCGCTTGTGTGTATACTGTACTAGATTGCTCCAAGACCCACACATAGATCCCTGTGGCCGACGAAGATATACCGAAGACAGCCATTATTACGCCATTTGGCTTATCTGAAAGCAAATTTATGACTTTCGGTCTGCGGAATGTGGCGCAAACGTGGCCAAGGTTTGTCGATTCAGTGCTGCGAGGTCTGTCATTCTGTTTCGTTTACCTGGAAGACGGCTAACATTCCGCGTGGTGTCTGTTTGTTCTAAGTCGTGTCTCCCTACCACTTTCGCGCACCGACGCTCTGAGCGTGTTTTTTAGGGCATTGACTAGTTTGAACCTGGAACCTGTTGCTGGTAAGGAGACGCCAGACCACACATGACATGTAGAGTTCAGAAGATTTCAGTGAGACTAGTGATGATATAATCAAATACTTAATGATTTCAGCATCAGCTCCACTGCACTCCCTGTAAAACAGTCTTAATACCAACTAAATTTAGTGGAAGGGGTTCAAGGCTTTACTATTTTTAGTTAGGTGGTAAAATAACGTCGAAAAAGCAGTTAAGTTTACCATTGGAATTTTTATTCTACTCACAAAACGTTGTTTATAAAATGCACTATTGATAAAAGGAAATATTTTAATACAGGATGATAAAAACCAACTGCGTTCAACAAAAATGTGAACGAATATTTCATGAATGGGTTTCCAAGTTCTATAATGGATCAAAGGATAACCTATGCCATATCACATCTATAATCTAGGTTTAAATTAAGTTTCATAAAAGAGGAAACTATCAAAAATGGTCTACCGTGACCCTCAATTATCTTTAATTACTTATTTAACTTGTCATAAATTGCAGTGGCTGATGTGACTTCTCAATAATATAACAGAAAAGTTACCGCGTTTCAGATTTTAACTTCAAGTAGCAAATGTGAATACCACGAAGTTTAATTGACGATCGACATTAGTATTACATAAAAAGGGGATGTAACAGATGAGACTTCTGCAGTTCTGAGTGAAGCCTTATGCGCTTTTATGCGGCATCGCGTGCTTTCATTACCTTGTCGGTGGTTAGGCAGCATCATGGGGCGGCGGGCGGCGCACACCTCGCCGTCTCGGTAGCAACTCTCTCGAACTTCTCCTTACTACTGTTTACCGAAGTTGGTTTAAGAAAAAGGTATCTGGCTGTGTTTTCAACTGACCAATCAGCGTCTCAATGTTAACCTTAACCTCCGCCTGCAAAAATTCTGTCTACCCAATGAGAAACGTTATACCTTTTGTGGTGGGGCAATGTTTCTAATGTTTTCTACGTAACAGAGACGTGTATAGTCTCACGCTAAAACTTGCAGCTGGTGTGGGCCTTTTAGTGTTATTGTAAGATCTGTAGTGTTCTTCTGGAGGGGTCTATCTTTTAACATGGGCTGGGGGATAGACCTCCCGGCGGTCGGCCGGCGATGTGGGTGTCCCTTATCATAGGGCCTTCTAGCCTACACGGCTCTGCTCTCGGCTTCTGTTCTCGTTTCTCCCCTCGGAACTGGGTCTGTTTCACGGTGGGAAGGTATGACATGCATTTAGGCTTTCTTGTGTTAGTCTGTGGTGTTCCATTTGCTCACTCGTTGATCGTATTACTTTGGTTAATTTAATGTCAGGATTTATTCAGAGCTATGTGACATATTGCCGGATTTGCTATCACATTAGGGTTTTCATGGAAGGCGTTGGATTTGCCTGACACCTTACAGACGTTTTGGTCTTCTCAGCCTCGCCAGAAAAACATCGCCAGCATCTCGTCGAGATTTTTCAACGACTAAGTGTGTACGGATTTGAGCTGAACGTGGAGAAGTGTATCTTTGGACAGTTGCAAGTTGACTTCCTAGGCCACCGCATTACTCCTTCAGGCTCAGTACCATTGTCGGACAAAGTAGAGACTATCTGCCAGCTGCCTCGGCCAGCCACATGCAAGCAATTAAGACGCTACCTTCGTATGCTCAACGTTTATCAGCGGCATCTGTCACATGCAGCTGAAGTTCAAGAGCCGCTGACAGCTGCACTGGCGGGCCCGAAGGCTAAAGGCAATTTGCCAATTACTGGATGGACGACAAATGGTTCATATGGCTCTGAGCACTATGGGACTTAACATCTGAGATCATCAGTCCCCTAGAACTTAGAACTACTTAAACCTAGCTAACCTAAGGACATCACACACATCCATGCCCGAGGCAGGATTCGAACCTCGGACCGTAGCGGTCGCTCGGTTCCAGATTAAAGCTCCTAGAACCTCTCGGCCACACCGGCCGGCGGACGGACGACACGATCGCGACATTTGAGGAAACACAACAAGCGATAGCGGACGCGGCATTGTTGGCACATCCCCAACCGAATGCACCGTTGGCCGTAGTTGTAGATAGGCAGCGATAGGCGGCGTACTCCAACAACGCGTTGGTGAGGCCTGGTGGCCGCTAGCTCTCTTCTCTAAAAAGCTCACCACCTCGCAAAAGAAATGGAGCGCGTACGACCCCGAACTGCTGGCGACGTACGAGGCTGTCAAATACTTTCGCCCTCACGTCAAGGCTCGCCCCTTCACAAGCCACTGACATTCGCCTTCCGGCAAAATAATCTGAACTGCTCGCCGAGGCAACACAATCAACTGCTGTACGTAGCCCAATTTAACACGGACGTTCAACACATTTCCGGGATCGACAGCATCGTGGCGGACTGTCTCTCTCTCGCGTTGGGGACGTCTCTTCACTGGACTACGTGGCACTCGCAGAAGCACAGAGGTCAGAACGAGAGCTGCAACACCTGTTACAGGGTGCACGGACTTCAATAAAACTACACTACTGACCATTAAAGTTGATACACCACGAAGATGACGTGCTACATACGCGAAATTTAACCGACAGGAAGAAGATGCTGTGATATGCAAATGATAAGCTTTTCAGAGTATTCACACAAGGTTGGAGCCGGTGGCGACACCTACAACATGCTCACATGAGGAAAGTTTCCAACCGATTTCTCATACACAAACAGAAGTTAACCAGCGTTGCCTGGTGAAACGTTGTTGTGATGCCTCGTGTAAGGAGGAGAATGCGTACCATCACGTTTCAGACTTTGATAAAGGTCGGATTGTAGCCTATCGCGATTGCGGTTTATTGTATCGCGACATTGCTGCTCGCGTTGGTCGAAATCCAGTGACTGTTAGCAAAATATGGAATCGCTGGGTTCAGGAGGGTAATACGGAACGCCGTGCTGGATCCCAACGGCCTCGTATCACTAGCAGTCGAGATGACAGGCATCTTACCCGCATGGCTGTAACGGATCGTGCAGCCACGTCTCGATCCCTGAGTCAACAGATGGGGACGTTTGCAAGACAACAACAATTTGCACGAACAGTCCGACGACGTTTGCAGCAGCATGGACTATCAGCTCGGAAAGCATGTCTGCAGTTACCGTTGACGCTGCATCACAGACAGGAGCGCCTGCGATGGTGTACTCAAGGACGAACCTGGGTGCACGAATGGTAGAACGTCATTTTTTCGGATGAATCCAGGTTCTGTTTACACCATCCGTGTTTGCCGACATCGCGGTGAACGCACATTGGAAGCGTGTATTCGTCATCGCCATACTGGCGTATCACCCGGCGTGATGATATGGGGTGCCATTGGTTACTCGTCTCGGTCACCTCTTGTTCGCACTGACGGCACTTTGAACAGTGGACGTAACATTTCAGATGTGTTACGACCCGTGGCTCTACCCTTCATTCTATCCCTGCGAAACTCTACATTTCAACAGGATAATGCACGACCGCATGTTGCAGGTCGTCTACGGGCCTTTCTGGATACAGAAAATGTTCGACTGGTGCCCTGGCCAGCACATTCTCCAGATCTCTCACCAACTGAAAACGTCTGGTCAATGGTGGCCGAGCATCTGGCTCGTCACAATACGCCGGTCACTACTCTTCATGAACTGTGGTATCGTGTTGATGCTGCTTGGGCAGCTGTACCTGTACACGCCATGCAAGCTCTGTTTGACTCAATGCCGAGGCGTATCAAGGCCGTTATTGCGGCCAGAGGTGGTTGTTCTGGGTACTGATTTCTCAGGATCTATGCACCCAAATTGCGTGAAAATATAATCACATATCAGCTCTAGTATAATATATTTGTCCAATGAATACCCGTTTATCATCTGCATTTCTTCTTGGTGTAGCAATTTTAATGGCCAGTAGTGTACAATCCGTAGACATTCCTGGCGGCGGTGTTCAACTGTATTGCGATGTGTTCACTGCCAAACCAAGTCCATACCTGTCTCTGAACTTCCGACGGAAAGCATTCGAATCCCTACACAACCTGAGCGCCCCAGGTACATCTACATCTACATCTACATGGATACTCTGCAAATCACATTTAAGTGCCAGGCAGAGGGTTCATCGAACCATCTTCACAATTCTCTATTATTCCAATCTCGTATAGCGCGCGGAAACAATGAACACCTATATCTTTCCGTACGCGCTCTGGCTTCCCTTATTTTATCGTGGTGATCGTTCCTCCCTATGTAGGTCGGTGTCAACAAAATATTTTCGCATTCGGAAGAGAAAGTTGGTGATTGGAATTTCGTGAGAAGATTCCGTCGCAACGAAAAACGCCTTTCTTTTAATGATTTCCAGCCCAAATCCTGTATCATTTCTGTGACACTCTCTCCCATATTTCGCGGTAATACAAAACATGCTGCCTTTCTTTGAACTTTCTTTGAACTCAGTCAGTCTTATTTGGTAAGGATCCCACATAGCGCAACAGTATTCTAAAAGAGGACGGACAAGCGTAGTGTAGGCAGTCTCCTTAGTAGGTCTGTTACATTTTCTAAGTGTCCTGCCAATAAAACGCAGTCTTTTGTTAGCATTCCCCACAACATTTTCTGTGTGTTCTTTCCAATTTAAATTGTTTGTAATTGTAATTCCCAGGTATTTAGTTGAATTTACGGCTTTTAGATTAGACTGATTTATCGTGTAACCGAAGTTGAACGCTTTTTTTTTAGCAATCATATGGATGGCCTCACACTTTTTGTTATTTAGGGTCAATTAACACTTTTCGCACCATTCCGATATTTCTTCTAAATCGTTTTGCAGTTTGTTTTGATCTTCTGATGACTTTATTATTCGATAAACGACAACGTCATCTGCAAACTACCGAAGACGGCTGCTCAGATTGTTTCCCAAATAGTTTATATGGATAAGGAAGAGTAAAGGGCCTATAACACTACCTTGGGGAACGCCAGAAAACACTTCTGTTTTACTCGATGACTTTCCGTCAGTTACTACGAACTGTGGCCCCTCTGACAGGAAATCACAAATCCCGTCACATAACTGAGACGAGATTCCATAAGCACGCAATTTCATTACGAGCCGCTTGTGTGGTACAGTGCCAAAAGCCTTCCAGAAATCCATAAATACGGAATCGATCTGAAATCCCTTGTCAATAGCACTCAACAGTTCATGTGAATAAAGAGCTAGTTGTGTTTCACAAGAACGATGTTTTCTAAACCTATGTTGATTGTGTGTGAATAGACCGTTTTCTTCGAGGTAATTCATAATGTTCGAACACAATATATGTTCTAGATTCCTGATGCATATCGACGATAACGATATGGGCCTGCAATTTAGTGGATTACTCCTACAACCTTTCTTGAATATTGGTGTGACCTGTGCAACTTTCCCGTCTTTGGGTACGTATCTTTCGTCGAGCGAACGGTTGTATATGATTGTTAAGTATGGAGCTAATGCATCAGTATACTCCGAAAGGAGCCTAATCGGTATACAATCTGGACCAGTAGACTTGCTTTTATTAAGTGATTTAAGTTGCTTCACTACTCCGAAGATATTTACTTCAACGTTACTCATGTTGGCAGCTTTTCTCGATTCGAATTCTGGAATATTTACTTCGTCTTCTTTTGTGAAGGCGTTTCGGAAGGCTGTGTTTAGTAACTCTGCTTTGGCAGCACTGTCTTCGATAGTATCTCCATTGCTATCGCGCAGAGAAGGCATTGATTGTTTCTTGCCGCTAACATGCGACCAGAATCTCTTTGGATGTTTCGAGACAAAGTTTCGTTGCGGAAACTGTTATAGGCATGTAGCATTGAAGTCCGCGCTAAATTTCGAGCTTCTGTAAAAGATCGCCACTCTTGGGGATTTTGCGTCTGTTTAAATTTGGCGTGGTTGTTTCGTTGTTTCTGCAGCAGTGTTCTAACCCGTTTTTTGTACCTAGAAAGATCAGCTCCGTCGTTTGTTAATTTATTTGGTATAAATCTCTCAATTGCTGCCGACACTATTTCTTTGAATTTAAGACACATCTGGTGTACGCTTATATGATTAATTTGGGATGAGTGGAGATTGTCTCTCAGGAAGACGTCAAGTGAATTTTTATCCGATTTTTTGAATAGGTATATTTTTCTCTTATTTTTCGAGGATTTAGGGATTACAATATTCGCTACGACAACCCTGTGTTCACTAATCCCTGTATCGGTTTTGATGCTCGTTTTTAACTCAGTATTATTTGTTGCTAAGAGGTCAAGTGTGTTTTCACAACCGTTTACTATTCGCGTGGGCGCATGAACTAACTGCTCGAAATAATTTTCAGAGCATGCGTTTAGCACAATTTCGGATGGTATTTTATGCGTACTTCCGGAATTAAACATGTATTTTCGCCAACATATCGAGGGTAAATTAAAGTCACCACCAGCTCTTATTGTTATGAGTCGGGTACTTGTTTGAAATCAAACTCAAGTTTTCTTTGAACCTTTCAGCAACTGTATCATCTGAATTGGGAGGTCCGTAAAAGGATCCATTGCCAACAATGACCTCTGCCCATACTAACTCACAGGAAGTATCTACTTCAATTTCGCGACAAGATAAACTACTTCTGACAGCAACAAACACGCCACCGCCAACCGTGTTTAGCCTATCCTTTCGGAACACCATTAGGTTCTTCGCAAAAATTCCGGCTGAGCTTATCTCCGGCTTTAGCCAGTTTTCAGTGCCTATAACGATTTGAGCATCAATGCTTTCTATTAGCACTTGGAAAAAAAAGTGTGTGAAATCTTTTGGGACTTAACTGTTAAGGTCATCAGTCCCTAAGCTTAACACTACTTAACCTAAATTATCCTAAGGACAAACACACACACCCATGCCCGAGGGTGGACTCGATCCTCCACCGGGACCACCCGCACAGCCTCAGACCGCGCGGCTAACCCCGGCGGCTAGCGCTTGGAGCTCTGGTACTTTCCCAACACAGCTACGACAATTTACAACTGTTATACCAATGGTTCCTGTATCTGCATTCTTCTTGTGTTCAGCCTGCACCATTTGTGACTGAAGCCCTTCTTGTGTTTTCCCGAGACCCTCTAACCTATAAAACCGCGCAGTCCACGCCACACAGCCCCTGCTACCCGTGTAGCCACCTCCTGTGTGTAGTGGACATCTGACTTATTCAGCAGAATCCGAAACCCAACCACCCTTCGGCGCAAGTCGAGGAATCTGCAGCCTACACGGTCGCAGAACCGTCTGAGCCTCTGATTCAGACCCTCTACTCGGCTCTGTGCCAGAGGTCCGCAACCGGTCCTGTCGACTACGCTGCAAATGGTCAGCTCTGCTTTCATCTTGCAAGCAAGACTGGCAGCTTTTACCACTTCTGTTAGCCGCTCGAAACCAGAGAGAATCTCTTCTGATCCAAAGTGCCACACATCATTGGTACCGACGTGAGCAACCACCTGCATTTGGCTGCACCCTGTGCTCTTCATGGCATCCGGGAGGACGCTTTCCACATCTGGAATGACTCCACCCGGTATGCACACGGAGTGCTCATTGGTTTTCTTACCCCTCTTGTCAGCCAAGTCCCTAAGGGGTCCCATAACGCGCCTAACGTTGGAACTCTCAACTACCAATAATCCCACACTCTGCGATTGCCCGGATCTTGCAGGCTGAGTGGTTTCCTCTGAAACAGGACAGGTGATGTCTGGTTCTAGATCGCTTCATGTGGCCGGGAGCAAAAAAGGATTGTAGAGAGTGGACGAAGTCTTGTCTCCAGTGCCAACGCAGTAAACTCGGCAGACACATACATGCTCCAGTAGGTAATTTCCCCGACGTCACAGTGCGATTCACATATGTTGACATCGTCGGGCCGATGCCGCCTTCAAATGGCCAACGCTACCTGCTCACCATCGTCGACGGATTCACTCGTTTGCCGGAAGCGGTACCAACAGATAATATCTCCGCCGAAACCTTGGCACATACCTTTGTGTCGCATTGGATATCGCGGTTTGGCTGCCTGCTCCACGTCAATACCGATTGAGGCAGACAATTCGAGACCGAATTGTTCGCAAAACTGTCAGTACTTTGCGACATATAGGTTAACTCTTACACAGAAGATTGCAGCAACCCGCCACTTTTTGCAATGCTATTTATTTAAACAGCGCCGTTACCGGTTTCGAACCAGTAGGTTCATCTTCAGACGGCTAGTTCAAGTTTTACATTACATTTCGTGTTTTCCCACTGCAGTTGTGTAGCGATCAACTTACGCCAAGTCAGCTATAAGCAGGACAATATTTCATATTGAAGTTAGTCGTAGTCAATAGCCAGATATTCACAGCTATATCCGCAAACAGTTCCTTAGCGGATCTATGTCTGTTATCATATACTTTCAGCAGTGTCAGTTTTTGCTACTAAACGAAGCAGTTGAAAGCAAAGGGATGTATTTGACAAAGTCACGATTCTGAGAAAATGAGCTTCAAAATTTGAATCAGATATAAAATATTATCTTCATTTGTTATATTTCAGTGAATTAAATTCAGAATGTTGTGCTTGTGACTGAACACTCGCAATATTCAATTTGTGCTTTTAAGTAGCAACAAACTGCATACACTCTCTTCAAGTTTATTTAACAGATATAGCAAAACTGATATTTTTGTTACTAACTGTGAACCGTGATTTATCTTCAAAGAATATTCTTAAAATTTTATTTCATTTAATAGCGATTCATCAAGAACATTAACACATTTAATCACACTATGTGAGCGTGGAACTAGTTACCAGGGAGTAACTGATGAAATCATAATCAAATTGCTTTTAACAAATGAAAATTTTATTCCTAAAAGCGTTTTTTTTTAAAGAAACAGATTTAAAATTATAATCAGAAAGCACCCTCTAAATATCAAGTTACAATTTATTCAGAGGCAGAAACAAAGAAATTTTGGAGTGTATGAGCTTTCGGGCTGAGAACCTTGCCGCTCCCTTTTGACACGGCCGTAGTCACGACCGCTCACAACAACCTCTGAAAGACTACACTGGTGCAAATGTGCAACACACCAGATTACCTTAAACTAAAAGTTTTAACAGTTCACACAAGCACACAAACTATGCACCCCGTAGGAGGGATGGAAATGGTACAAAACACTAACAATTAAAATATTAACCTTGCCACCGAAGGTGCAACTTGATTTTAACTTCTAAGAAAAGTCTTACGGTGAAAGGGTGGCAACTTTATATACTAAAATGATCATTTAAATAAAAGCCCATGAAATGCAATCTTATATAAAATTCTACAAGGTTGGCCAAACAATAGTTAATATGCTCTACAGTACACTCTCAAGATCATAGGCAATAATATCAGAGCATCCAAAGATATTTCAGGTATTAGGCCGTTACACTCCAAGCAATAAATTCGTTAACACACCGAATCCGACAAACATGACAGAGGCAGCTACTAACGTACGGCAGATTGATAGGGAGATTACCGAACAACCCGAACTGCAGGTTGCTCTAACCCGCCCCTACACCACAAGGGAAAAACGGACCACGCAGTTCATAAATAACCACCTTCCGGCGGGTGGCAAACGGAGAAGATTGGTGGGAGGACCCCCAAACAAAGCGGCTGGTGACCTCACCAAGAAAACAAGTAGAATTTAACAAGAGTAAATCAAACAACATATCAGCAATCACTTAACTTCTAACAAACTGCGACTTATCGAGAAGACGTGGCGCAGCATCCCCAAATCGCTCTCCCGAACCGTCCGCTGCCAGCCTCTTCAACGGACGCAGGAAGGCGCGCCGATCTCCCGTCTCACGGCGTCGCAGCTCGCACCGGCCAGACCGATGTCGTGGGTTGACTCCTGTTGCTCTCGTGTCGGCCGCGAAGCCACTATCCCTCGCTATACGGCGTGGCCCACTGGACTCCCTTGGCGACCTCACATGTGCCAACGCTCAAGGCGGACAGGTCATTTTGTGTCTCAGTGCGCAACCGACCAACCGATCGATCCAACCGCCAGAGCAACTCGAGCAGAATCTGATGCAGGAACTAAGCCCCGACCAGGCGACCATTCGTTGAGTTCTCTTACTGGCGGAGTGGAAAGACTCTCATTTATCCGGCTTTAAAGATCCGAACGAAAGACATACTAACTGTCTCACAAATTCGGACGAGAGACAGACTAGCAAGTTGGGGACGAGAGACTGACCCCAGACTGACTCCTGACTCACCCAGACTGACCAACTGGCGAGCTCATAGCGCCCCATAAATGCACGTGAACTGGCAATCTTTCCCCTTTCCCACCAGTGGGAGACACCAAAGCTGTGATTGCCACAGCGGCGCCACCGCCAGAAAAGGAGGGCGACAACCTTGAAGGAAATATTACGTCTAGATTCTTACAGTCATGAAGCTCTGAAAGAGCTAATTTCATCTTAATTAATTTTGAAACTCAATGTGAATTTGAATGCGAATTTATTAATTGTGCTTTATACTCAAAACTCTGAAGCCGGTTTTACGCGACACACTTATCATATACAAACCTGCACTGGCACTCAAAGCGTACAAGTTTGTAAATATCAACTACTTCGTTAGCCCTATTATGTGATACATCTAACATGTGTCTCCACCAGCGCCTCAAGGGTACGTATTCGGAACCATAGACTTGGTCACATCGTTGAGTGTGAAAGTTAGTTTTGTAAAGGTGCTATTTACTCATATTGAGGCTTCTGAGAGGTCCAGCTACGTATTTATTAAGCGGTTATTGTTATCTTGTGCAGCTATGATCAAATTACGTTATGATTATGCAGAACTGTGAAATAAAGTATTCTTTTTATCTCATGTTGGCACAAGTGAATGATTATGTATGTTTACGTTACAGCATTTTAGACATAGAGGCCACTGTTATCTATACAGAAGTTGCTGTGACAATGTTTGTTTTTGTTGTTAGGAGAAGCGTACCGGTACGACAATAATGTAATGCCTGGTGTAGGAATTGGGTCTGTCCCTGGCTGGGAAGAAGGCAGGGGCATATACTACCAGTTAATGAAGTAGTAGTGGCCCGAAGATCCACAGGAATTTAGGAACTTCATCAGAATAGTTGTGCCTTGTCTGTCGTACATGATGGAATTCGCTCAAGTGGCACAGTAATGGGGGAAGCCATTTCACAATAATGCGACCTCAAAGACGCAGAACGCTTTTTACAATCCTCATTGGTCGCAGCCGGCACAGATGCTCTGTACTTGTGTCTATTCTCTCAACACTGTCCTTCCTGGCATGCTAAAATAATATAAAAGATGCAGTCAAATCAAGCACATGCGCTACCGTCACCAATTAAGGTGATACGTACACATATCGAAAGTAAAATTAAATGGACATGTACGTAAAACATAAACTAATAATTAAATTTTTTAGACGTAACTTATTATGGTACAGCGTATCTAGAGAATGACATAGACAACTTCCCTTGCTGTATGCCTCAGTAAGCACGCTTATACTATCTTTGGATCATTCCATTTCTACAATAACAAGCTGTCATTAGATATAAAACTTTTCTCAGCGGCAATACAAACAGAGAATTTTAATTTGTTTAATTACTGTAGTTGTAAAAACTTTGCTAGCAGAAAAATGTGCATAATATCTTGTGCAATAGCCAAACCAGTCTCCAGATCTCTCGCATTTCTCATCTGCCTACTACGCGTGAAAACAATGACAAGCGAAATGCCCATAAAATATTGCATTCTGCGCGTGCACGCATACACCTCTTCCATTGCGCATGCGCAAATCTATGGCAGAGTAATTTCTCCTCAGCAGATAAACCGTCTACTGAAATCGCAGCTTCATTCGTTCTGCCGCTAGGTGGTAGCCCGTTTACACCTTACTTGAACACGTTAGTATTGTCATGTAACACCTGCCCAATGCTTAGCACCTCTTAAATATGTATAACTAGAAACATGCAGTCTTGTAGACCTCTTAATATTATTTTATCACAGAACTCCAAATTAGCTGACAAAAATAATGTGAACAGTCATCTATGTCTTATTATAAGCAGATGAAAAACTATTCAGCGTTTGTACAGACTTCGTTGATTGCGTTATTTAAAAAGAACACGAAATTTCGTATGTGTAGTCATGTAGTACGTGTCCTAAAATTATGTTAATATCGTTAGACCAGTCGGATTTTAACTAAAAAGAGTGCAGAAAATATAAACTAAGGTAATAATCAAATGAAGTGAAAATATTAATTCGCAGAATTTTTGCTCGCTCGACGCACATCTTCCTACCACATTTCAGACAAACTGTCTGACAACATTTGGTACACTTATACCACTGCTTACATGCCCTTTTTCTTGTCTTTGACGCGCTATACTTCATACACGTCTTCCTTTTTTCCATTCTATCAGCTGGTATTCCTCTAACGCGTCGTCGTCAAATAATTTTCCTATATTCGAAATTTGATAGGCGTTCGCAGGAAAATTCGATTTTTCTCCTTTCAAATATTGTGTGGAGGTATTTTCCATGCTCAAATAGAGTTTGAACATACCCACTTGAGATTATCTTTGTGATAAAAGACTGCATTTGCTGCGAACAATTATCTGTGGAATAGGTCACAGCTGGCTCTTCTTCCAATGGCGTATTTTCTTCACTTAATATCATACACTATTTCCTGGTGACCACCAGCTAACACAAAACGAAAATCAGCATCAGGATCATCAAAAATGTCATCGTCGTTCCCATTTTCCTCTTCAGCGTAATTGCTATTGCACCCAAGCTCCAAAATCTGGATCAGTTGCAGAAATCTTGTTCTTCTTAGGAAATCGCTCAATGCTATAGCTGAAACTAGCGAATTCAGGCATATAATAAAACGCTATGAATAAAAAAAATCCGAAATATCAGTTGAAAGGAAAATATGTAGTAATTAGAAACATGTAGACTATTGGACTTAATTATTACACGTAATAAGAAACTTACGGTCAAACAGGCACCCAATTTCGTGCTCAGTTCTAAATAATATACTTTATCGTTTGACAAACTCACACTGATTATTGAATGTTGCTTTACACACGGCAAGCATTAAAGCAAAGACACTGAAAAAGAGAAAGGGTGGTTTTTTGCAGTGTTATCACAGTGTTTAAAATGAATTATGGGTCTGAGAGACAGTTGTTTCGGGTTAAGGGTTAAAATGGAAGGAAGCCATATAGATTCTAGGGCCATGTTCTGGCAGCCATCTTTAAACTGTTTTCGAAATGAATTATTGAAAGGTATTTACTGGATTGAGAACTTTCAATGAGCTAAATTTAAGTCAACAAATGGAAAAATAAAGACAACCAGCATAGAGCTTAAATTTATCATTTTTAATGGTTTGGATTGTTAGCATCGTATTCTGAAGTACTAAATTCTGAAAACATTTTTACGATTCTTAAGATCGTAATTTTTATACAAGTTCATATGTGTGACAGTAGTTGCGTCGTCAGAACGGTGGTGGTCAGTGATCCTTCTTCACGTCTCTGATAAATTAATACACGCCAAGCAACAAGGCACTGCCCAGAACTATTGTTCCAGCGGGAGCCATGACTCACAGATTTTCATGGTGTCCAACTCCGGAAATTCTTGCATCTGCGACCAGATGATATCAGAAACGACTTAATAGCGTGTACGTGAAAAACCACACCATTCTCATGAAATTTCAAAGCACTTTTTACCACCACAACGACTTTACATCTGCGTCCATCGACAAAGCGTCCACACACTTCAGTGACTCTCCCTGTCTGTCTTCCCTTTCCTGTTGCGCACGTCACTTTGGAGCTCACCAAGCCAATCGCCGAAACCGATTACTAGATTTTCGCAGAATGAATTTTACTTTTAATTAAGTCGCTGTTTAAATCGTTGGAGTAGAGCAGTCGCTTACAATTAAAGATGTATGTGCGTATTGTGTGTCTATTAAACCGGGGACCTAGAAACGATGGAGAGGCTTCGTCTCGCCGTAGCACTCAGTGGTTCACAATCCCACGACAGGCCACAACAGCAGTCCACCCACCCCACCGCCGCCCCACATCGAACCCAGGGTTATTGTGCGGTTCGGTTCCCATTGAACCTCCCCCCCCCCCCCCCCCCCTCCCTCTGGAGACAGTGTTTGTGCAGCAATCGCCGACATAGTGTAACTGAGGCAGAATAAGGGGAACCAGCCCGCATTCGCCGAGGCAGATGGAAAACAGCCTTAAAAACCATCCAGAGGCTGGCCGGCACACCGGACTTCAACACTAATCCGCCAGACGGATTCGTGTCGGGGATCGGCACGCTTTTCCGCTCGGAAAGCAGTGCGGCTAGCCGGGCGGGCTATTAAAGATGTAGTATCTTTATCTTTTCATTTTAAAATAATGCATGTGAAACGCCTGCACTAGCAGGACAGAGCGGATTAGGTTGTGAAAAGGGGCCAAAATATGCTGCAGTCAGTTTCACTCAACATACAAACTTTAAACTTTATTCACCAACACACAATATTACAACAAGGTTGCAAAACACTCAAAACCTTAATCGACCTCCTTTGATAAACTTTAGGTTGGCTGAAGGCCACACTCAAAATCCAAGACACAAGGCCTAAGCAAGAAATTGAAATACTAGGTTCTTCTGGAGGTTTCACCCAAGAATATTTTCTAAATATTCATTCTAAACAGGCTGAAGGCCTTAGCAATTTAATTTTAATGGAACTTGGTTGGAGGCCGCATATTAGGCAACAAGAAGAGTTTCAATCAAAAGGCAGAATGCCTTATCTTAAAACAAAAGCATAACAATCTTATGCCTTAAGGGCAAGACAAGGACATTAATTTAAGAGACATTTAAACTCGGCTGAAGGCCACACATCAACCAAATAACTAAAATCCAAACAGGGAAATTACTACATAACACACAAGGAACAGCACTCAGAAGTTTCCAAGGCTCGGCCTGGGCTTGTAGCACTAACGCCCGTTTCGGTGAGACAGGCAGCCTGTCCAACGACTTCTTAATCTGGAGGCAACCCAGCCGACAGATAGCCAACCGACCAATCAACCAAATCAGTTTCGCTCCACGCAACCAGCAAAACGACCACAAAATACACGACACACAGAATATTGGCACCCACACCGACCAACAACACCTGAGCTGTCGAACTACACGCTGCACTGGACAGCAACAACACGAAGAGGAAAATAAACAGCCTAAATTTACGTCAACGACCAGGGCGGGTAACTGGAACAAATGGTTCAAATGGCTCTGAGCACTATGGGACTTAACATCTGTGGTCATCAGTCCCCTAGAACTCAGAACTACTTAAACCTAACTAACCTAGGGACATCACACACATCCATGCCCGAGGCATGATTCGAACCTGCGACCGTAGCGGTTACGCGGTTCCAGACTGAAGCGCCTAGAACCGCACGGCTACACCGGCCGGCGGTAACTGGAACGTCAACAGCCACAAGGCAGAAGATGCCGCTGGTGAAACTCCCATAACAAGGAATAATTTAAGTTAAATTTCACAGGAAGACAGTTGGAATCTTAGCCGACTTAAATACACACACGTTGTTGCTTGAGGGAATGTCCCAAAAGCGACAACCAGGATCAAACGAAGAAATGTAAACAGTTGAGGCTCGATTGTATGTTAAGTGAGGGCTAAACTTTCACGTACAAGATCGGTGGGCGACGAACTTCGAAATGTAAACAGTTGAGGCTCGATAGTATGTTAAGTGAGGACTAAACTTTCACGTACAAGATCGGTGGGCGACGAACTTCGAAATGTAAACAGTTGAGGCTCGATAGTATGTTAAGTGAGGACTAAACTTTCATGTACAAGATCGGTGGGCGACGAACTTCGTAGCACTCGCAAGCAGCACCTCACACTCCAACCGCGCATGTACACCACTCCCTGACTACCCGACACACGACGACCCGGAATTATTATCAGTCGCTCCAGAGGTGGTACAACAGTGCATTTATCGATACTCGCTGCTGCTGCCACTCACGGGCAAGTAAGGGAGGAAGTTAGTGACACCAGTAAATGGAATAAGAAAACAAGGTGGCACTACCGTAATAGAAGATGACAAACAATTAATGAGATGAACACGAGCCGTGCACGGCTCAGCATGTATAAAAAGTAATACATTTCACAAGTCTGCAAACGTATCAAACTGTTTCATGATTAAACGATCGATAGTTGTATCGAAATAGATTTTGAAAAAAAAATTGTTAATGTGTTTGGGTGTAGTTCCGTTACATGCTAAGTTGTTACCAATAATCTAGTCATCACTTACACCCTTCTGCCTTCAAGGACATCACTTGCATCCCTTTGACTGTCATTAATTTGACCTTTGGAATGACCCACAACAATGTAACGCAACATTCTGTCCCATTTTCATATAGTACATTAATCAATACAAAACTTTTAAAGATTATAATTCTAAGACAAAAAACGACGCACGAATTATCCTAATTGGACGGAAAGTGGCAGATGTTATGTACATGCACAGACGAACAATGATTATAATTTCAGAAAATCAGGATAATTTATTCAAGAGGAAAAGCTTCACAAACTGAGCTAGTCAATAAAGCGTTGTTCCACCTCTTGCCCTTATGCAGGTAGTCATTCGGCTTGGCATTGGTTGACAGAATTGTGGGTCTCCTGCTGAGGGATATCGTGCCAAATTATATCCAATTAGCGCGTTGGATCGTCAAAATCACAAGACAGTTGGAGGTCCCTGCCCATAAGGCTCAAAACTTTCTCAACTGGAAAGGAATCCGGCGACTTTATGCCCAATGTAGGGTTTGGCAAGCACGAAGGCAAGCAACAAAACTCTACCAATATGTGGGCATAGATAATCGTCGACATACCGCTGTGCTGTAAAGATGGCGCAGATGACAGCCAGAGGGGTCCTGCTATGAAAAGAAGTGGCACCCCAGACCATCGCTCCTGGTTACCAAGTCATCTGGCGGCGACATTCAGGTTGGTACCCCATCGTTGCCTGGGGCATCCCCAGACACGTCTTCAGCCTGGAATCTCATTGACTGGAGTAGAACTGTCTTCACTTATGAGTCCCACTTGTAACTGAGCCCTAATAATCACTGAAGACATGCATGGAGAAACTCCAGATATTGGAGGGTTCCAAACAGACTTTGATATAAATTAATCTGCCGCATGCAACATAGGCCACAAGATGTTGCCTTTTGCAGCATACAAGATGACGCACGCCTCATTTCCGTAGCATGCCACAATGTTGCAAGATGCTGCCCCAGCATAAACGAGCCTTTACGCCTCGGCTGGGCCTGTCAAGACTGACATTGGGTTGTTGATGACTGGAAACATGTTAGCTGGTCAGTCGAGTCTCGTTTCGAATTGTATCAAGAGGATGGACCTGGACGGGTATGAAGACAACGTCATGAATCCATGGACCTTGTATGTGAGTAGGGCAATGTTGAAGCTGGTGGAGGCTCTGTAATGGTGTGGGGCGTGTGCAGTCGGAGTGATATGGGACCCCTGATACGTCTGGATGCGACTCTGACAGATGACACGTACGTAAGCATCCTCTCTAATCACTGCATCCATTCATGCCGAGGGACTTGGGCCATTCCAGCAGGACAATGCGATACCCTACACGTCCAGAATTGCTACAGAGTGGCTCCAGGAACAGTATTCTTAGTTTAAACACTTCCGCTGGCTACCACACTCCCCACACATGAAGATTATTGAGCGTATCTGGGATGTCTTGCAGTGTTCTATTCAGAAGAGATCTCCATCCCCTCGCACTCTTACGGTTTTATGGAGAGCCCTGCAGTATTCAGTGTGTCATTTCCCTCGAGGGCTACTTCAGACATAAGTTGAGTGTTTACCACACCATGCTGCAGCACGTTTGCTTGCTCGCGGGGACCTTACGCGATATTAGGCAGGTGTACCAGTTTCTTTGGCTCTTCAGTGTTAACCAGATCTTTAAAACAAACGTTATCGAGCTTTAAAACTGAAATGTTTGATACAGTTGACGAGATTGTGAGTTTACACAGAATAGGACACATTTCATCAAATTCATTGAAAACCTTATGTTATGAACATCTGTTTGTTCGACCTACCTTTTAGCACGCGTGAATATTTTTGATTCCTCGAGAGCATTCATAACCTTTCCTTTCTCGCTTGTGTGTCGAATTTGTAGTCCTTTTGGTGGCCTCTGAAATAGTGTGGGCGATCGCTTTCAGATGTGTCGCCACCTTGGACTTGTTGCCCTCAGTCAACGTAGTGTGGACTTTAAATCTGCTGTTGAACTTCCGTAACTTTTGGCAATCGTCACAGCTAATTTTGTAGATTCCAGGCCTTGATAAAGGATCGACTTTGTTCTTTGTGTGGTGCGTATGCTCAGTACGGAAATTGGCATTCATTTTCGTTTTTATTAAAATCCCGAGCGATTCTGTCCGAGATTTTACCAAGCCACAGTGGTGAGGCGTGTTTCGTTTTCTTCACTACTTCATTTTCTTTAGCCAGGGTGATTTTGACGTCAGTTGACGTTCTGCTTTTCTTTAATTTATCTGCATCTATTCTGTGTACTGTCTGTGGTACTAAACCGTTCTTTTAAGCTACCTGTCGCAAATTTCCCAATGGTTTATCTACCTTATGGCGTTCTAATAGAATGCTGTAACTCGAAACAGCATGGACTTGTTCTAGACCGTATTTTTGAGAGTGTAGGAGTATGTGCTTGAAAATGGCTAACGGCCGAAACAGCTGACCAGGGTGTAAATGAGAGTGATTCTATAGCGGCCAGAGTGGAAAACAGAATTCTCCTTCATTGAATGGTAAGTCATTTTGGGGGATCTGGAAATTTTTTTTCATTCTAGTTTTCCGAAAGGTGTTCAACACCGTACGAAATCGTCGATTAATAATCAGGATCATTGGTAGTATTTTCGCAGATATGTGGTTAGGTCCAAGAATATTTGACTAATAGAAGCCAGTGCATTTCACTGGAAGGCGAGTGTTTGGCAGACACGAAAGTAACATAGCCTGTGCTCAATGAAACGTAAATCGACCTGTTATGTTTTCAGTATACACAAACGGTTTGTGAGATGGGATCAGCAGCACTATGAGACTGCTCGCTAACTACTGTTGTCTGTAGGAAACTACACCGAGGTGACAAAAGTCATGGGATACCTCCTAATTACCGGCTGGTGTGTCCGAGCGGTTCTAGGCGCTTCAGTCTGGAACCGCGCAGGTTCGAATCCTGCCTCGGGCATGGATGTGTGTGATGTCCTTAGGTTAGTTAGGGTTAAGTAGTTCTAAGTTCTAGGGGACTGATGACCTCATATGTTAAGTCCCATAGTGCTCAGAGCCATTTGAACCATTTTGAACCTCCTAATATTGTGTTGGACCTCCTTTCGCTCCACGTTGTACAGCAGTCGACGTGGCATGGACTCAACAAGTCATTGGAAGTCCCTTGCAGAAACATTGTTTCATGGTGTATATGTGGCGTCCATAACTGTGCACCTTTCAATTATGTCCCATAAATGTTCGCTAGAATTCATGTCGCATGATCTGGCTGGCGAAATCATTCATTTGAATTGTCCAGGATGTTTTTTAAACTAGTCACGAACAACTGTCACCCGGTGACATGGCGCATCGTTGTTTGGGACCAACAATTCCAAGAGCGGATACAAGTGGTCTGCAAGTAGCCGAAAATAACCATTTACAATCAATGATCGTCTCAGTTGGACCAGAGGACACAGTCCATTCCATATAAACACAGTCTATACCGTTATGAAGCCACCATTAGCTTGCACAGTGCCTTGCTGACAACTTGGATCCATGGCTTCGAGGGATCTGCGTCACACTCGAACCCTACCATCAACTCCTATCATTGAAATAGGCAGTCATCTGACCAGGCCACAGTTTTCCAGTCGTCTAGAGTACATCAGATATGGTCACGAGCGCAGGAGATGCAACATTGTGCTGTTAGCAAAGACACTTGCATTGGTTGACTGATTTCTCCGGAACGTCCTAATGGATACGTTCATCATTCGTTCCATATTAATTTCTGAGGTTATTTCACGCAGTGTTGCTTGTCTGTAAGCATTGACAACTCTCGGACCTTAAGTGAAGGCCGTCAGCCCTTGGTGAGAAGTAATTTACGATATTTCGTATTCTCGGCACACCCTCGTCACTGTGAATCTCGGAATATTGAATTCCCTAACGATTTCCGAAATGGAATGTCCCATGCGTCTAGCTCCAACTAGCATTCAGAGTCTGTTAAGTCCCGTGGTGCAGCCGTAATCACGTCGGAAGCTTTTTAACATGAATCATCCGAGTACAAATGACAGCTTAGCCAATGTACTGCCCTTTTATACCTTGTGTACGCGATACTACCGCCTTCTGTAGATGTGCTGTCCCATGACTTTTGCCACCTCAGTGTACAGTCTTACACATAAAAAATGACCGCCGGCCGGCCGCCACAGGGACAAAGTCCGAGTCGTTCACTTAAGGCGGCCAATAAAACCGACCGCCCCTGACAACACTAAGTCCGTCCATCTGCACAGTAGGGCAACACTGTACGATGCGAAAGTGTCAGGAAGAAGTGTTGTCTACTTCGGAAATGTTGTCACGTTGCGTGACCATGTGGTCTATTGGCAATCGTCGTGGATTCTAAACTTATAGTCTCGTGTTTGCGTCCAACCGTATACAAAAAAATGGTTCAAATGGCTCTCGGCACTATGCGACTTAACATCTATGGTCATCAGTCCCCTAGAACTTAGAACTACTTAAACTTAACTAACCTAGGGACATCACACACGTTCATGCCCGAGGCAGGATTCGAACCTGCGACCGTAGCGGTCACGCGGTTCCAGACTGAAGTCCACACCGGCCGGCCCAACCGTATCACTTTTCTTTTTAACCACATATCAGGCCTCGTCTAAAGTTATGAGCATGATTGAACATCGAAGATAATTCGCTTCATATTCTGCCTACCAGTAATAACAAACACTTCCAGAAACATTTGCACAGGACACCTCGTGGCTGCGTCGCGATCACAACAGCTTACGATCGAGAGTTTCCTCGCGCTGCAGCGGCTACCGTCCACCGGCCAGACGCCACCCGCCGCCTGAAATCGCGCGCCGCCCAGGTGAACGCGGCGCGACGCTTTCAGTGAATATATCAACTGTCATTTTCAAATTTGAAGTTCTAGTTATCATCTTGCAATTAAGCGTTGGATTTCGCATACTTGAAAATCATGAGATATGGTTAAGCGTCGTAAAATCAGGTCGCAAGTGGAAAAGGTGTAACATCTCCAACACAGTATTTACTTTTGGTATATTAGAGGGGTGGATGCAGAGGAGACAGCTGGAAAGATTTGAACTGTGTGTGGAGCGAATGCTTTTGGGAATAATACGCCAGAAAAAGATATTCTTGTTTCAATAAAGTTTGTTCTGGCATGAATGATTTTCCACATTAAGGAAGTATCGACTACTGATATAATTAATGGATTACCATTTAGCCATCATTAGCCATCATGCGACATTTGCATTTAATAGGAAAGGTTCAGAAGTCCAGTGTAACAGTACTGCATGCTCTAATTCGAAACAACAAAAATCAATGGAGTGACTATTATTGCAGTTTTGCTTGAACGTCATCAAGTCGCTCACTGAGTATTCCCATGCAATACTGTTACTGGTGACGGGTTATGATGCCTTTATCGTTAACTTCCTAAGAAGAGCCCTACCAAGAGACGTAATATCGAGCAAATAGTAGTGTGAACAGAATATTTTCCATCTGATAGCTCCAGAATTGTGTTTGACACTGTGGATTCTTCCCCAAGCGAGTGTCCATCACAGCTGGAATTGTTGCCTACAATTCAGACACCTTTCGGTCGCAGTGTAAGAAACTCGACCAACAAACCTACATCACGTGTGCTACTGCATGATAATGCACTCTGTTCATCTGAGAAACAAAAGTATCCAGGAGATTGATAGGGAAGTCATCTCTCAGGCACTTGACGCTCTGATCGTATACTCGTAAAATTTTGCCTTTTCCACACTTGATCAATCAACCGTCAAGGCAATTCATGTCTAGACATAAGTGCTCTTCAAACTACACTGGTTTAATGACATCGTTAAAACCGGTAGGTTTCTACAGGCGTAGAATTTGTAAACTACTTTAGCATTGTCAGATTTTTTTTAGATATTGTGAAAGATTATCCTGTTGCTGATTAAATTCTCTTTGATGATTACTGTTGTGTTCAATAAACTAATGGAAAACGCAATTTAAAAATTCACTGTACTAATACAAATTAAATTCAGCTTACTATAGAAACATCACGACGGCAGTCTATCTTAATAGAGCATTAAGTGTGTATTAGACGATTGTGCCTATTTTAACACGATTTGGTAGGATATTAACGACTTTTGAATTCGAAAATGTCTGTATTTACCTCATGTCCTATATCATACTCAAGCATTATGAAAATTTGACAGTTCATAGATAAAATTATGTATTCACAACAACGAAATGTATTTCGAAAGAAAACAGGAGTGGTATTATGAATTCTGCAGTCCTGTAAGGTTTTTGTTCTGACACTAAGGGGTACTGAAAGTAGCAAGAATTTTGCTTGAGCGATGTCTTACGATTCTCTTACTGTGTTTCTATCCGCCCGCTTGTAGCTCTGCTACAAAAGAATTAAAAATCTGGTTTTCAGCGAGTCTCGAAATGCGAACGAAAGCAGCTTGCACCTGGTAGGCAAGCACAGACGTTCAATGAATTCTGTAATTTCAGTTCGATACCAGATCGTTCTAATCGGATTCAGCCAGGCACTCTTAATGTGGATTTCCGACTACGCCCCTCATCATATGATAGACTCGGTAAATCACATTCCTAATCGGACTGATGAATCTACATCACTTATCTATGACAGGGCCTGAATTCTTATACGCTATGGAAAATACTAATACAATGTGCTTATTACAGATATGTTATTTAAGTATGATTACATGAAGTAAAGAGATAACAATTTATTTACAGGACCACAGCCCCATCCATCAGGGCCAAGGGAGGATAAAGTTGTTGCCGTTTGCTCCGCAATCACCGGACATCAACTTGATAGAGAATATGTGGGCAGAGGTAACGTGGTTATTGCCGTGTGGACCTACAATTGCAAGCGACCTTTTGACGAATATAGAAAACCAATGCTGGGAAGTAAATCATCACGCTGCGCTATCAATGCTCCGACGCCTTCGAGAAAGCTTACGTACTGATGGTGGGTGGGTTGGTTACTAAAAGTATACTCGTCCACAAACCCATGTAGACAATCATCCGATATCCAGGCATGGTTTGCTTTGTCGCAGCTCTTGAGCATACAAGTCCATTTACTTTCAGTCTCCTCCTCACAATTCTTGCAATTCAAGGTAACTGGAAAATCTCGTCCATTCGACGCCAATCAAGGAACTGATTGGCTCTGAGCACTATGGGACGCAACTGCTGAGGTCATTAGTGCCCTAGAACTTAGAACTAGTTAAACCTAACTAACCTAAGGACATCACAAACATCCATGCCCGAGGCAGGATTCGAACCTGCGACCGTAGCGGTCTTGCGGTTACAGACTGCAGCGCCTTTAACCGCACGGCCACTTCGGCCGGCAAGGAACTGATTGGCGCATGTGTTGCCCAACAGGCAGCAGTCGTCACCCTTACTGGAATCAATAACTGTGTGCGTGTTTTCGTGTTCACGCACAATCTGAATCATTCAAAAATGGCTCTAAGCCCTATGGGACTTAACATCTGAGGTCATCAGTCCCATAGACTTAGAACTACTTAAACCTAACTAACCTAAGGACATCATACACATCCATGCCTGAGGCAGGATTCTGAATCATTACTACTAACATTAGAGGGGCAAGCAACAGTAAGTATTGCATCAAACATAACTGTAAAGTATTTTAATGCAATGGATAGTTACTACAAACTGAATTTTTACCCAACCCATGTTCTGCATATTACGTAAAGTAAGTATGATCTCTGAACTCCATAATATTGTTAGCAGAGACAGTGCGCTCTTGTTGTCGCGCCTCCCGACAAGTGCAGCGATCAGCAGTGCCCAATGCCGCCGCGATTTGTTTATGCTGGCAGAGCGTGGACACTGTAGCAGACGCTTCGCGATAAACAGAAAGAAATCACCTTGGTTCTGACTGCAGTGAGCGGACATCACTGCCCGCATGTTCTTACAGTAAGAATCGTGAGGCTCTACTCACAGGTGCCATGGAGCAATTGGAACGGATATCATGTCGTTAGTCATTAGAATATTAACCAATGATGAAATGTCCACTCTGTTTGAATCCCAAGAAAGTAGGAACCTTCTCACAAAGTAATGTGAGGTGATCTCAAAATATATCCAACTCACAAAAATTAACTGCAGAGCTTTCACGCACGCAGTATTAGCACATAAGGAAATATTGTGTCTTGCAAACGTATACTTCATTTTCTGCTCTCACATCAACGCCCTCTGCAAGGCAGTCTGGAACCGCGCGACCGCTGCGGTCGCAAGTTCGAAACATGCCTCGGGCATGGATGTGTGTGATGTCCTTAGGTTATTTAGGTTTAAGTAGTTCTAAGTTCTAGGGGACTGATGACCTCAGATGTTAAGCCCCATAGTGCTCAGAGCCATTTGAACCCTCTGCCAGGCAATTAAATGTGATTTAAAGAGTATCCATGTAGATATAGTGTTGTTGTTGTTGTGGTCTTCAGTCCTGAGACTGGTTTGATGCAGTTGTCCATGCTACCCTATCCTGTGCAAGCTTCTTCATCTCCCAGTACTTACTGCAGCCTACATCCTTCTGAATCTGCTTAGTGTATTCATCTCTTGGTCTCCCTATACGATTTTTACCCTCCACACTGCCCTCCAATACTAAATTTGTGATCACTTGATGCCTCAGAACATCTCCTAGCAACCGATCCCTTCTTCTTGTCAAGTTGTACCACAAACTCCTCTTCTCCCCAATTCTATTCAATACCTCCTCATTAGTTATGCGATCTACCCATCTAATCTTCAGCATTCTTCTGTAGCACCACATTTCGAAAGCTTCTATTCTCTTCTTGTCCAAACTATTTATCGTCCATGTTTCACTTCCATATACGGCTACACTCCATACAAATACTTTCAGAAACGACTTCCTGACACTTAAATCTGTACTCGATGTTAACAAATTTCTCTTCTTCAGAAACGCTTTCCTTGCCGTTGCCAGTCTACATTTTATTTCTTCTCTACTTCGACCATCATCAGTTAATTTGCTCCCCAAATAGCAAAACTTCTTTACAACTTTAAGTGTCTCATTTCCTAATCTAATTCCCTCAGCATCACCCGAATTAATTCAACTACATTCCATTATCCTCGTTTTTCTTTTGTTGATGTTCATCTTATATCCTCCTTTCGAGACAGTGTCCATTCCATTCAACTGCTCTTCCATGTCCTTTGCTGTCTCAGAGAGAATTACAATGTCATCGGCGAACCTTAAAGTTTTTATTTCTTTTCCATGGATTTTAATACCTACTCCGAATTTTTCTTTTGTTTCCTTTACTGCTTGCTCAATATACAGATTGAATAACATCGGGGGAGGCTACAACCCTGTCTCACTCCCTTCCCAACCACTGCTTCCCTTACATGTCCCTCGACTCTTATAACTGCCATCTGGTTCCTACACAAATTGTAAATAGCCTTTCGCTCCCTGTATTTTACCCCTGCCACCTTTAAAATTTGAGAGAGAGAGTATTCCAGTCAACATTGTCAAAAGCTTTCTCTAAGTCTACAAATGCTAGAAACGTAGGTTTGCCTTTACTTAATCTTTCTTCTAAGATAAGTCGTAGGGTCAGTATTGCCTCACGTGTTCCAGTATTTCTACGGAATCCCAACTGATCTTCCCCGAGGTCGGCTTCTACCAGTTTTTCCATTCGTCTGTGAAGAATTCGTGTTAGTCTTCACTTAAAACGTCCGGGCTGATAGGCCGTGGTCGTAGTATAAAACTCTCCCCTGACGTTTCGTCTCCGTCTGCGGGAGACATTCTCGGAGGTACAGCGACGAACTGCAGTTCGAATGAAGTCAAAATGGTTCAAATGGCTCTGAGCACTATGGGATTTAACATCTGAGGTCATCAGTACCCTAGAAGTTAGAACTACTTAAACCTAACTAACCTAAGGACATCACGCACATCCATGCCCGAGGCAGGATTCGAACCTGTGACCGTGACGGTCGCGCGGTTCCAAACTGAAGCGCCTAGAACCGCTCGGCCACTGCCGCCCGCGTATGAAGTCAGAAAATAAACACAAAAAACTAAAGTTTGTGAGAAGCATATAAGTCATTTCCTCTTCTGATATCGTAACTTTTGTTTTAGTATTAAGTGAAAAAATAAACAGTTTAGGGTCCGAAGCATAATAGGAGACCTGATTCTTATCTTAGGCCCTATCGGAAACGCAAATAGCAGGGAGCTCTTCCTTCTCTTCTCTAACAGTCTGTTTCCTTTCATGCATCACTACCGCTCGTAGATTCTTATTTAAGAACTTGCGGGCATCAAGTTCTTCAGCAGAATGAACCTTATGTCACTGTGCTAATTACGGTATGGAAAAAATGCATCAAAGACCGGCTCTCCTAGAGCAGTGAAGATATTTGCACATGTCTGTATTCAACAATGACTGCCAGCTGCCACAACACTTTACAGAATTCATGCTGCAGGCAACACAACTGTGAGTGCACTTCAGACTTCATTTAGTAAGTCGTCAGGAGACGGACAGAAACATAAAATTAACGTCGCTTTCCGAGTCATATTCAATCCAAAATGAGGTGATATTAAGGTACTTGAGTGTTCTAGCAATTACACTTTGATAATTCCCATATGAGTATTCCGACAGCAAAAAGAACCCGTTAGCGTGAAGCCATCAGGAACTACATTAATATGAAACTGCAAGAACTCGAGACAATACGCGGACTCTTCGCTGGGTAACCTCTTAGTGATATTTAGGAGTCTCTCTGTCCTAGGCGTAATGCAAATGAGACTTCACATTCATGAGGCGCTTTCTGCTGTTCTTGACAAACATCAGCAACTTATAATCACTGCGAGTAACAATTGTGTGATGATAATGGTGCAGGTTGTCAGTGGATGTGGCGGTGTTACGCTTTCAAACTACTTACAGTAGCGTTAATTGTGGCGCACATAAGTAACTGAAATGACTTACTACACAGGTACTCCATGTTGCACTTGGTTAAGTGATCAACTCCCTGCAATCCTGCTTCTACTGTTCGTCAATACTTGTATACTGACTATTCGTTATTTGACTAAATATACAATACAATCCGATTGGCATGTATATGACGTGGGTTAGTGCCATTACAAAGCAATGACTAAGGAATGGATGCCGTTGAAGTCCCATTACATTGATGGCAAGACAAATGTTCGCAAATCACTTGTATTGCCTCAAAAAACAATTGCATCTTAAATATAGAAGGACCGACGCACACTGTCACAGGGCGTTGAAATACAGCAACGGCGGCAGACGAAAATTTGTGACCGACATGGGTACGAACATGGACCTCCTGCTTATTAGGCAGACGCGCTAACCATTTTTTATTTATTTATTTATTTTTAAACTATTTTCATTTTGTTCGGTATTGTTCATTGCGCTTGGTCTGGGCAGACGTTACATGACATCCGTTCAAGTTGATCGTTGATTCTTTCACAGTTTTTTTTATTACAAAGGGCAACCAGCCCTCTGACCGAACACGCTTAGCTACCGTGCCGGCAGCCATTGGACTATCGGGACATACCAGTCAGCCTGCCTGCAGGATCTATCTACACACGCTCCTCGTCAGACGCAAATTCCCATCTAAGCCGCATATCACATACGCGGTACCTCCCGTCCATTATTCCATTCGTTGCAGCCACACTGTATTCCAGCGAGGGTTCGGACGATGACGTGCGTGTAACACTGAAAACTTTCGAAGGCCCGTCGAGACCTGAATAATTACAAAAATGGTTCAAATGGTTCTGAGCACTATGGGACGTAACATCTGAGGTCATCAATTCCCTAGACTTAGGACTACTTAAACCTAACTAACCTAAGGACACCACACACATCCATGCCCGAGGCAGGATTCAAACCTGCGACCATAGCAGCAGCGCGGTCCCGGACTGAAGCGCCTAGAACCACTCGGCTACAGCGGCCGGCAGCGAATAATTACACAGGATGTTTCAGGAGGAACAGTAAATATTGTAGGAGGTTGTGGTATTGCAGAAAAAATGCCGTATAAAATGTGTCCAATTTTTATTGAGTACATACAGCTGGGTTCGCATTGTTGTTAGGTTCATTTGGATACGAGAATGTGTATGTTCCTCTAGCATGACGGGGCTTTTGCACATTCTAGTCGTCAGGTGACACATCATCCAAACCTAACATCTTCCGGAAGATGGATTAGTAGATATGGGCACTTTTCTTGCGCACCAAGGTCCCTTTGGATTTTTGCCTGTGGGGATAGTTGATAGCGAAGTCTACATAGAAAAAGTAAACCCAAGAGCCGATTTGATCGTTCGGATTATGAGTAGTGCAGCCCTCATAAAAGAGCGCAAGGACGGCCTCAGAAGAGTTACACGTGGTGTTTTCAAGAGAAGTCAAAAGTGCATTGAAGTTGGTGTTGGAATTTTTGGAAATCAACTTTGAAAGTCCTCATTTCCCTTTGCATTGAGTTTGTTAGAAGAAAGAAAACACAGACACACACAGACACACACACACACACACACACCACACACACACGTATTTCTAAAGTGCTATTCGGAAAATGTTTGGTAACTCAGTGATAGTGACGGACTGGAACTGCATTAACCTACGCATTTCACTAGATGTAGTTGTAATTTTCTGAACAATTCATGTTTAACAAGTGACAGCAATTTGGAAAATTTACGTTCGCGAGATGGTTACTTTATGTGTTAATAGCAGTGTCTCTCATCTTTTACTTTGTGGGAAACCTGCTTCTTTCTGCCCTAGCCTACACTAAAGCGATGAGTGAATCCTCACATTCTTGATACATCACTGGACGTGCTACTGCATCTGTAGCCAAACATTCAAATCCCGCTGGAAAAGTATATTTCGTCAGATGGTTTTGATCCTCTTCTACTGTCATTGAAAAGGATCACAAGGAAATTAAGTACAGGAATCCTACGAAACCCTTGAGTTCATACTGCGGTGCTGTGCAGATGAAAAAAGTAGTTTTCCACAATTATCAGATGACAGATGGAGTTTGTCATTTCCACTAATTATGACTGCATTATTAATTGTTGGTTCACAGGCGCTTTTTTTGCAGCTTATTGTAATTATTTTTCTAATGATAGAGCTGGAAGAACAGAATCATCAGATTTTAGCCATATGAAATATTCGAATTCACCTTAAGTCTTCACGTTTCGAGCATTGGCAGAATATCCGTTAGAAAAGCTGACAACAAGGAGCTAGGTCATGCCTCTCTTCTGGCGGGTGTGCCAATGACAATGATCTCAATAACAATATTGTACAGCAAAAATACGTTGACAACTCAACCACTGGAGAAGCTCCAAAATTGCGAATGCACTTTCCCGGTTTTGGTCTGGTTAAGACAGTAAAACACAAATAATTGGCGCTGTTATTATTTTAAGACGTTTCGTTTGCACTCAGTGCATCGATGTATTACACGTAATACACTCCAGCCCCTAAACCAGGTTACAGAAATGCGAATAAGACTCTTTGCCATGCAATGAGGATATTCCGACCCTTGCCACCCACAACTTTCAGACGAAGCTATAGTCACTTCTGGGACCACTCACACTACACACCAGCTGGCATCTTTCCTGGTTGTCTAACTGAAACTTGGCAACAGCGCAGAATATGTCTGGCACCTCTGTGACCGACGAGTTACTTCCTTGATATTATCGTGTCATTTCAGCTGAATAATGTGAGTGATTTTCTCTTGAGATATGATATAGGGATATCAGTTAATGCTTTTGAGTCCACGAAAGTCGTTCCACACGGAAAATACAACTACTCTCGTCTCTTACATTGCGATTTATCTGTCATACGGCCTACTGGGCCAATAAGTGCGATACATTCACTAACTTCGGGATAGCCGGCACGGTAACTCAGCGTGTTCGGTCAGAGGCTTAGCTGTCCTCTGTAATAAAAAAAAAACTCAGTTAATGGATCAACGACGAACTGAAACGGGTGTTTTGCGACGTCCGCCCCGAGCAGATACAACGAACGAAAACGAACTAAATGAGAAAAAGAAAGGTAACGTTCTTACCCACCTAATACACGCTGCTTTCGCTCGGCTTTCGAGACTCGCTGAAAACCAGATTTTTAATTCTTTTGTAGCAGAGCTACAAGTAGGCAGATAGTAACTCAATAAGGGTATAGTTACACAACGCACGAGCAAAATTCGTCTTGCTACATTCAGTACTCCTTAGTGTCATAGTGAAAACCTTATGGGACGGCAAATTTCATAATGCCACTCTTGTTTTTTTCCGACATATCTTTTGTTGTTATGAATACATGATTTTATCTACGAACTGTCACATTTTCATAATACTTGAGTATGATACAGGATATGAAGAAGATACAGACCTTTTCGAAGTCAAAAGTTGGTAATATCCTACTAAATCGTATTAAAATGGGCACAATCGTCTAACACACAATTAATGCTTTATTAAGATAGACTGCCGTCGTGATGTTTCTGTAGTAAGCTGAATTTAATTTGTATTAGTACAGTGAATATTTTAATGGCGTTTTACAAAATGGCTCTGAGCGCTATGCGACTTAACTTCTGAGGTCATCAGTCGCCTAGAACTTAGAACAAATTAAACCTAACTAACCCAAGGACATCACACACATCCATGTCCGAGGCAGGATTCGAACCTGCGACCGTAGCGGTCACGCGGTTCCAGACTGAAGCGCCTAGAACCGCGCGGCCACACCGGCCGGCGGCGTTTTACATTAGTTTATTGAACACAACAGTAATCATCAAAGAGAATTTAATCAGCAACAGTATAATCTTTCACAATATCTAAAAAAAATCTGACAATGCTAAAGTAGTTTACAAATTCTACGCCTGTAGAAACCTACCGGTTTTAACGATGTCATTAAACCAGTGTAGTTTGAAGAGCACTTATGTCTAGACATGAATTGCCTTGACGGTTGATTGATCAAGAGTGGAAAAGGCAAAATTTTACGAGTATACGATCAGAGCGACAAGTGCCTGAGAGATGACTTCCCTATCAATCTCCTGGATACTTTTGTTTCTCAAATGAACAGAGTGCATTATCATGCAGTAGCACACGTGATGTAGGTTTGTTGGTCGAGTTTCTTACACTGCGACCGAAAGGTGTCTGAATTGTAGGCAACAAATTCCAGCTGTGATGGACACTCGCTTGGGGAAGAATCCACAGTGTCAAACACAATTCTGGAGCTTTCAGATGGAAATATTCTGTTCACACTACTATTTGCTCGAGATTGCGTCTCTTGGTAGGGCTCTTCTTAGGAAGTTAACGATAAAGGCATCATAACCCGTCACCAGTAACAGTATTGCATGGGAATGCTCAGTGAGCGACTTGATGACGTTCAAGCAAAACTGCAATAATAGTCACTCCATTGATTTTTGTTGTTTCGAATTAGAGCATGCAGTACTGTTACACTGGACTTCTGAACCTTTCCTATTAAATGCAAATGTCGCATGATGGCTAATGATGGCTAAATGGTAATCCATTAATTATATCAGTAGTCGATACTTCCTTAATGTGGAAAATCACTCATGCCAGAACAAACTTTATTGAAACAAGAATATCTTTTTCTGGCGTATTATTCCCAAAAGCATTCGCTCCACACACAGTTGAAATCTTTCCAGCTGCCTCCTCTGCATTCACCCCTCTAATATACCAAAAGTAAATATTGTGTTGCAGATGTTACACCTTTTCCCACTTGCGACCTGATTTTACGACGCTCAACTGTATTTCATGATTTTCAAGTATGCAAAATCCAATGCTAAACTGCCAGATGATAACTAGAACTTCAAATTTGAAAATGACAGTTGATACATACACTGACAGCGTCGCGGCGCATTCACTTGGGCGGCGCGCGATTTCAGGCGGCGGGTGGCGTCTGGCCGGTGGACGGTAGCTGCTGCAGCGTGAGGAAACTCGCGATCGTAAGCTGTTGTGATCGCGACGCAGCCACGAGGTGTCCTGTGCAAATGTTTCTGGAAGTATTTGTTATTACTGGTAGGTAGAATATGAAGCGAATTATCTTCGATGTTCAATCATGCTCATAACTTTAGACGAGGCCTGATATGTGGTTAAAAAAAAAGTGATACGGTTGGACGCGAACACGCGATTATAAGTTTAGAAAGCACGACGGTTGCCACTAGACAATGCGCTCACAATTACGACAACATCTCCGAAGTAGACAACACTTCATCCTGACACTCCTGCAATTACATTGTTGCCAGACTGTGCAGATGGCCGGACTTAGCGTTGTCAGGGGCAGCGCTTTTATTGGCCACTGTGAACGATTCGGACTTAGTCTCTGTGGCGGCCGGCTGGCGGTCAGTTTTTATGTCTAAGACTCTAGCTCCAAATGTTTGTGTAAATTAACGTTACCTTGTACAGCAGCAACTTCTCTGACGATGACATTAGGGTTATCGTCAACTGCACGAAGAATTGCCTCGTCCATTGCAGCTGTCCTCGTCGTTCTAGGTCTTCCCCAGTCGCGAGTCATAGGCTGGAATGTTCCGTGCTCCCTAAGACGCCGATCAATTGCTTCGAACGTCTTCCTGTCGGGACACCTTCGTTCTGGAAATCTGTCTCGATAGAAACGTACCGCGCCACGGCTATTGCCCCGTGCTAATCCATACATCAAATGGGCATCTGCCAACTGCGCATTTGTAAAAATTGCACTGACTGCAAAACCACGTTCGTGATGAACACTAACCTGTTGATGCTATGTACTGATGTGCTTGATGCTAGTACTGTAGAGCAATGAGTCGCATGTCAACACAAGCACCGAAGTCAAGATTACCTTCCTTCAATTGGGCCAACTGGTGGTGAATCGAGGAAGTACAGTACATACCGACGAAACTAAAATGAGCGCTAACATGGAAATTAAGCATTTCCGGACACATGTCCATATCTTTTCTTTATTTGTGTGTGAGGAATGTTTCCTGAAAGTTTGGCCGTACCTTTTTGTAACACCCTGTATATATACTACTGGCCATTAAGTCTGCTACACCAAGAATAAATGCAGATGATAAACGGGTATTCATTGGACAAATATATTATACTAGAACTGATATGTGATTACATTTTCATACAATTTGGGTGCATACATCCTGAGAAATAAGTGCCCAGAACAACCACCTCTGACCGTAATAACGGTCTTGATACGCCTGGGCATTGAGTCAAACGGAGCTTGGATGGCGTGTACAGGTACAGCTGCCCAAGCAGCTTCAACACGATACCACAGTTCATCAAGAGTCGTGACTGGCGTATTGTGACGAGCCGGTTGCTCGGCCACCATTGACCAGACGTTTTCAATTGGTGAGAGATCTGGAGAATGTGCTGTCCAGAGCAGCAGTCGTACATTTTCTGTATCCAGAAAGGCCCGTACAGGACCTGCAACATGCGGTCGTGCATTAGCCTGCTGAAATGTAGGGTTTCACAGGGATCGAATGAAGGGTAGAGCCAGGGTCGTAACACATCTGAAATGTAACGTCCACTGTTCAAAGTGCCGTCAATGCGAACAAGAGGTGACCGAGATGTGTAACCAATGGCACCCCTACCATAACGCCGGGTGATACGCCAGTATGGCGATCACAAATACACGCTTCCAATGTGCGATGTCGGCAAACACGGATAAGACCATCATGATGCTGTAAACAGAACCTGGCTTCATCCGAAAAAATGACGTTTTGCCATTCGTGCACCCTGGTTCGTCGTTGAGTACACCATCGCAGGCGCTCCTGTCTGTGATGCAGCGTCAAGAGTAACCACAGCCATGGTCTCCGAGCTGACAGTCCGTGCTGCTGCAAACGTCGTCGAACTGTTCGTGCAGCTGTCTTGCAAACGTTCCCATCTGTTGACTCAGGATCGAGACGAGGCTGCAGGATCCGTTGCAGCCATGCGGATAAGATTCCTGTCATCTCGACTGCTAGTGATACGAGGCCGTTGGGATCGGGCATGGCGTTCCGTATTACCCTCCTGAACCCGCCGATTCCATAATCTGCTAATAGTCATTGGATCTCGACCAACTCGAGCAGCAATGTCGGGATACGATAAACCGCAATCAGCCGGCCGGAGTGGCCGAGCAGTTGTAGGCGCTTCAGTCTGGAACCGCGCGACCGATACGGTCGTAAGTTCGACTCCTGCCTCGGGCATGGATGTCTGTGATGTTCTTAGGTTAGTAGTTGTAAGTTACAGGGGACTGATGACCTCAGATGTTGAGTCCCATAGTGCTCAGAGCCATTTGAACCAAACCGCAATCACGACAGGCTACAATCCGACGTGTATCAAAGTCGGAAACGTGATGGTATGCATTTCTCCTCCTTACACGAGGCATCACAACAACGTTTCACCAGGCAACGCCGGTCAACTGCTGTTTATGTATGCGAAATCGGTTGGAAACTTTCCTCATGTCAGCACGTTGTAGGTGTCGCCACCGACGCTAGCCTTTTGTGAATGCTCTGAAAAGCTAATCATTTGCATATCACAGCATCTTCTTCCTGTCGGTTAAATTTCGCGTCTGTAGCACGTCATCTTCGTGGTGTAGCAATTTTAATGGCCAGTAGTATATGCCGTCTTCTGGAGAGTGGAAATGAGACTGGAATAGGATATAGGGTCCCAAGTGGTTGTGGTATTACGATGCCGAAAAATAAAATACAGAGTCGAGGTCGCTCTGTCACGCTGACGTCGTATGACGTAACGATGCGTCATCTCACGTACTTCGAAGCGCGACCGATTACGGAATTCCCTTAAGATTGTTGAGCATGCGTCGGTCGCTTAGTGCAGTTAGCCGACGTAGAAAAGTGAGGGCGCTGGGCGTCAGTCGTCTGCGAGATGTCGAGGAACGCGCACGCCTTGTTGGTTGCAGTGCTGGTGGCGGCAGCGGCGAGCTTGCCCTGCGGCTGCCTCGCGCAGTGCACGGCCTCACAGACCACCGCCTCCGGCACCAAGTCGCCCGCCACCATCTGCAGCGGCGACATGATCTTCGCCGACGACTTCGAGGACTTCGATCTGAGCGTGTGGCAGCACGAGATCACCATGTCCGGCGGAGGGGTGAGTGTCGGAGCGAACGTCCCTGCAGTGCGCGTAAAATGACGCACGCAGTGAATCTCCACACTAGCAAGACGACATTTCTAACATCTTACTGCAACGAACACTAGCACCTACTCCTTTCTGGTAGCAAGACGGAATCCTGCTTCTACATAACGCTTCGCAACCGTTTTTGTTCTTCTGATTTTTGTTATGTGAAATTAGTTTTCCGCTTAGTGGGCCATTTTCAGGGAACAACTGACTGATTTGATCCATTATAAACAGTTTTGAAAGCCTGAGACTGTGGAAATAATAGGTTTGTTTATAAACAAATCTTCCGCTACCAGTCACGATTTTCTTTATTTACTTTTCACACGACGCGTTTCGGGAAATGATTCCCATTTTCAAGTGCGTTTTTTGTGTATATTATGCCATTTCTATGTGGTGTTGTCGGTGTGTGAGAGTCTGCCTCATTTAGTTGACTTCACTGCAATAAACACGCGATTTTTTAGTTGGTTATCACTCTCTTTGTGAAGTTAGTGGCAAAATTTAGAATAATTTGTACTTACAGTTTTCTAATGCTCCATCTGTGCAGAGTCTCACACACACTAAACATCACACACGGCTTGCTGTACATTTTAAACATCGAAAATATTTTACATAAGCAAAACAGTTACAAAGATGTTCTTATCTCTGTGGTCTATTTGCAAGAACATCTTCGTAACTGTTTTGTTTGTGTAAGATATTTTCGATGTTTAAAATGTACAGCAAGTTGTGTGTGATGTTTAGTGTGTGTGAGACTCTGCACAAATGGAGCATTAGAAAACTGTAAGTACAAATTATTCTAAATTTTGCCACTAACTTCACAAAGAGATCGATAACCAACTAAAAAATCGCGTGTTTATTATATGTTGCAGTAAAGTCAACGAAATGAAGCAGACTATCACACATCGGCAACACCACACAGAAATGGCAAATTACACACAAAAAACGCACTTGAAAATGGGAATCATTTCCCGAAACGCGTCGTGTGAAAAGTAAATAAAGAAAATCGTGACTGGTAGCAGAAGATTTATTTATAAACAAACCTAAACAACTGACCAGTGTCTCAAAACGACACTTTTTCTTGGGTAACCAAACATTATATGCAAAGATATTATGCACTTGCGTAGAGCATTGCGCATTAAGCTTGTTTCTTAATGTTGAAATTCACTACACTGCACACCACACACACACACACACACACACACACACACACACACACACACATTACATACATGTAGTACTAAAAGTATTGTAATGGAGCAAGTTGTAAATAAATAAAAAAACATTGAAATTACAATTTACACAATGGACAATGTAAAGCACAATTGTATAATTTAACTACACAGTATGAAAGGCTAAATGATTAAAATGCTAACTTTTGTGATGTCTTAACATTGGCTGAGAAACTGATAAACTGACCACTGTACTTTCATTTTATGCAACAAACAAGTTTTTTTTTTAAGAATGAGATTTTCACTCTGTAGCGGAGTGTACTCTGATATGAGACTTTCTGGCAGATTAAAACTATGTGCCGGACCGAGACTCGAACTCGGGACCTTGGCCTTTCGTGAGCAAGTGCTCTACCAACTGAGCTACCCAAGCACGACTCATGTCCCGTCCTCACAGCTTTACTTCTGCCGTTTCGAGTCTTGGTCAGGCACACAGCTTTAATCTGCCAGAACGTTTCAAGTATTTTTAAGATTGAAAATTAAACTTTAGACAATGGAGGGTATTATACGAATTATTAAAATATACAATATTACATGTTATGTGGTTATGATGGCATAGTTCGTGAGGTCGTGACATTGCTTGAGAACTACTTAAGAGCACTAGTAACTTCCTTTGTGCAACAAACATGTTTTACATTGTGAATTACATTTTTATGTGATGCACAATGTTAACCACTGTACCCAGTTAAAATACGCGATGTTAACGTATTACAAGTTATACTGATGAAGTTTGTGAGATAAGCAAGGTAAGGAATCGGATATTCTATTCTGTTTTAATTTTATGTAGCAGTATGCGTAATTGTGACGGTTTGTGGGTGTGTGACTGGTTGATTGTATCACGTGACACAATTAAAGATGTGCTCAGCTGTAATTGATCATGCCACACTAACTGCTACACAAAATTAAAACACAATAGAATTTCCTATTCCTTACCTTGATTACCTCACAAACTTCAACAATATAAATTTTAATACTTTAATAGTGAATACTTTAACCAAGTACTGTGTTTAATATTGCCCATTGTATAAAAATGTAATTTACAACGTAAAACATGTTTGTTGCACAATGAAAGTTACTAGTGCTCAGTTATAGTGCTCATCGATATGGCGCACTCACAAAGGGAAAATATAAGACGATCGAAATCACTTGTTATGAAAGCTTTATTTATCCTGGATTTTGGCTGGAGCGATTTTCAGACCTCTTCACCTCAGAGAGGCGCTTGCCCTCAGCGGCCTCAATTATTTGTTGAATGTCTTCCAATCTTTGCCTTACAGCTCCCTGTGCTACTATGGAAGTTATTCCCTGATGTCTTAGCACATGTCCTGTCATCCTGTCCCTTCTTCTCGTCAATGTTTCCCATATATTCCTATCTTCGTCGATTCTGCAGTGGGTCTCACCTTTACTTATCTTATTCGTCCACCTAAATTTTTAGCACCCTTTGTAGCCCCACATCTCACACTCTTCAACTCTCTTTTCCGGTTTTCCTACATTCAGTGATTCACTTTCATACAGTCCTGTGCACCAGAAGTACATTCCCAGAAGTTCCTTCCTGAAATTAAGACCTGTGATTGATACCATTATACTTCTTTAAATCAGGCATTCCCTCTTTGCCTGTGTTAGTGTAATTATCATATCCTCCTTGCTTCGTCCATGATGAGTTATTATGTTTCCAGGTAAGTGGAATTCCTTCACTTCACCTACTTTGTAGTCACCAATTACGTTTATTGCTAACCTCATGTCTGCTGCCCTAATTATTTCTGTCCTTTTTAAGTTTACTTTCTGTCCATATCACGTGATCATTACAACGTTCATTTCATTAAACAAGTCCTAAAATTACTGCTCGCTTTTGATTTAGGATAGCAAATCTTATCATTTCTAAATGATGGAACCATTTAAAAAAACACTGTACGCTGTGATGCCTGCATTTCATTTTTCAAATTTATTGCGTTGGTGATACGTGTGTCCCATTTAAAAAATGTTTCGCGCTATGTGGTGACACATACGTGAACGTTTGTACGTGTGGTGTTGCACATCACAACCTGCTTCCGAGTACACATAATGTAAGTAAAAACGCTGCTAAGAAGCTAGCTCCCATAGGGGCCGCCAAGACATGATTAGACTCACAGCAGTGGGTGCGCGCAGAAGCATTTGAGAAATATTCCCTCTCTGCAATCGCATATGGAATGGGAAGAAATCATAATACGCAGTAAAATGGGCAGCTCCCCTTTGCCATGCACTTCGCATTGGTTTTCAGATTGTTTATTGTGACATGCCACTTTCAGTAAATGGATAAACTTCCACTAACAAATGTAACTACAGATATGCGCCGACTTTTGCAATTGTAAGCACTGAAACGTTCACGTTAAATATTTTTTGAATATCGTAGCTGATTTTATATGTTGGCTCCATTGTCTTCGACGTGTGGTTGTTGTCTCTGTATTTTGCTCTACGAAGAACTCTGAAACTTTTCAGGACTGTAGCAGTTCGACGGTTCGCTAACTCAGAAATAAGAAATGGTCACACATTTAACTCCTGCATATGTAAACATTTCAAACGCCCGGCTGACAAAGTAATTGCTATCTGCTCCCATGAATTACAAACTACAACCATATGCAA
This sequence comes from Schistocerca serialis cubense, assembly GCF_023864345.2. Taxonomy (NCBI): domain Eukaryota; kingdom Metazoa; phylum Arthropoda; class Insecta; order Orthoptera; family Acrididae; genus Schistocerca; species Schistocerca serialis. Next base: position 134,940,748 of record NC_064641.1, read on the forward strand.
AACATGTCTACCCTTTATAGACGCCTTCACACCACTCTCTCTTACAACCACAATCAAACCCAAACGTGAATGACCAACGATTACATTTGTAGGCAAAGAATCTAATTATATACGTTACTGGCAAATATGGTATATAAACTAACTTATATACATTTTTACATAAATTTAGCGAACTTCAGTGTGATAGTTTCTTGTTAAATAAGTTCAAAATTATTCTGATCACATAAAACGTAAGCAGCAATGCATGAATTATGCGGTTTGTACACAAGTACTTCCGTATGGGGTCTTGTCTTACAAATGAAAATACCGATACTCACTGTATATGAGTGTTCATAATATTCATTAGGATTGATTACATCACTATATGTACATGTAGATGTTATAATGAAATACTAATAGCCTCTGTGGAAGAAGGCTAGTGGAACAGATCAAAACATCATTATATGCACTGGACACCCGAGTTGCAGTAACATATCTTATTTGTACAGCTACTGCATGCTAAAGACATAAAATGTTACTCTAACAGTCGAATGGCAATATTTGTTTTTAAAAACATAAATCCTTAAATTTTCGATGCATAAGGAAGAACATTTCTAAAGTCATTACTAAAAGACCTTTATTTTATATAATTCTGAAGCTCACAGCTTTCTTGCTGCTGAATAAAAAACCAGTTTTCTTGTTAAATACGCCGTTAACTGCGGTCACCGACTGTTTGAACTTGACTTAGTTGTATGTACAGGAGTATATATACTATTGACATAGTTTATATGCTATTTCGGAAAATACTGTTTTGCTCATCTGGATGACTTGAAAATGTATTCAGGCAACCTGAAACTAGTCTTTAATTAAACAAAATGTGAATCTTGCATCTTTAACTGTTTCTATATCGAAATGCGTTTTCAGTTTCACTATTTTGTAGGGGATATCAGCAATATAAATGTTTTGAAAAGGTTTGAAATTATTTGTAAAGTATGTTGAATATCGCTAAGTGCTACCATCCTCAAATACTGGATGAATATAGTCAGGGTAATTTGCACGGTTTGAGTTTTGCTGCCTCAATAGACACCAGGTGTAGAGATATGAAACTGGAACTTGCTATAGGTTGTGCTAGCCATAAGCGTAGGGCCCGTGAGACCGCGTCTGCAGCGCCATCTGCTTCCTGTAAGGGCCGTCGACGAATGTCAACACACAGTAACCCAAGCCCCATACATCGGTATCTGTTTCAAACCCGTAAACATGTCGGGTCTTGTGGCTGCGAACTACGGTTTGCAGACAGCATTGGTTTTCTGTTATCATTTGAAGAAACCTGCCGCAGATCGCGTCGAATGCTTGTCGAAACTTTCGGCGAACATGCTCTTGGGGAAAAACAGTGTTTCGAAAAACTCAAAAGTGGTGATTTTGACGTGAGAAACGACGAGCGCGGGAAACTACAGAAAACGTTCGAAGACAACGAATTGCAGGCCTCATTGGGCGACGGTGATACTCAAACTCAACAGGAACTCGCGGAACAATTGAATGTGACGTAGACAGGCGTTTCTCTTAGGTTGAAAGCTGTGGGAAAGGTGCAGAAAATGGGAAAACGGGTTCCGCATGAACTGAATGAAAGACAGCAAGCAAATCGAAAGACCGCTTGTGAAATCTGCTCGGCGGATACAACAGAAAGTCGTTTTTCCATCGAATACTGTGATGCAAAACGGATAATTTTGAGAAACCGAAGCGTCGTAAATCATGGGTGAATCTAGGCACACCATAGACATGCACTGCAAGACCAAATCGCTTTGGAAAGAAAACAATGCTCTGTGTTTAGTGGGATCAGAAGGATGTCATCTGTTATGAGCTGCTAAAACCTGGTGAAACCGTTAACACTGATCGTTACCAACAGGAAATGATCGATTTAAATCGAACATTACGTGAAAACGGCCGGAATATGGAAAACAGCAACACAAATTCGTGTTGCTCCATGATAACTCCCCATCACACAGCAAAACGGATCAGGGAAACGATCGAGTTGTTCAGTTGGGAAATACTACGGCATGCGGCTTATTCTCCAGACTTAGCTCCGTACGATGATCATCTGTTTGCTCACTGGGACACGCTCTCGCTGATCAACGATTCAGATCGCATGAAAATGCACGAAAATGGCTCGCTGACTGGTTCGCTTCAAAAGAAGAATTGTTTTTTTTGGTGTAGCATTCATAGCCTGCCGGAGAGGTGGGAGAAATGTATAAATAGCAACGGAGATCAAACAACAGACATGTAATTAATGAAACCAAATTCCGGATTCACATTTCTACACCTGGTATATGGCTTTGAACTTAAATATAAATATATAAATACGAACAATATGCCGGCCGAGGTGGCCGAGCGGTTCTAGGCGCTACAGTCTGGAACCGCTCGACCGCTACGGTCGCAGGTTCGAATCCTGCCTCGGGCATGGATGTGTGTGATGTCCTTGGGTAAGTTAGGTGTAAGTAGTTCTAAGTTCTAGGGGACTGGTGACCTCAGAAGTTAAGTCCCATAGTACTCAGAGCCATTTGAACCATAAACAGTATAAAAATATAAATATAACAATATTAACCCCTAAACATCATTTTATACATCTTAAGTAGCTTATGACACCAATTTAAATTTTTAATTTTCTTTTTAATTTTTAAATTCCGACAGTAATTATGTGGAATACTGAAAATCAAATTCGTGTTACTCCTAGAAGCTGTTCGATATTCAAGTTGCAGCTGTGACCGAGTGACTGTTTTAGCTATTTACTGATGCAGAGTCTGTTATGTTCATTGCTGACGTGGCTGTTCTTAATTTTATAAAACGTTTTTGCGTTTTCCTCGATACTAGCCTGCGTGGAAACGAGGCCTTCTGGAAATGAGCCGTTAATATCAAGATGATAATTAAGACCACCTTTCTTCCATATACGAGACCAGTGTATAAACAATTAGGTCGCAGCTCTGTACTACCCGGCGTACAGTAGTAGTCGTACTACGGGTGGCAGGCCGCCAGCTGTTAAAAGATCGAGACTATGAACGGCCATGTGCGCTTCCGTGATGCGGCAACCACGTGACAAGCGCAGCCGGTCTTCCTAGCGCGGACCTTGAGTTCTAACGCTGGAAGCATCGGTAAAGCTACGTTTTCCTTGTTGCGGGAATTACCCGCAACGAGCTGCGTATAACGCTTGGGAGGCCGTGCTGCCCACTCGCTGCCCACTCTGTCCCGCACGTCACAGCTATTTGCTCGGTTGGAGGAGTGGGGGAAGTCGAACTGAGCATCGGCGTACTTCTCGGCGAACGCTGCAGTATTTGTTCCGCACTCTCGGGCAGCAACAGAGAAGCTAATTGTTCCGATCTAATTATTGAATCATTCACCGGAAATGTCGGTTGACCGCTTCTCTGTCCCAGAGGACGAGCAGCTTATCGAGTTAGTATCCGAACAGCATATTTCACGGAACATGCCTGACTCCGAGTTGAAAAATCAGGTTTGAATTGGGCGGAAACCCGGAGAAAAATGCATGAAATAAGCAAGCAGAATTGTCTTATTACATCCAATACGGTACATTTCATTTACATCTACATGGATACTCTGCAAATGACATTTAACTGCCTGGCAAAGGGTTCGGCGAACCACATTCACGATTCTCTACTATTCCAATCTCGTATAGAGCGCGGAAAGAACGAACACCTATATCTTTTCGTGCGAGCTCTGATTCCCTCATCTTATCATGGTCGTCGTTTCTCCCTATGTAGGCCGGCGTCAACAAAATACTTTCGCATTCGGCGGAGAAAGTTGGTGATTGGAATTTCGTGAGAAGATTCCGCCGCAACGAAAAACGCCATTGTTTTAGTGATGTCCATCCCAATTCCTGTATCGTTTCAGTGACACTCTCTCCCCTTTTTCGCGATAATATAAAACTCCTTAGTAGATCTGTTACATTTTCTAAGTGTCCTACCAATATTACGCAGTCTTTGGTTAGCCTTCCCAACAACATTTTCTGTGTGTTCCTTCCAATTTAAGTTCTTCGTAATTGTAATTCCTAGGTATTTAGCACACATTTAAGTATCTAGGCGTGGACATCACTTCGAGAAATGAGATTTAATCCGAACTGATGAAGAGATTACGGGCGGGAAATGCGTGCTACTTCTCACTGAATAGATTACTTTCATCACGGATATTGTCTAGGAATTTAAAGATTAGAATATACAAAACTATTATTCTACCAGTTATGCTGTATGGGTGTGAGGCTTGGTCTCTCACTGTGCAAAATGAAAAGCCATTTCGAGTATTTGAAAACAAAATTTTGAGGAAAATTTTCGGAGCAAAAAGGGATGAAATTAGCGGAGAGTGGCGAAAACTGCATAACGAAGAGGTTCACGAACTCTATTCAAGCCCTGACATAATCAGTATTATTAAATCACGTAGGCTGCGATGGGCGTGTCACGTAGCTCGAATGGATGAGGGCAGGGCAGCGCGCAGAGTACTGGTAGGGCACTTAGAGGGAAAACGTCCTGTGGGGAGACCGAGGCGTAGATGGGAGGACAATCTGAAGGCTGGTTTGAGGAGTCTAGGTATTGAAGGTGAATGGAAGGAAATAGCCCAAGACAGGGACAGATGGCGAAAATACGTTGCTGCGGCAATGGACTCTCGAGTCCGGTATGACCAGTGAGTAAGTAAGATATTTAGTTGAAATTACGGCCCTTGTATTCGACCGATTTATCGTGTAACCGAAGTTTAACTGATTCCTTTTAGCACTCATGTGCGTGACCTCACACTTCCCGTTATTTAGGATCAATTCCCAATTTTCGTTTTGCAACTTGTTTCGGTCATCTGATGACTTTACTAGTCGATAAACGACAGCGTCATCTGCAAACAACCTAAGACTGCTGCTCAGATTGTTTCCCAAATCGTTTATATACATAAGGAACAGCAGAGGGCATATAACACTACCAAGAGGAACGCCAGAAATCACTTCCATTTTACTCGATGACTTTCTGAACTTTCTGAACTTTACGAACTGTGACCTCTCTGACAGGAAACCATGAATCCAGTAACATAACTGAGACGATATTCTATAAGTACGCAATTTCACTACAAGCCCCTTGTGTGATACAGTGTCAAAACCATTCCGGAAATCAAGAAATACGGAATCAATTTGAAATCCCTTGTCGACAGCACACAACACTTCATGCGAGTAAAGAGCTAGTTGTGTTTCACAAGAGCCATGTTTTCTAAATCCGTGTTGACTGTGAGTCAATAGCCCGTTTTCTTCGGGGTAATTCATAATGTTCGAACACAATATATGTTCTATAATCCTGCTTCATATCGGCGGTAATGGTATGGGCCTGTAATGTACTAGATTGCTCCTACCACTTTTCTTGAATATTGGTGTGATCTGTGCAACTTTCCAGTCTTTGGGTAAGGATCTTTCGTCGAGCGAACGGTTGTATATGATTGTTACTCAGAAGGGAACCTAATTTGTATACAGTCTACACAAGAAGATATGCTTTTATTAAGTTATTTAAGTTGCTTCACTACTCCGAGGATATCTACTTCAGTGATACTCACCTTGGCAGCTTTTCTTGATTCGAATTCTGGAATATTTACTTCGTCTTCTTTTGTGAACGCATTTTGGAAGGCTCTTCTTAGTAACTCTACTTTGGCAGCACTGTCTTCGACAGTATCTCAGTTGCTATCGCGCAGAGAAGGCATTGATTGTTTCTTGGGAGCATTGTCTTCGATAGTGAAATATTAATTTATTACTTCACTGTTACTGACTCTATCGGCCAGAAAGCTTCCACATGCTTTCGTCATATACTACTAAAAGCAACTACAAAATTATGTTATTGTACGACACATACTGAAGGAGGTACGGCTTGATAAATACTGAGTAGTGCTAAAAATCAACCTTTCTGAAAAGCCACAATATTTCTCTATTTCAGTAACACAAAATTTTCACTGAATTAAGAAGAGGTGTCAGAAGGTAGTTCTAGTATCACTGTACCATGCACACTGGCGAGCCAGAACATTATGACCACGTGCTTAGTAGCATGTTGGTCCCTATTTGGACTGCAGTACAACACCCATTCTACGTGCCATCAATTCTATCATTTATTGGCAGGTTTGAGGAGGCACGTACACACAAGCCGTGTAATTCCCGTAAATAACGGACCGCTGATTTGTGTACGTTGTGATAGCGCCCGACAGCGACCCAGAAGGATTCCATCGGATTGACATCAGGCGAATTTGGTAGCCAAGACCAACCAGATTTCACAATCATACTCTTCAGATCACTGTAGCACGATTCTGGCTTCGAGACACGGACAATTAGACGGGGTGTTTCAGAAAGGACTTTACAACTTTGTAAATTCATATAAATTAATTCATAGTACCTACAGAGGTGATTGTAGTGTCAATCTGAAGCGAAATAAGTCTCGCGTAGTTCGGTAGTGCCGAATCGCACCGTAAGGAGCTCTAGCGGCAGTTGCGTTTAAGATGGCTGCCTTCACTGGACACGAAGGTGCTGGCTGTGTGTTTTGTTTTGAAGAATCGAAGTCGGCGACAACAGTTCAGCCTGATTTCCGTACCAAAAACGCTAAAGATCCTCCTAGGGGGCGTACAAATTTATGAGTGGCATAAATGTTTTGTAGAAACAGGGTGCTCGGTAAGACACGGGAAATAATCAGGTTGTCCAAGCACATCTGACGACGTCGTGGAGCGATTGAGACAACGTTTTGTCAACAGCCCTACGAAATCGACGCGGCGTGCATCTTGCGAACTGCAAGTCCCAAGTACGACTGTTTGTCGTGTGTTGAGAAACCGTTTGCATTTGAAACAGTACGGATTGACGATCGTACAAGCAATAAAAGACACTGATAAAATTGGTCGCAAGAACTTCTGTGGGGATATGTTAAATCGATTACATAAGGATGAACATTTCGTGGACAAAATCATCTTTTCTGACTAGTCGACTTTTCACTTAAGCGGCAAGGTTAAAACACATAACTGTAGGATTTGGGGCAGCGCAAATCTACATCAAGAATTGCAACATATTCGTGATAGCCCTAAACTGAACGTTTTTTGTGCGTTGAGCAAGAACAAAGTGTACGACCCATTTTTTTTCTGTGGGAGAACCATCAATGGGGTAGTGTGCCTGGATATGTTACAACAATTTTTGATACCACAGATCACGAGGATGACCAAGAACGAAATGTTTACTTCATGCAAGATGGTGCACCGCCCCACTACCTGGCTGAGTCTGGGATTCAGTCCGGAACCGCGCTGCTACTACGGTCGCAGGTTCGAATCCTGTCTCGGGCACGGATGTGTGTGATGTCCTTAGGTTAGTTAGGTTTAAGTAGTTCTAAGTCTAGGCGACTGATGACCTCAGACGTTAATTCCCATTGTGCCTAGAGCCATTTGAATCATTTGAGTCGCGGAATTTCTCAGTGACCGCTTTCCAGGTCAATGGACTGGCCGTGATGCGCCAATTGCATGGCCCCCACGTTCCCCAGACCTGACAACATTCGATTTTTTTTAAAATGGGCATATATCGAGGATATCGTTTGTGCCTCCTGTGCCGGCTTTTGTACCTGAACGTAGAGCAAGAATTTACGCCGCAACTGAGCAAGTTACACCTGCAATGCTAAAGCGTGTTTGGGAAGAAATTTACTTCCAATGGGATGTGTGCGGGATAACCAACGGAATCCACATACAATATCTTTAGTTTAAGCTGAAAAAAATAATGTTTCCCTACAACGTAACACTAAATCCAGCTCTATATCTTCTTTGAATAAATTTAGATGAAATTTTAAAGTGGTAAAGTCCTTTTTGATACACCCTGTACTACTGAAAGATGGCATCGCCGTCGAAGAAGACATCAAGCATGAAGGATGCACGTGGCTTGCAGCTGAAATGATGTCTCCGATTACGACCACATGTGCTATGCAAGCATAGTGTAATACTGCATCCGTGGCGCGGTGAATGTCTGTGAAACGTCCCTTTAGAAAAAATTATGAATTACTGTGCTGGTAAACTACGTTATTTGATACAAAGACAGCTGAGTAAAACTAAAAGTACTGAGACAGTTCTCTCTTTACTTATTCTGATCATCACTAAACTGATACACAATTTTTTTTTTTTTAGCGCAACGCGATCTTTCAGTAATCCCTACAAAAGAATGGTCCTGACTAACAATAACCTATACCTTTCAAGAATCACTTACCTCACAAATATCTTCGTTACTCGAACTACTGCAATACAGCGAGCGCCAATACTGCCGGCTAAATAAAAGATTCTAACTACTGAAGGGACTAACTACTGATAGGCATAGTTAGCAAATGAAAGATTGTGATAGAGAACAAACAATGTATTTACCATAATAGCGTTCAAAAGTCATAATATATATAATTTTGTGACATCCAATTAAACAAATTTCCTTTTTCTGAGGGACACACGTCCAGATCGTCCGCTCAAAACTCTGGCATCTCTCTCTCCACATCCACCACTGTTGCCGGCTCACCTCCAACTGCCCAACATTACACAAGTGAATATTCCTACAATGAGTCCAACCAGCCGCAGACTGCACACAGCACAGTCAGTGAATTTCATACAGAGCGCCACGTGGCGTTACCAACATCTACATGATTACTCTGCAATTCACATTTAGGTGCTTGGCAGAGGGTTCATCGAACCACAATCATACTATCTCTCTACCATTCCACTCCCGAACAGCGCGCGGGAAAAACGAACACCTAAACCTTTCTGTTCGAGCTCTGATTTCTCTTATTTTATTTTGATGATCATTCCTACCTATGTAGGTTGGGCTCATAAAAATATTTTCGCATTCGGAAGAGAAAGTTGGTGACTGAAATTTCGTAAATAGATCTCGCCACGACGAAAAACGTCTTTGCTTTAATGACTTCCATCCCAACTCGCGTATCATATCTGCCACACTCTCTCCCCTATTACGTGATAATACGAAACGAGCTGCCCTTTTTTGCACCCTTTCGATGTTCTCCGTCAATCCCACCTGGTAAGGATCCCACATCGCGCAGCAATATTCTAACAGAGGACGAACGAGTGTAGTATAAGCTGTCTCTTTAGTGGACTTGTTGCATCTTCTAAGTGTCCTGCCAATGAAACGCAACCTTTGGCTCACCTTCCCCACAGTATTATCTATGTGGTCTTTCCAACTGAAGTTGTTCCTAATTTTAACACCCAGGTACTTAGTTGAATTGACAGCCTGGAGAATTGTACTATTTATCGAGTAATCGAATTCCAACGGATTTCTTTTGGAACTCATGTGGATCACCTCACACTTTTCGTTATTTAGCGTCAACTGCCACCTGCCACACCATACAGCAATCTTTTCTAAATCGCTTTGCAACTGATACTGGTCTTCGGATGACCTTACTAGACGTTAAATTACAGCATCATCTGCGAACAACCTAAGAGAACTGCTCAGATTGTCGCCCAGGTCATTTATATAGATCAGGAACAGCAGAGGTCCCAGGACGCTTCCCTGGGGAACGCCTGATATCACTTCAGTTTTACTCGATGATTTGCCGTCTATTACTACGAAGTCCGACCTTCCTGACAGGAAATCACGAATCCAGTCGCACAACTGATACGATACCCCATAGGCCCGCAGCTTGATTAGAAGTCGCTTGTGAGGAACGGTGTCAAAAGCTTTCTGGAAATCTAGAAATACGGAATCAACTTAAACAGCCTACTTACATCTGGAGCCGTCGTTTACCTCGATGACGGCGTTTGTGGAGACGGCCATCGACCTGGTGTAACAAGAAACACGAGCCGACGCGTTTCCAATGACGCACGGTTCTGTGCCCAGTGCAATCGTAACTGACGATGTCGTTGGGTCAACATGTGAACGTGTAATGGTGGTCTGCTACAGAGCTCCACGTTCAACAGTGTACGATGAACGGTGTGCTCCGAAACACTTGTGCGTGCAACAGCATTGTGCTTTTTCGGCAAAGATGCCACATATCACCATCTGTCCTACTTTACAGAGCAGTCAAGCCTCTGAACCCCACGTTCTGTGAAGAGATAGTTGTCCACAGACTCTCTGAGATAATAATCTGCCCTTTGTCAGAGCCGCTCATTTCAATGGATTCTCCCATTTGCAAATCATGTCTTATCTATCTGCAGCTCCCATCCGTGTCTGCTCCGCTTGCATTCCTTTTTTACTGTGTCACGTGCCCGCAACGCCTGCAGGCGGCATCCTACGTCGCAGTCAGCAGTGGTCATAAGGCCAGACTGCCTATTGGCTTCTGTGTCGGGTTCTTCGGTAGACGTTCGTCTGATAATTTTTCTGAAATTTCGCCATCACGAGTGGCTGGTATCTTCGGAGTTTCACCCTCCATTCCTCCATTGCTAGTGATGGACTCGAGGCGAGCTCTCGGCCGCAGACTATAAACTGAAAAACCAAAGAAACTGGTACACCTGCCTAATATCATGTAGGGCCGCCGCGAGTACGCAGAACTGCCACATCACGAGGTGGCATGGACTTGACTAATGTCTGAAATAGTGCTGGAGGGAACTGACACCATGGATCCTGCAGAGCTGTCCATAAATCTGTAAGATTATGGGGAGTGGGAGGGGGGGGGGGAGATCTCTTCTGAACGGCACGTTGCAAGGCATCCCAGCTAAGCTCAATAATGTTCATATCTGGTGAGTTTGGTGGCAAGCGGAAGCGTTCAAACTTACAAGACTGTTCCTGAAGCTACTCTGTAGCAGTTATGGACGTGTGAGGTCGCATTGTCCTGCTGGAATTGCCCAAGTCCATCGTAATGTACAGTGGACGTGAATGGATGCAAGTGATCAGACTGAATGCTTACGTACATGTCACCTGTCAGAGTCTTATCTAGACGTATCAAGGGTCCCACATCACTGGAACTGCACACGTCCCATACCATTACAGAGCCTCCACCAGCTTGAAAAGTCCCATGCTGAGATGCGGGGTCCATGGATTCATGAGGTTGTCTCCATATATGTAAACGTTCATCTACTCCACACAATTTGAAACGAGACTCGTCCGACTTTGCAACATGTTTCATCAACAGTCCATTGTCAGTGTTGATAGACCCAGGCGAGGCGTAAGGCTTTGTGCCGTGCACTCATCAAGGGTAGACGACTGGCCTTCGGCTCCGAAAATCCATGTCGATGATGTTTCGTTGAACGGTTCGCACGCTGACAGTTGTTGATGGCCCAACGTTGAAATCTGCAGCAATTTGCGGATGGGTTGCACTTCTGTTTCGTTGGACGATTCTCTTCAGTTATCGTTTTTCCAATTCTTGCAGGATATTTGTCCAGCCGCAGCGATACCGGAGATTTGATGTTTTACCGCATTCCTGATATTCACGGTACACTGGTGAAATGGTCGTACGGGAAAATCCCCACTTCATCGCTACTTCAGAGATGCTGTGTCCCATCGCTCGTGCGCCGACTATAAGACCACCTTCAGACTCACTTAAAGCTTGACAACTTGTCATTGTAGCAACAGAAACCGATCTAACAACTGCGCAAGACAGCTGTTGATTTATGTTATAGGCGTTGCCGGACACAGCGCCGTATTCTTCCTGTTTACATATCTCTATATTTGACTATACACGCCATTACCAGTTTCTTTGGCACTTCAGTGTATGTACAGTCATGCTCAAAAGTATCCGAACGACCTGAAATGCATTTCGCCTGATTCGCATGCAACCCACATAACGCAGCTGTCTAGCAGGTCCTCTAATCGCTCCTTGGTACAGTCGTTTGACTATTGAAAATGGTTCCAACACGTCACCACTAGAAATCACTACTCTGAATCGCAATAACTCTAGATGTAAAGTAATACTACGATACTACAAATATCAGGGAACACGTTATCACAGGTAAGACTGTCCTTAAGGCTTGTAAGCTCACATTTATTACAATAAATGACATACCTGAAATGTTACCACTCTCATTATTACGTGAGACAGGTATTGCACGTAGTAAGTTCGTCGTATTCATGATATCCTCTTCAAAGTAACATACCGTACTTATTATTTAACAAAAAAGGGGATTAAAAATTTAAGTTATTCACGAGCAGCTAGTTGAGAATATGTATGAACTTCAAATGACACGACGAACCGTCCTGTTCTGCATATGGATTCAAACCCAGGTCAAGCAGACTAAGCAAAGATTTCGTGACTGACGGAAACTAACAGTAATTCCTGATTAGGCACGCAGAGTGTGATATACCTCGATTTTAGACAGTATCAGTTAGCAAATATCAACTTTAAATCGCATAACGCAAACATTTTTAACGGACGCGAATTCCTACCCAGCACCTATTGTCCCTGTTGACGAACTACGAGGGATGTTAAATATTGCTGCTTAGCATGTAACTTACTTGAATTGCCGTGAGGTAAAGCTTTGTGTTGGACAGGAATTCGAACCCAGAACCTAATCGGACAGATATCGACGCACAATCAACTGTGACATATCCGATTTTCTCGGCAGTAGCTAGTTGTTTTAACTGAAATGACAAGAAGAAACATTAATTATTTTCCATCCCAGGACTCCAACCCGGCACCTATCGCTGTTGTATTCTAGAGAAAACGAACGTTAAATATGGGTTTGTTGCACCAGCAGCGACATGTGAGCATGTTTGAACTAGAAATAATATGACGAAGAGTTCAATGCTGACTGGGAATAGAGCCCACACACATCGTTGTTGACTACACACAAAGAGACGTCAGCTACCGAATTTTTCTCCAGCTCGAAATAATATCTTGGACTTACGGTAAGCTCGCAAATAGTTCTGTGTCTCACTGAGAGTCAAAAACATCACATATCGTTAGTGTTGACAACGAATGAAATTACATTAAAAATCAAAATTATTATCCACCAGCAGATAGGTGTTCTCATGCTAGACCTTGATAATACAAAATGAAATCTTTAGCGCCGGGCCATTCACGCGCAGTATGTGGAGATGTTGAGGAATCTGCAGTTTTTAACAAACAACAAATTGTAGCCGAGCTGTATTGTCACGAACGGATCAAATTGCGCGTTAAGCACGGTCTGAGTTGCATTCCAAATTTTATCGACATACAGAAGCTCAGATAAAAGATGGAATAAGTGTCCTGTGAGCCTACGTAGCGTTCGTTTCGTCACTAGAAATAAATAACTAGTATATGAAAGGTTACTGGTGATAGAGTTTCTACATGTCGCCACTCCAGACTTTATTGTGGTTCAACCTAACGTCTTCTTGGTAGAGAAGGAATATCATTTTTAATGTTAATTTCAGACCACAATGTCATTATATCTTCTTCACTTGGTGTAACCAGAAGAGAATGGAATCTTTCTCTCCCTATCTAAAAATCATTGACAGAAGTTGCAATCGAACCCAGGCCATAGATATACAAACATATCATCAGTCCAACAGACCACCAAACTCTCTTCTCTGCGGCTCATTTTTCTATCATAACACCGTTGCGCCACACTGGTTGAGAATTCTGACACACAGGTTGCCCGTAGTAATTTGCAGCATGTTCAGTAAATTCATTTACTTGGTTGACCGAATCACCATGAACTAGCTGCCTCGGCTACCCAGTGCATACATTCGACTTTATTTTGTAATGACCGAAATAAAATCACACAACTGCCACCTACATAGAACTGCTAACAGTGTAGGATGCAGAAATTTAAATATTAAGTGTTTCTTTCCACTTGAGCTACTCTATTGCGCTATCTCGTGGTTGAAAACGTCGTGCAGTGCAAATGTAGCATTTCATAAATAAAGTTTTGTATTCCTAGAAACCCAAAATTTGCTTGTCAGCGGCGGGAAGAGGAGTCACCTGTTGTGCAGCATTGTAAGTTTCTCACCATTGCACTATGAGCCGAAAGTATTTTCTTGCGATATCCTTATCGATGGCTGATCTGACCACTTGTAGCTCTTTCACAGAAGGGATAAAAACGGTGCAGTCAGTGAGAATGGAACTCGAACCGCAACACATGTTTTTTCACAGGCCAGCACGGTACCACAGAGCTGGCGAAGAAGTACGCGTCTTTGCTTCCACTTACGAGATCAATGGTGGCTAGAACTCGTAACTGCTATTTAAAGGACGAGATTAGTTGCGATTTCCATAAGCAACGACTTTCTTGGGCTGAAAATCGTAAATTTACAATCTTTTGTTACACCTCAAGCGATAATAACTGAGATTATTCAATGGAAATGACAGGCAAAAGCAAGTGAACTTTGAGGCTTAATTCCGTGCACACCAGGAAGTAACTCGTCGATCACAGAGTTGCCAAACATACGTTGCCTTGTTGCCAAATCTCAGTTACAGTACCAGCAGGAAGAAGACGAACCGATGTGATCGCACAGCGGGCTGGGAAGTGACCACAGCTGGTGTCTCCAAGTCGCGGCTGCCACGACCTGGAATACGTGATGCGTCTGATTCGCATTTCTGTAACTAGGTTTAGGGAATATCAAGTGAATTTAGCGAGTCAATTCAGTACCATAGGCGGAAGTGATTGCACTGTCACAGTGTTGCCTAATGTTTGTGACGATGTTGCCAATTCTCAGGTGTGCTAGGAACAGCTCTGTAACAGTATGCGAGGAGAATCCCATGCTCGTGTCATAGGAGGATATGGAGAGGAGGCGCGAGGTTTGGTTAATATGCAGCGTTTTCTCCTACCAGTTGTGTCAAACATTCAGGTGCATAATCTTCCATCACGATTACAGTTTCCTATAAAATATATACGAATAAAACACCTAACTTGTAACTTTGTGACAAAAGATTATTTCAGTTCAATAAAATGTCTTTGGAAATCACTTATGCCCAACTGTCACAAAAGTAAGATAACAAACACGTTGCAACTCGAAATCGATGGCATCTATGTGCAGTCTTGTGATGTTTAAATAAACGTCTTAACGGCACTAAATCATGGTTTGTGAATCGTTTACCGGCCGTACTCTGCCGCATTTCGCTGGCTGGAAGGCAAATAGCTTACTGACAAATTTCACAGAAGGAAAAGGGGGACGAAATGTCTCCCACTGGAAGGTCATGTTGTTTTACTTAAATTATTACAAAATCAGGTAAAACGAACAGTCAGGTTGTCAGTATAAGCACATTACTGTTGTCAGTATGATGTAGCGCTGCCCAGAGCCTGTAACGATAAGGGACCCGTTTTGGTCAGTCATATAGCATACAGAAGTGTAAGAGAGAGCACCACTAAATTCTACAATCAGTATGTATTGCATACACACAGAAATTACTGTTACAGTGTACTTATGGAGTCAAATGAGTGAACTGCGTATTTCACGGTGAGACAGAGCACTGGCAAATAGTCTTCGCTACATTACGTTACTTAATCTGGTGTCACTCTGAGCTAGAATTTATGGTCACCAACTAAGTGTAAGGACAATGAGTCGGATGCGGGTTTTGCAACTGTGAAATACTTTCCTACATTATAGAAGCGAATATTAAATTTGAACTAATATTGCGAAAATTTTCTACTTGGATAGCTTAGAATAAAAATCTTTCTGTTTATTGCAAAGGAAAACAATTGATTTTCTAAAACATTCTCTGTCATACACAACTTGAAACAGGTCACGTCGACCAAGTCATATGGAAGAACTGACAGTGACGTATATCGGCAGACAGTAAGATCTCTTGCCTTTTGGTTTAGCAGTACGTAGCCATTTCTAGGCAGAAGTAAATGAAGAAAGGCAGCGCGTTTTTGTTATCAGGTAACGTCTTGATAAATTACTTTAGTTTTAATGTAATCTACGAGTAATTGTTGATGTTTGATATTAACATGAAAAGGATTCCGCAGACAGGGAATGAACCTGTTCTTGGGAAACTACTTCTATAGTGACTAAAAGGCATCAACTGATCTTCAGGTAGTGTTCCAGCAGGGGTAAGAAGAAAATGGTAGTAATAATGACGGTAATAATGGAATTATCTGGTAACTTCACACTTCCCAGTGGATATTCTCGAACTAAGAAATTTGCTGAATTTGTGAAAATTTCAGAATGGCTTTACATCGAGCCTATGATGCCTAGAAGATTCTTTACATCCTGCTGACATGAGAATAGCATAATCTCTGCGTCAGAGGCTTGCTTCTACTTGACCATTTAATAGACTCGCATTTTTTCCACCGTGAGTAATTTTGTAAGCTGAGCACATCATCCGTTACAGCACACTCCTGCGGCTGGGAAATGTGGCCACAATGGTCTGGTGGAACGAACTATCACATGTGCAATGCGTGGGTTCAGGCATTTACTTTTAAGAGGCACGAACAGATTTACTTTACCTCTGGTAACCTCAAGAGAAAGACTTTATAATCCAGAATCCGCATTAAACATCACGTTCCTTCATTACCAACTGGGCAGAGCCGGTTTACGTTGGGAAATGACATAGCGGAAGTCATGGTAAACAGAAATACAGTCGCCAGTAAACTTACTTACATTAGAAAATTTTATTTTATTTGATGAACCGATAGCCATTTAAAGGAACAGGGCTCTTATTTTACTAGACCTTGATTGAACTAGAGACGCTGAAAAATTTGGTGCTGGACTGTGATTCGAATTCGTATCTCCTCTTTCGAGGATCTGAATCTCTCGGAACAGTATAGTTCAATCATTTCGTTCCTTTTCCCAAGACTGCAATCTTCTCTAGGTCTCCTCCAAAGGTAAGTATGTGGGTCCGAATCCTGATCCAATACGAAAATATTCATAATTTCATTTCAAGCCCTATCACGTGCTAACCGGCCTGCTAGTGAAAATTAACGTGCATTTTTAATGTCTGTTCATGTGTTACCAACAATCGCAATAGGTGGCGTTATTTCTGGTCAAACACGCACACATCTTACCGTTGGTGAGTAAGCAACTGATATTTAAGCTATATTCGTGGATGCACAGTAGGTGTGCAGTTCGATTGTCGCTTAGGCACAAAAGTTTGTATCCTTATTTTAGATTCAAACACCTAGCAGCTCGTAAGAAAAACCGATACGTAACATTTCAATTTACTTAGTTAACAATCCAATTACGTGTTGGGTTCGTATCTCCGTCACAGAACTTTACATCATGCACTTCATCTTTAAATGCATGCACACTTTGTTACTTCAGAATGGAGGTATATCAGACATCTTTCGTAGTTAGTTAACAGGGATGAAAGGGTCGTGTTAGAAGTCCCAGTTTATTACAAAAATTGTCGTCTTTGATTTTCAAGTTTAGATTTGGTTACTGGTATTGGCAAAAATTTCGGTAATTCATGACACTTCATGGCTAGTCATCAATACGATATGATTAGATTAGATTAGATCAATTCTTTTTTCATAGTTCATGAATACGATTTCGTAATGAAGTGGAACGTGTCACTTTAATGAAAGATTTCTTTACATACCATGATTCAATTTCTTTACAACAATTTTTTACTCTCTCTCTCTCTCATTCTTTTTGATTTGTATCTCTCTCCATCTCTCTCTATCACACACACACACACACACACACACACATTCTTTTTTTATTTTTATTTGTTTGTTGTGCTTGACTATCGGCCAGGCACAAAAACGTGTGTGAATGAGTTTCTTAGTTTTGGGTGCGCTTACGAAACAAATATAAAAACAACTATGAGAGTTACTGATGTATGATGCTTAGTTTGCAGCCGGTTCTGAGTATTATTAGTAACTGCGCTCCAGTCCCTAAACCTAGTTACAGTAAGCGAGTCAGACGCATTACGTATTCCAGGCCGTAGTAGCCGCGACTTGGAGACACCAGCTATGGTCACTTCCCAGCCCGCTGTAGGATCACATCGGTTCGTCTTCTTCCTGCTGGTACTGTAACTGAGATTTGGCAACAAGGCAACGTATGTTTGGCAACTCTGTGATCGACGAGTTACTTCCTGGTGTGCACGGAATTAAGCCTCAAGGTTCACTTGATTTTACCTGTCATTTCCATTGAATAATCTGAGTTATTATCGCTTGAAGGGTAACAAAAGATTGTAAATTTACGGTTTTCAGCCCAGGAAAGTCGTTGCAGGTGGAAATCGCAACTAATCTCGACCTTTAAACAGCGGTTTACGAGTTCTAGGCACTATTGCCGTCGTAAGAGGACGCTCAGACCCATACCTCTTCGCAAGGAAATCGCAAGAAAATACTTTCGGCTCATAGTGCAATGGTGAGAAACTTACAATGCTGCACAAAAGGTGACTCCTCTTCCCGCCGCTGACAAGCAAATTTTGGGTTTCTAGGAATACAAAACTTTATTTATGAAATGCCACATTTGCACTGCACGACGTTTTCAACCACGAGATAGCGCAATAGAGTAGCTTAAGTGGAAAGAAACACTTCCTATTTAAATTTCTGCATCCTACACTGTTAGCAGTTCTATGTAGGTGGCAGTTGTGTGATTTTATTTCGGTCATTACAAAATAAAGTCGAATGTATGCACTGGGTAGCCGAGGCAGCTAGTTCATGGTGATTCGGTCAACCAAGTAAATGAATTTACTGAACATGCTGCAAATTACTACGGGCAACCTGTGTGTCAGAATTCTCAACCAGTGTGGCGCAACGGTGTTATGATAGAAAAATGAGCCGCAGAGAAGAGAGTTTGGTGGTCTGTTGGACTGATGATATGTTTGTATATCTATGGCCTGGGTTCGATTGCAACTTCTGTCAATGATTTTTAGATAGGGAGAGAAAGATTCCATTCTCTTCTGGTTACACCAAGTGAAGAAGATATAATGGCATTGTGGTCTGAAATTAACATTAAAAATGATATTCCTTCTCTACCAAGAAGACGTTAGGTTGAACCACAATAAAGTCTGGAGCGGCGACATGTAGAAACTCTATCACCAGTAACCTTTCATCCACTAGTTATTTATTTCTAGTGACGAAACGAACGCTACGTAGGCTCACAGGACACTTATTCCATCTTTTATCTGAGCTTCTGTATGTCGATAAAATTTGGAATGCAACTCAGACCGTGCTTAACACGCAATTTGATCCGTTCGTGACAATACAGCTCGGCTACAATTTGTTGTTTGTTAAAAACTGCAGATTCCTCAACATCTCCACATACTGCGCGTGAATGGCCCGGCGCTAAAGATTTCATTATGTATTATCAAAGTCTAGCATGAGAACATCTATTTGCTGGTGGATAATAATTTTGATTTTTAATGTAATTTCATTCGTTGTCAACACTAACGATATGTGATGTTTTTGACTCTCAGTGAGACACAGAACTATTTGCGAGCTCACCGTAAGTTCAAGATATTATTCCGAGCTAGAGAAAAATTCGATAGCTGACGTCTCTTTGTGTGTAGTCAACAACGATATGTGTGGAGCTCTATTCCCAGTCAGCACTGAACACTTCGTCATATTATTTCTAGTTCAAACATGCTCACATGTCGCTACTGGTGCAACAAACCCATATTTAACGTTCGTTTTCTCTAGAATACAACAGCGATAGGTGCCGGGTTGGAGTCCTGGGAAGGAAAATAATTGATGTTTCGTCTCGTCATTTCAGTTAAAACATCTAGCTACTGCCGAGAAAATCGGATATGTAACAGTTGATTGTGCGTCGATATCTGTCCGATTAGGTTCTGGGTTCGAATCCCTGTCCAACACAAAGCTTTACCTCACGGCAATTCAAGTAAGTTACATGCTAAGCAGCAATATTTAACATCCCTCGTAGTTCGTCAACAGGGACAATAGGTGCTGGGTAGGAATTCGCGTCCGTTAAAAATGCTTGCGTTATGCGATTTAAAGTTGATATTTGCTAACTGATACTGTCTAAAATCTAGGTATATCACACTCTGCGTGCCTAATGAGGAATTGCTGTTAGTTTCCGTCAATCACGAAATCTTTGCTTAGTCTGCATGATCTGGGTTTGAATCCATATGCAGAACGAGACGGTTCGTCGTGTCGTTTGAAGTTCATACATATTCTCAACTAGCTGCTCGTGAATAACTTAAATTTTTAATTCCCTTTTTTGTTAAATAATAAGTACGGTATGTTACTTTGAAGAAGATATCATGAATACGACGAACTTACGTGCAGTACCTATCTGACGTAATAATGTGAGTGGTAACATTTCAGGTATGTCATTTATTGTAATAAATGTGAGTTTACAAACCCTAAGAGAAGTATTATCTGTGATAAGGTGTTCCCTGATATTTATAATATCGTCGTATTACATTACATTTAGTTACTGCGATACAGAGCAGTGTTTTCTAGAGGTTGGTTGTTGGAACCATTTTCAGTAGTCAAACGACTGTACCAAGGAGCGATTAGAGGAACTGCTGGACAGCTGCGTTATGTGGGTTGCATGCGAATCAGGCGAAATGTAATTCAGGTCATTCGGATACTTTTGAGCACGACTGTCCTGGTGCGCCGCTGGCCGCTGTAGCTGACCGGTTGTAGGCGCTTCAGTCCGAACCGCGTGACTGCGACGGTCGCAGGTTCGAATCCTGGCTCGTGCATGGATGTGTATGATGTCCTTAGGTTGGTTAGGTTTAAGTAGTTCTAAGTTCTATGGGACTGATGACCTCAGATGTGAAGTCCCACAGTGCCCAGAGCCATTTGAACCATTTGAACGTCGAGTTCCCTCCAGGCATTCCCATTTTTAGTTTCCGAAGGACCTCCGTAACACTTACATGTTGTTAAAACGTACCGGTAACAATTCTAGCAGCCCGCCTCCGAACTGCTTCGATGCCTTCCTTATTATCCCACCTGGTACGGATCCGAAACACTCGATCAGTACTTAAGAATATGGCGCACCAGCGTCCTAAGTTCGGTCTCCTTTACATGTGTACCACTCTTTCCTAAAACTCTCCCAATATAGTGAAGTCGACCATTCTCCGCTGGCCCTTGTGGCCGAGCGGTTCTAGGCGCTTCAGTGTGGAACCGCGCTGCTGCTACGGTCGCAGGTTCGAGTCCTGCCTCGTCAATAGATGTGTGTGTTGTCCTTAGGTTAGTTAGGTTTAACTACACTACTGGCCATTAAAATTGCTACACCATGAAGATGACATGCTACAGACGTGAAATTTAAGCGACAGGAAGGAGATGCTGTGATATGCAAATGATTAGCTTTTCAGAGCATTCACACAAGGTTGGCGCCAGTGGTGACACCTGCAACGTGCTGACATGAGGAAAGATTCCAACCGATTTTTCATACACAAACAGCAGTTGACAGGCGTTGCCTGGTGAAACGTTGTTGTGATGCCTCGTGTAAGAAGGAGAAATGCGTACCATCGCGTTTCCGACTTTGATAAAGGTTGGATTTTAGTCTATCGCGATTGCGATTGATGGTATCGCGACGTTGCTGCTCGCGTTGGTGGAGATCCAATGACTGTTAGCAGAATATGGAATCGGTGGGTTCAGGAGGGTAATACGGAACGCCGTGCTGGATCCCAACGACCTCGTATCACTAGCAGTCGAGATGACAGGCATCTTATCCGCATGGCTGTAACGCATCGTGCAGCCACGTCTCGATCCCTGAGTCAACAGATGGGGACGTTTGCAAGACAACAACCATCTGTACGAACAGTTCGACGATGTTTGCAGCAGCATCGACTATCAGCTCGGCGTCCATGGCTGCGGTTACCCTTGACGCTGCATCACAGACAGGAGCGCCTGCGATGGTGTACTCAACGACGAGACGAACCTGGGTGCACGATTGGCAAAACGTCATTTTTTCGGATGAATCCAGGTTCTGTTTACAGCATCATCATAGTCGCATCCGTGTTTGGCGACGTCGCGGTTAACGCACATTGGAAGCGTATATTGATCATCGCCATACTGGCGTATCACCTGGCGTGATGGTATGGGGTGCCATTGGTTACACGTCTCGGTCACCTCTTGTTCGCATTGACGGCACTTTGAACAGTGGACGTTACATTTCAGATGTGTTACGATCCATGGCTCTACCCTTCATTCAATCCCTGCAAAACCCTACATTTCAGCAGGATTATGCACGACCGCATGTAGCAGGTCCTGTACGGGCCTTTCTCGATACAGAAAATGTTCGACTGCTGCCCTGGTCAGCACATTTTCCAGATCTCTCACCAACTGAAAACGTCTGGTCAATGATGGTCGAGCAACTGGCTCGTCACGCCAGTCACTACTCTTCATGAATTGTGGTATCGTGTTGAAGCTGAATGGGCAGCTCTACCTGTACACGCCATCCAAGCTCTGTTTGACTCAATGCCCAGGCGTATCAAGGCCGTTATTACGGCCAGAGGTGGTTGTTCTGGGTACTGATTTCTCAGGATCTATGCACCCAAACTGCGTGAAAATGTAATCACATGTCAGTTCTAGTATAATATATTTGTCCAATGAATACCCGTTTATCATCTGCATTTATTCTTGGTTTAGCAATTTTAATGGCCAGTTGTGTAGTTCTGAGTTCTGGGGGACTGATGACCTCAGATGTTAAATTCCATTGTGCTCATATCCATTTGAACCAATTTTTCGCCCATTCTCCGTCCCGAGCACAGTTCTCAAATGCTCGATCCATTTCATATCGCCTTGCAACTTTAAACGACTTGAGTGTGTCAACCAGGACTCTAGTAATACTGTATCGGAACATTACAAGTTTGTTCTCCTTACGTATCCGCATTAACTTACATGTTTCCACATTTAGAACTAGCTACTATTCATCACACCACTAAAAATTTTTATCTAAGTCGCTTTCCTTGCCATTGCCAGTCTACATTTTATATCCTCTCTACTTCGACCATCATCAGTTATTTTGCTCCCCAAATAGCAAAACTCCTTTACTATTTTAAGTGTCTTATTTCCTAATCTAATTCCCTCAGCATCACCCGACTTAATTCGACTACATTTCATTATCCTCGTTTTGCTTTTGTTGATGTTGATGTTATATCCTCCTTTCAAGACACTGTACATTCCGTTCAGCTGCTCTTCCAAGTCCTTTGCTGTCTCTGACAGAATTACAATGTCATCGGCGAACCTCAATGTTTTTATTTCTTCTCCATGGATTTTAATACCTACTCCGAATTTTTCTTTTGTTTCCTTCACTGCTTGCTCAATATACGAGGGTTATTCCAAAAGTAAGGTCCGATTGATTGCCAAATTGAAACCACAGTGAACATCAGAAATGTTTTACTTGTAACAATTAGCTACACCTTTCAGCTACTTCTCTACGTAGTCGCCGTTCTGACTTAGACTTTTGTCATAGCGTTGTACCAACTTTTCAATAGCCTCATCATAGAAGGCAGCCGCCAGTGCTTTCCGCCAATTCTCCACGCTGGCCTACACCTCGTTGTCTGTGTCAAAATGTTGTCTTCAAAGACAGCGGTTCATGTGACCAGAGATGAAACTCAGGGGGAGACAATTGCGGACTGTATTGTGGGTAATCTCACATTTCCATTTGAAAACGATGCAGGAGCATCTTCATTGCCCCTGCAGAATGCGGCTGAGAATTGTCGTGAAGACGAAACAGCACGACAGTTATGTAATGTTGGCTGCATAGCTTCAGGCGAAATTTCTCACCAGGCCCTCGTACTTGGCGGCAGACACTATTTTCTAGACATCTTTACGCACTCACTGCGAGCTCAGAAATGAGAAGAGCGACGTGATGCTAACTGGGGTTATACTAGAGACACTACCCAACACATCTGTGCAAAGCTTTATCGGATTTTCATAGTCGTTTCCATTTCGCGACCGATCGGACCTTACTTTTGGAATAACCCTCGTACATATTGAATAACATCGGGGACAGGCTACAACCCTGTCTCACTCCCTTCCCAACCGCTGCTTCCCTTTCATGCCCCTCGACTCTTATAACTGCCATCTGGTTTCTGTACAAATTGTAAATAGCCTTTCGTTCCCTGTATTTTACCCCTGCCACCTTCAGAATTTGAAAGAGAGTATTCCAGTCAACATTGTCAAAAGCTTTCTCGAAGTCTACAAATGTTAGAAATGTAGGTTTGCCTTTCCTTAATCTATTTTCTAAGATAAGTCGTAAGGTCAGTATTGCCTCACGTGTTCCAACATTTCTACGGAACGCAAACTGATCTTCGCCGAGGTCGGTTTCTACCAATTTTTCCATTCGTCTGTAAGGAATACGCGTTAGTATTTTGCAGCTGTGACTTATTAAACTGATAGTTCGGTAATTTTCTCATCTGTCAACACCTGCTTTCTTTTGGATTGGAATTATGATATTCTTATTGAAGTTTGAGGGTATTTCCCCTGTCTCATACTTCTTGCTCACCAGATGGTAGAGTTTTGTCAGGATTGGCTCTCCCAAGGCCGTCAGTAGTTCCAATGGAATGTTGTCTACTGCCGGGACCTTGTTTCGAATCAGGTCTTTCAGTCCTCTGTCAAACTCTTCACGCAGTATCGTATCTCCCATTTCATCTTCTTCTACATCCTCTTCCATTTCCATAATATGGTCCTCAAGTACATCGCCCTTGTATAGACCCTCTATATACTCCGTCCACCTTTCTGCTTTCCCTTCTTTGCTTAGAACTGGGTTTCCATCTGAGCTCTTGATATTCATACAAGTGGCTCTCTTTTCTCCAAAGGTCTCTTTAATTTTCCTGTAGGCAGTATCTATCTTCCCCCTAGTGAGACAAGCCTCTACATTCTTACATTTGTCCTCTAGCCATCCCTGCTTAGCCATTTTGCACTTCCTGTCATCCTCATTTTTGAGACGTTTGTATTCCCTTTTGCCTGCTTCATTCACTGCGTTTTTATATTTCCTCCTTTCATCAATTAAATTCTATATTTCTTCTGTTACCCAAGGATTTCTACTAGCCCTCGTCTTTTTACCTACTTGATCCTCTGCTGCCTTCACTACTTCATCCCTCAGAGCGACCCATTCTTCTTCTACTGTATTTCTTTCCCCCATTCCTGTCAATTGTTCCCTTATGCTCTCCCTGAAACTCTGAACAACCTCTAGTTCTTTCAGTTTATCCAGATCCCATCTCCTTAAATTCCCACCTTTTTGCAGTTTCTTCAGTTTTAATCTACAGTTCATAACCAATAGATTGTGGTCAGAGTCCACATCTGCCCCTGGAAATGTCTTACAATTTAAAACCTGGTTCCTAAATCTCTGTCTTACCATTATATAATCTATCTGATACCTTCTAGTATCTCCAGGATTCTTCCACGTATACAACCTTCTTTTATGATTCTTGAACCAAGTGTTAGCTATAATTAAGTTATGCTCTGTGCAAAATTCTACCAGACGGCTTCCTCTTTCATTTCTCTCCCCCAATCCATATTCACCCACTATGTTTCCTTCTCTCCCTTTTCCTACTCTCGAATTCCAGTCACCCATGACTGTTAAATTTTCGTCTCCCTTGACTACCTGAATAATTTCTTTTATCTCATCATACATTTCATCAATTTCTTCATCATCTGCAGAGCCAGTTGTCATATAACTTGTACTACTGTAGTAGGCATGGGCTTCGTGTCTATCTTGGCCACAATAATGCGTTCGCTATGCTGCTGATAGTAGCTTACCCGCACTCCAATTTTTTTATTCATTATTAAACCTACTCTTGCATTACCCCTATTTGATTTTGTATTTATAACCCTGTATTCACCTTACCAAAAGTCTTGTTCCTCCTGCCACCGAACTTCACTAATTCTCACTATATCTAACTTCAACCTAGCCGTTTCCCTTTTTAAATTTTCTAACCAACCTGCCCGATTAAGGGATCTGACATTCCACGCTCCGATCCATAGAACGCCAGTTTTCTTTCTCCTGATAACGACGTCCTCCTGAGTAATCCCCGCCCGGAGATCCGAATGGGGGCTATTTTACCTCCGGAATATTTTACCCAAGAGGACGCCATCATCATTTAACCATACAGTAAAGCTGCATGCCCTCGGTAAAAATTACGGCTGTAGTTTCCCCTTGCTTCCAGCCGTTCGCAGTACCAGCACAGCAAGGCCGTTTTGGTTAGTGTTGCAAGGCCAGATCAGCCAATCATCCAGACTGTTGCCCCTGCAACTACTGAAAAGGCTGCTCCCCCTCTTCAGGAACCAAGCGTTTGTCTGGCCTCTCAACAGATACCCCTCCGTTGTGGTTGCACCTACGGTACGGCCATCTGTATCGCTGAGGCACGCAAGCTTCCCCACCAACAGCAAGGTCCATGGTTCATGGGGGTAGGGAAATATACGAATATGGAATCCGCCTGTTGCCCTTCATCCAGAGTTCTCGGTATATCATGTGAGAAAAGGGCTAGCTGAATTTTTCATGAGCGATTCTTTTCAAGAGCATGGTGATTCGAAGACGTAAGGTTCTCAGTCTCAAGAAAATTTATTATATTTGAACTGAGAATATGTTCATGGTTTATGCAGCAAACCGAAGTTAGAGATACTAGTTTGTCATTTTCAGGGTCTGTTGTTTTACCGTTCTTTTATAGTGGAGTCACCTGCGTTTTTTTCCTGTCACTTGGGACTTCGTGCTGTGCGAGAGATTCAGGATAAAGGCAAGCGAGGTATGGTGGCCAATACCGTGATGCACTCTTCGTAAAATCAAACTGCGATTCAATCCAGACCTGGTGATTTGTTGCTTCCAAATCTTTCGTTATTTATCTGCTCTAGGGATGGTTCATACTGTCTTGTCCATATGGGAGTCTGTCTGATGGTCAAAGGACAGCTTAGAATCTCTGCTTCTGCAGGATCTCGAAACGGCGAGTTCGATGCGCTGATAACCTCGATCTGGCCGATATCGAATGCACTGATATCGGACGTCGTGTCGACGTCCACTACCTTGAGCAGTATAAGTCTCGACGACGTATCGCTCACGTGACACGCTGAAGTATGCTTATCTCCGAAGCGAAAAAAGAGCTGTTTTGTTGACAGCATTCATCCCTAACTCAGCTGTTTATAAATGTATTCGAAACACACTGATGTAGCAGAACTCAGTGGCCACCGACCACAGAGAAAATAATGCCCTCTGGTGCAGCTGTGGGTAAGCGACGCTTTAAGAACCGTGCAGGACTACTATAAATGATTCATGAGGTCTCAAAGCTCTACCAAGTGAAAAGTATGACTCCAGAATTTCCCTATAGATGGTGCTAGCCTATAAATGGTGTAGGGCCCGTGAGACCGCGTCTGCAACGCCGTCTGCTTCCTCTAATGGCTGACGACGAATGTCAACACACAGTAACCCAAGTTCCATACGTCGGTATCTGTTTCAAACCCGTAAACATGTCGAGTTTTGTGCCTACCAACTACGATTTGCGGGCAGCATTTGTTTTCTGTTATCATTTGAAGAAAACTGCTTCAGAATCGCGTCGAATGCTTGTCGAAACTATCGGCGTACACGCGTTTGGGAAAAAACAGTGTTTCGAGTGGTTCAAAAAATTCAGAAGTGGTGATTTTGACCTGATTAAAGACGAGTGCGAGAAACCACCGAAAAAGTTCGAAGACAACGACTTGGAGGCCTTATTGGATGAAGATCATTCTCAAACTGAACAATTGAATGTGACGCAGAAAGGCGTTTCTCTTCGGTTGCAAGCTATGGGAAATGTGAAGACAGTGGGAAAATGTGTTCCGCATGAACTGAATGAAAGACAGCAAGCAACTCGGAAGACCAATTGTGAAATGCTGCTCGCCAGATAGAAAAGAAAGTCGTTTCTCTTCCGGCGCGGTAGCTCAGCGGGTTCGGTCAGAAGGTTAGTTACCCTCTGTAATAAAAATACTGAGTGAACGGATCAACGATGAACCTGAACGGGTGTCATCGGCCGTTTACCCCGAACAAATTCAACGAACAATACAGAACAAAAAAATGCCGACACGGTAGCTCAGCGTGTTCGGTCAGAGGGCTGCGCGCTCTTTGTAGTAAAAAAACTGAGTCAAGGAATCAACGATCAACTGGAAAGGATGTCTTGTGACGTCCGCCCAGACCAAACGCAACGAACTATATCGAACAAAACGGAAAAAACAGGTAGCTGAGTGGTCAGATCGACAGAATGTCAGTCCTAAGGACCCGGGCTCGATTCGCGGCTGGGTCGGAGATTTTCGCCGCTCAGGGACTGGGTGTTGTGTTGTCCTAATCATCATCATTTAATTCACATCGAGGTGCAAGTCGCCGAAGAGGCATTAAATCGAAAGACTTACACCTGGCGAATGGTCTACCCGAAGGGGGCCCCTAGCCAGACGGCATTTACATTTTAGAATGACGTCAAATTGTAATGGAATGTTATCAGAGAAGGAGGAAAACGTATGGCAGAAGAAACATAAATAATAACAAAATGTAGCAATAGATGGCGCTGTAAGCATCATAATTTAATAGTGACCGACTACAAATAACAAATGAATCATACAACAATGCCTAGAGTGTACGCTTGACGTTAAACAAACTACACTACTCAGCGTGAATGGGTGTACAGATGTGATAATGTTAGTTACGTAAACCCATCCACCACGGCAAGGTCATATCACATCGGATGGTAAAAATCAGTATTTAATTGTCATGAGGCCAAAAACCGCATAAAAAGCATCAATCAAAATCAAATCGGATTATTAATTTCCGTGTGACTGGCGCAAAACATGTTGAATACGCTGTCCACTGTTTTCTGCAACAAGTTGAAATCGAGAAACAGCATGTTACCCAACTGATCGAAGTGTTTCTGGGGTCACGTCCAGAATGTGTTGCGCAATGCGTGCCTTCAATGCAGCTAAGTCTGCCAGCGGAACACTGGACACATCTTTCAGACAGCCCCACAGCCAGAAGTCACACGGGTTAAGATCAGGTGATTGGGACGGCCAGTCTGTAGGGAAATGGCGGCTGATAATTCTAGCATTTCCGAAATGGCGCCTCAGCAGCTGCTTAATTGGATTTGAAATGTGCAGAGGTGCGCCATCTTGTATAAAAATGATCCCATCCACACATCTACGCTGTTGGAGAGCTGGAATGACGTGGTTGAGCAAAAGACACTCATAGCGCTTACCAGGATGTTACAGGTAAAAGGACCGGAAGCACCTGTCTCTTCGAAAAAATATGGCCCTATGATAAATGATGCTGTAAACCCGCACCACACAGTGACATTTTCAGGATGAAGTGGTACTGGTTGATTTGCGTGTGAATTTTCCGTTGCCCATATTCGACAATTGTGTGTATTGGCGTATCCTGTCAGATGGAAGTGGGCTTCGTCTGTCCACAAAATCTTCCACGGTCAATCATTGTCCACTTCCACGCGGGCAAGAAATTCTAAAGCGAAGATCTCTCTTGCTGGCAGGTCAACAGGATGCAACTCGCGCACATAGGAAACTTTAAATGAATGGCAAAGATGGATGTTTAGTAGGATTTTACGCACCGTGCTCAATGTCCATTGTTTGGGCAATTCTCCGTGCACTACCCGTTTGCACACCACCGCTCGTCTCCTCCTGCATTGCTGTGGCCGCTGCTCCCACTGACGTCGAATCAATTCGTTTCCTCCCTCTACCAGGTTGCACATCAAAAGAACCCGTCTTTTCGAATCATTTTCTCCAGACCCACGGCAGTCATCGGACGAGCGCCTTTTTTCAAGCCCTTCAGTGTCCGGAACTTCTGCAGAGCGACGTGCGCACAGTCATCATTCTTGTAATAGAGCTTTACAAGCAGAGCGCGATCCTGCATTGAGACAGTGATGGCGAACGTCGGAGACGCGAAAGAAGGAAAAGCCGTGTACCCGGCGTGTTTATACCAACTTCAATGGGTCGTGTGCATGACAGGTGTTTTCATTCACACATTCTGACACATGCAGCGCCAGCTACTGATCAATTTTTACACTATTTTTTTCTTCTGCCATACGTTTTCCCTCTTCTCCGATAATATTCCGTTCCAATTTGACGTCAATCTGACCAGTGGTGTTATTTCTACGGCGTTTTGAAAGTTTAATTATAATCATCCTGTATTTTGAGAATTCTAAGCGTAGTAAGTCATAGCTGAATGCAGACAAACCATCGACATCCACTGCAAGACCAAATAGCTTTGGGAAGAAGACAATGCTCTGTGTTTTGTGGGATCAAAAGGGTGTCATCTACTATAAGCTGCTAAAACTTGATGAAACCGTTAAGACTGATCGCTACCGACAGCAAATGATCGAGTGAAACCGAGCATTACCTCAAAAACGACCGGAACATAGAAAAAGGCAATACAAAGTCATATTGCTCCACCTGAAAGAGAGATTTGGTGTTGGGCGGCGGTGGGGTGAAGTGGACTGCGGTAGTCGTCGTGAGGTTGTGGACCACTGCGGCTGCGGCGGGGGCAGAGCCTCTCCGTCGTTTCTAGGCCCCCTGTTAACAATCAATACATATTGCTGCATGATAACTCCCTATCACACGCAGCAAAACGGGTCAGGGAAACGATCGAGGCGTTCGATTGAGAAATACTAGGGCATGCAGCTCATTCTCCAGACATGACTCCGTCCGATTATCATCTGATTGCATCACTGGGATGCGCTCTCGCTGAACAACGCTTCAATTCGTATGAAAATGTCCGAAAATGGCTCGCTGACTAGTTCGCTTCAAAAGAAGAACTGCCTTTTTTGGTGTGGCATTCGTAGTCTGAGGAGGAGGGGGGGGGGGGGGGGGGGAAGGTGGGAGGCGGGAGAAATGAATAAATAGCAATGGAGATTATTTTGAATAAAATATTGTTTATCAGTTTTAAGCAACAGACGTGTAATTATTGCAACCAAATTCCGGTTTCATACTTCTGCACCTGGTATATTTTCCACAGCATTAAATGCACGTATATCACTGACACATGAATAGAACCGTAAACTCACCGAGTTTGCATTTTGCGCTCTGAAAGTGTTCTACGGGTGTCCCTCTGGTCGCACGCCACTCGACCAAGCGGTAGTCAAGTTCATTCCACACCTCACACCTTGTGTAGCAACATTCCCTCACAGCAGCAGTCATGCTTTCTCTGAGCTGTTCGAGTGTAGTCGGCAGTGCGGGTACGTAAACACGGTCCTCAGTGTACCCCCAAAGGAAAAACTCACGAAGCGTTAGGTCAGGCGACCTGGGGGCCCAAGGGAACAGGGGCCGCATGATCTTCACCACTGCACTCAATCCAGCGATGCAGAAGTTCGTCGTTTAGATTGGGTCGTACATCAGTGATCGAATGGAGAGGTGCCTCGTCCAGCTGGAAGTCGAAATTCTCGGAATCAGCTGTCAGCTGTAGAAACAACTAGAACCGCAACATTTTAAGCTAAGAGGTAGCCGTCACAGTCTTCTAACAGAAGAAAAACAGCCCGTACAACTTGGTCTGTCACACTGCGCCGGAAACATTGACCTTAGGCGAATCTCGTTCATGCGCCACAATTGCATGAGAATGTTCAGTGTCCCACACTCTCACATCGTGACGATTAACCTAACCAGATAAATAAAGGTTGTTCCGCCACTGAATATCAGCTTGGGGACGAAATGTTCATCTTCAAGCGCTTCCTGCACTATGATGCAACACTGGAGGTGCCGGCCGCAATAATCCGGTTTTAATTGTTGCCCCAGCTGTTGACGGTGCGGTTTCAAATGCAACCGCTGTCGCAAAATTTTCCGCGCAGTTTACTGTCTTATTCCAAGTTCATGACTTGCGCGGACCGTTTATTTTTTTTACTCTGTGCACTAAGCTTTTTCCTTCGCCCTCTGCACGGTTGCATCTGCCCCATTTGGTCTACTAGTACTTTTCTGTCTATAAAGGTGACCAGTGCCCCTAAACTGTCGATACCAACACAGTGCTCTGTTTACATGGCGGCTCTTTTCCACAATCCCTGTTACAACAGGTACATTAGATTAATTATTCATTCCATAGACACATAAAAGAGGCAATCCTCCTAGGTGTGGAACATGTCAGAAACACATTACAAAAATGTAATTAGGAAAACTTGAGTTTCATTAATTTTAAGGATCCTCAGTCAATAAACAGTAAAACTATGTACATGAATTAAATTTAAACTTCTAATATTTACAGGTTTAATACTTACATCTGCTTCCATTAAATCCATCATTCAGACATTTGCTAGTTTCTTGGCTATTACAACCAAGTACTGTCAAAAATTAAAGTAAATTATTCATTTCAGTGAACCTCAGTTAAGAACAGCCAGATTATATACAAGATTTAAAATTAAACTTCCACTATTTACAGACTTAAGACTGCTTTCCATACATCCATCATTCACACAGTAGGTAGTTACTTGGCTGTTACAACCAAGTATTGTCAAAAATTAAAGTATAATAAATTTGCATTAAAATGGTCTGCTGCACTTGTTGAGAAACTCATGGATGGAATAGAAGGAGTTGGCCACCAAAATTTCTTTTAAATTATGTTTAAATTGTGCCTTGTATGAAAGTAAACTCTTAATGGTTGTTGGTAACTTATTGAAAATATGCATTGCTGAATAGTGGACTCCTTTCTGGGCAAGAGTATGTGATTTTAAATCTTTATGTATATTGTTCTTATTCCTAGTATTGATACTGTGTACTAAGCAGTTAGTTGGGAAAAGAGATGTATTATTTACAACAATCTTCATTAGGAATAAATATACTGAGAAGCTGTGGTTAATATGCCCAATTCTTTGAATAGGTTTCGACATGATGTTCACGGATTTACACTACTCATTACTCTTATTATACGCTTCTGTACTCTAAAACTTTTTTCTCTGTTTGTGGAGTTACCCCAAAATATACCACCATAAGACATAATGGAGTGAAAATAAAGCAAAATATGCCAGTTTTTTTAAAATATTTATATCTCCTATGTCTAACATCATTCGCATTGCAAACACAGTCTTGTTTAGGCGCTTTAGCAGTTCGTCAGTACATTGCTCCCAACTGAATTTATTATCAAGTTGTAATCCGAAGAATTTTACACTCTCAACTTCTCCTATTTCCTTGTAATCATATTTTATACACACACCAGAAGGAAATTTCTTGGAAGTTCTGAACTGCATATAGTGGGTCTTTTCAAAGTTTAATGACAGTGAATTGGCTATGAACCACTTATTAATGTCAGTAAACATTTGATTAGCTGCCTTGTCTAAATTTATATTTGATTTACTATTTATTGCAATGTTTGTATCATCTGCAAATAAGACAAACTTGGCATCTGGTAATGCAACAGATGACAGGCCATTAATATGCACAAGAAACAGTAGTGGACCTAGTATGGAACCCTGGGGAACACCACATGTAATTTTTTTTTTCCCAGTCAGATGATGTCTGATTGCTGAAGTGTTGCGTAACGACACCCTTTGTTTTATATTCGTAAGATATGACTGAAACCACTTTGCAACACTACCAGTGACGTCATAATATTTTAATTTACTAACGTCTCGCATATTGTAACACACAAAATAGCTCCTTTCTTCCTTTGTCGCCAGTTTGTCAAGGCACCATGCAAACTCGTTGTGTTTACGGTTCTATTGATGCCTCGTTCACCGATGAGCGAAAACATTATGACCACTTGTTTAATAGCATGTTGTTCCACTTTTCAAACACAGTACAACAGAGATTCTGCTTGGTATAGATTCTGCAAGTCCTTGACAGGATTCCAGAAGTATGTGGCACCAAACGTATACCCACAGGTCAAGCAATTTCCACAAATTACGGGATGGTGGTTTACGGGCACGTACGCTGCAGCTAGTGCACGATATGTGTTCCAGTGGGTACAGATCAGGCACATTTGCTAGGCAAGACATTTGCTTGCTTTCTTTCATTCAGTTCATCCGGAACCCATTTTCCCACTTTCTGCATCTTTCCCATTGCTTTCAACTGAAGAGAAACGGCTTTCTGCATCACATTCAATTGTTCCGCGAGTTCCTGTTGAGTTTGAGTGTCATCTTCATCCAATAAGGCCTGCAATTCGTTGTCTTCGAACTTTTGCGGTGGTTTCCCGCGCTCGTGTTTTCTCACGCCAAAATCACCACTTATGAATTTTTTGGATCACTCGAAACACTGTGTTTTCCCAAGAGCATGATCGCCGAAAGCTTCTACAAGCATTCAGTGCGAATCTGCAGCAGTTTTCTTCAAATGATAACAGAAAACAAATGTTGTCTGCAAATCGTAGTTCGTAGGCACAAAACTCGACATGTTTACGTGTTTGAAACAGATAACGATGTATGGAACTTGGGTTACTGTGTGTTACTGTGTGGTTACTGTGTGTCGTCAGCCGTTACAGGAAGCAGACGGCGTTGCAGACGCGGTCTCACGGATCCTACATTGACGGGTAGCATCATCTGTAGGGAAATTCCGGTTTCATACTTCTACGCTTAAGTAAGATTTTAATACGGCGCATTTTGCTTTCAAACTTTACAACATTATTTTACTGTAAATGTCGACACAGTCTGCGCAACTCACCGATTGCAAAGATGGAGCGCTGTCAGTTCTGATTGCTGACAAATAACGTTACGGAAAAATCCTGGAATAGTAGTAACCTCACTCCACGCAGCTAATGAAAACATGCGTACAGCACTCCCATTGATACGATGGAAGAACTGGAACACAGCAGTGTACAGTCTCGTCAAGATTTATGAGATGATCCACAGCAGTTTGGATGAGTTGCTTACAAATGCTGGGGTACAAGTGTATAGCAAATTGTAACGCTTAGACAGTTTCAGTGTGTATATGGCATAAGTGGGAAATGGTCCAAGAATGAGAGACTTATTATCCGTAAACAGTGGTTTTTCCACTACCACACAATGCTGTGCTTCCTCAAATTAAGATATATGTTTGATACTAACAGAGTTCTCTTGGCCAGGAATGCAAATAAACCAAAGAGCGTGATTAAAGTTATGTTCAAAGAGTTTGTGTTGGAGCAGAGAGTTTCTTTGTGCAGCACTTACATTGCACATTGGTGACAGTAAGTGTATATCTACTTATATTATATTCATTACTGCAAAAATAACATGTATTTAAAATGCAAAATTGACGTGTGAAATTACGATTGGCATTGACATAAACATAGATCATTGTTTATAAAATAAACGCTATAGCTCTGCATGAAGTGCCGGCCTCTGCGGCCGAGCGGTTCTAGGAACTTCAGTCCGGAACCGCGCTGCTGCTACGGTCGCAGGTTCGAATCCTGCCTCAGGCATGGATGTGTGTAATGTCCTTAGGTTAGTTAGGTTTAAGTAGTTCGAGGTCTAGGGGACTGATGACCTTAGATGTTAAGTCCCATAGTGCTTAGAGCCATTTGAACCATCTGCATGAAGTTTTATTAAGTTAAGTTTTGTGTGTGAATTCCTGAAGGACCAAACTGCTGAGGGCATTCCTAAGGGACCAAACTGCTGAGGGCATCGGTCCCTAGACTTACACAGTACTTGAACTAACTTATCCTAAGAACAACACACACATCCATGCCGGAGGGAGGACTCGAACCTCTGGCGGGATGGGCTGCGCTATCCGTCACATAGCGCCTCAAACCACGCGGCCACTCTGAATGACTAAGTTAAGGTTTGTGGGCATTTGTGAGGGAGGTGGGAGAGGTGGTATGTAAAGCGGGTGGGAGGAAAGAGTGGGTGTGTGTGTGTTTTGTCCTGACTTGTTTTCAAGTTTAAAGATACTTCGAAATTTTGAAAAATGTGGGTTGTTTACAGAGTCAATTTGTCCGTTGTTGCAGAATGGCGAGTTTGAGATCTACGTGAACAACAGGTCCAACAGCTTCGCCAGGGACGGCTACCTCAACATCCGCCCCACCCTGACCTCCGACAAGTACGGAGAGGCCTTTCTGTCCAGCGGCACCATAGACCTCAACGGCGGCTCGCCTGCCGATGAGTGAGTATGCGCCGAAACGCTCGCGGCCGTATAACTGCGTCTATTCCTGAGCTTGTAACAATTGACAAATAATCCGTTTACGACTGTGGACATCCACACAGACACGAACTCCGGAGAACTTTTACATAGATGAAGCCCTGAATATTGAAGCTATACCTTGTTATATGAGTGTTCATGAACCAATATTCAGTTTTGTAACGCTGTCTGCTGACGAAATAATCGCAGGAGCACACAGTTACAGAAAATCGGCCCAACGTGAAATTAATATGCATAGCTTGTGTACCTGAACATCCAACAGTCTGTAGACACTCTCAAAATCCTCTCAAAATTACCAAGTGTAAATGACGACACCTTGTAGCTGAACACAGTGCCATGAGGTGACTTCCCTAGAATGTTATCGGTATATCTTAATCTGAAAATGGCCTAGCACAGACAAAAAATGGCTTGAGCACTATGGGACTTAACTTCTGAGGTCATCAGTCCCCTAGAACTTAGAACTACTTAAACCTAACTAACCTAAGGACATCACACACATCCATGCCCGATGCAGGATTGGAACCTGCGACCGTAACGGTTGCGCAGTTCCAGACTGTAGAGCCTAGAACCGCTCGGCCACTACGGCCGGCACAGACAACATCTCAGCGAATGATTGTTCAAAATGGCTCTGAGCACCATGGGACTCAACTGCTGTGGTCATAAGTCCCCTAGAACTTAGAACTACTTAAACCTAACTAACCTAAGGACATCACACACATCCATGCCCGAGGCAGGATTCGAACCTGCGACCGTAGTGGTCGTGCGGTTCCAGACTGTAGCGCCTTTAACCGCTCGGCCACTTCGGCCGGCAGCGAATGATTGTACAACGACATAGTACAAGAATTATATCTGCGCGTACTACTACAAAAGCTGTGACTTTACTACCATATGCAGCACAAATTTTGCATAGAAGCATCAATATACACATTACAAAAATCTACCACAGCGAATCTTCTTCCTGGCCTCATCTACGAAAGTCACCTTCCACAATCTGAAAATTGTACTTGCGGAGAGCGGGATATTTATTACTAATTCGTGGGAGAAACAGCACGTGACTGAATTACTTCATTAACTGTATCGTAGATGATCTACCTCTATATCTACATCCATACTCTGCGAACCACTGAAGTGAATGGCAGAGGCTACGTCCCACTGCACCAGTTATTAGAGCATTTTCCCGGTCCAAACATGTATGGAGCGCGACAAAACTTATTGTTTAAATGCCTTTGTGCTTGCTGTGATTATTCTAATCTTATCCTCACGATCCCTAAGTGAGCGATACATGGGGGTTATATATTTCTAGAGTCATCATTCGAAGTCAGTTCTTGAAACTTTGAAAGTAGGCTTTCTGTAGATGGTCTTCGTTTATCTTAGAGTCTGCCAGATCAGTTCATTCAACACGTCAGTGACACTCTCCCGAGTGTCAAACAAACCTGTCAGCATTCGCGCTGTCCTTCTGTGAACACGTTCGATATCCCCTGGTAGTCCTATCTGGTACGGAACCAATATCCCAGGATAAGTCACACGAGAGATTCGCAAGCTATCTCCTTTGTAGACTGACTGCATTTCCCCAGTGTCCTACCAATTAACCAAAGTCTGCCACCTGCTTTACCCACGACTTAACCTATGTCATCGTTCCACTTCATGTCCCTACTAAGTGTTACATCCAAGTATTTGTATGAGTTTACAGATTCCAGCTGTCACCCACTAACATGGTATTGATAGGATACTATCTTTTTCGTTTTGTGAAGTGTAATTTTTTTATTTTTGAACATTTAAAGGAAGCTACCAATCATTGCACCACGTTGAAATATTATCAAGGTGTCACTGAATATTTGTGCACCGAGCGGGGTGGCGCAGTGGTTACACGCTGGACTCGCATTCGGGAGGACGACGGTTCAATCCCGCGTCCGGCCATCCTGATTTAGGTTTTCCGTGATTTCCCTCAATCACTCCAGGCAAATGCCGGGATGGTTCCTCTGAAAGGGCACGGCCGCCTTTCTTCCCCATCCTTCCCTAATCCGATGAGACCGATGACCACGCTGTCTGGTCTCCTTCCCCAAACCAACCACCAATATTTGTGCAGTTCAGTTCAGACTGTACTTCGTTGTAGATAACTGCATCATCTGCGAAAACTCTGAGGTTGCTATTACTATTGTCCGCAAGGTCATTAATACAGAACATGAACAGCAAGGGTCCGAACACACTTCCCGGGGGTACAGCCAAAGTTACTTGTCCATGACTCCCCATCCAAGACAACATGCTTCGTCTTCCCTACCAACAAATAGTCTTGTCACGTTTTTCGTTTGATACCCCATATGATAGCACTTTAGCTAACAGGCATAGTTGTGGTACTGTGTCAAATATTTTTCGGAAATCGAGAGATACTGTATCTACCTGACTGCTCCGATCCAAAGGTTACAGCATACCATGTGGGAAAAGCACGAGCTGGGTGTCACATTATTTATGTTTTCGAAATCCATGTCGGTTGTCATGGAGCAGGTCGTTCGAGATATCTCATTATGTTCGAGCTCAGTGTTAAGGATAATGAACTGTAGTTTTGTGGATCACTTCTGCTACCCTTCTTGTAGACAGGTGTGCTGTGCTTTCTTCCAACAATTGGGCACAGTTTTTTTGTTGGAGGGATCTACGATACATTATAGTTAACAAAGGGGCTAACTCAGCCGCGAACGGGGTATAGAATGTGACAGGTATTCCATAGGGCATGGGGATTTGTTCAGTTGTAACGATTTCAATTGTTTCTCAACGTCATCTTTTTCACTCATCTTTTCGGCTGTGTGAGAATTAAGATACGTCAATACTCCTGGGTTTTACTTTCTAAAGGAATATTTTTAAACAAAGTTAAGCATTTCTGCTTTTGCTTTGCTTCTCTCATTTTCAGTTCCAGTCTCGTCCGTGAGTGACTGGACACAAATTTTGGTGCCACTAACAGCCTTTACATGTGCCCGGAATGTGTGTGGGTTTTGTGAAAGATCATATGACAATATTCTGTTACGGTAGTCATTGAAGGTTTCATGCATTGCCCTCTTTACTGCCAAACACGGTTCCTTCCGTATCTCTCTATCTACAGGCCAATGCTTTCTTTATAACTACTATGTAATAGTCTCTGTTTTCTTCGAAGTTTCTTTAGAGTAACTGTATACCATGGAGAATCTCTGCTGGCGAAGAGATGATTTGGCAAGCACGAAGATAAGTCGTAGAAAACTTCTCCGTGTGCAGACGGGCATTATCTTGCTGAAATGTAAGCACAGAATGGCTGGCCATGAAAGGCAACAAAGCGGAGCGTAGAATATCGTGGAGATTCCGTTATGCTATAAGGGTGCCTCTTATGACAACCGTAAGGGTTGTAAGCGTATTATCATATCTCTGACTTGGTTCCGGAGTATCTTTGCGAGCGGCTACATTGTACAGTCGAGCACGGGACACGGAGCTGCCATGTTGTGTTGTGGGTAGCTCTTCATGGGAAAGGCATTATTATAGAAGTTCAGGTGTGGCTGCAAGTACTATTAATTTGAGGTAATGAAAAATTGGAAGTGGATTCAGTGAAAAGTGCGTAAAGAAGTAATTAAGTATGAGCAGTGCCGCCGATAACATATTTGAGTGTCCGCCCGTTTGCGTACCGTACCGTACAACATCAATCATCCCCGTCATGCTCAGCCCCCCAGAATGAAACTAACGTGAATCAGTAAAATAGTTTACGGTGGCCTTGAAACTTTCCCTGATGCAAACATCTTGGCTTGGATGACATGGAGTATAGCTGAGAGTACAGGTCTTCTGGCTAAGGTTCTTTATGGTACTTTGGAGCAAGACAAGGCTTTTACTTTGACTACAAGAAGAAGGAAGAAGCTAAATGCAGACGAGTATCTCTTTATATGGACCAAAGTAGGGAACAATAGCTGTAAAATAAGGATTACTGGTGACTGTATATTCTATTATAGACAATAAAAATTCCCTACCTCCTTTCCTTATCTCTCCCATGTTTTCCGTCCTCTGCTGGAATATTGCTGCGCGGTATGGGATCCTTACCAGGTAGGATTGACGGAGGACATCGAAAAAGTGCAAAGAAGGGCGGCTCGTTTCGTGTTATCGCGTAGCAGGTGTGAGAATGTCAGTGATATGACACGCGAGTTGGGGTGGTAGTCACTGAAACAAAGGCGATTTTCTTTGCGGCGAGATCTATTTACGAAACTTTCTCTTCCGAATGCGTAAATATTTTGTCGGCATCCACCTACGCAGGGAGAAATGATCATCATAATAAAATAAGAGAAATCGGAGCTCGAACGGAAAGATCTAGGAGTTCCTTTTTCCCACGCGCCATTCGAGAGTGGAACGGTAGAGAAGTAGTATGAAAATGGTTCGATGAACCCTCTGCCAGGCACTTAAGTGTGAATTGCAGAGTAACCATGTAGATGTAGATGTAGAAAGAGCAATCAAGTGCCAGAGCCTTGTAGCGAGAGTGAGAACACGCGTTCGGTCATCGCGTTTCCGCAACAATCAGCCGCGTCGCGACGGTTACGCGCACGGTCGTATAAGAGAGAACTGTGAACTGTAAATTAACTTTTATGAACAGTGTTATATTATTAAAAGTGTCAAGAAGGACTTTCACCAGATATCTGTGTGTATGTGACGAGCGTAAGAAATTTCGTTCGACCATTCGGCTTCCGCATCATCAACAAAAACCCGCGTCATGTCGATTACGCGTACGTTCGTCCAAGTGATAATGATGGACAAATAATCATCATCACTGCCTGTGTTCGTCCAGACAGTAAGACACTAACATCATCAACAATACTGTACAATAATACGGGAATGATAATTATGACCTCTCTTTAAATTAGCAAGAATGTTAATTGGCGCCAACACTTATTGTGTAAACAGTGCAACCTGCGATTTTCTGATCGTCTCAGGATATAATTGTCCATACTAAACGTAGAACGGTGGTGTGTTTTTGGTGTTGAGTGGCTCCCCTAAATCGGCTTGCATATTTACCCTACTGGACATTAAAATTGCTACACCGAGAAGAAATGCAGATGATAAACGGGTGTTCATTGGACAAATATATTTACTAGAACTGACATGTGATTACATTTTCACGCAATTTGGGTGCATAGATCCTGAGAAATCAGTACTCAGAACAACCACCTCTGGCCGTAATAACGGCCTTGATACGCCTGGGCGTTGAGTCAAACAGAGCTTGGATGGGGTGTACAGGTACAGCTGCCCATGCAGCTTCAACACGATACCACAGTTCATCAAGAGTAGTGTCTGGCGTATTGTGACGACCCAGGTGCTCAGCCACCATTCACAAGACGTTTTCAGTTGGTGAGAGATCTGGAGAATGAGCTGGCCAGGGCAGCAGTCGAACATATCCTGTATCCAGAAAGGCCCGTACAGGACCTGCAACATGCGGTCGTGCATTATCCTGCTGAAATGTAGGGTTTCGCAGGGATCGAATGATGGTAGAGCCACGAGTCGTAACACATCTGAAATGTAACGTCCGCTGTTCAAAGTGCCGTCAATACGGACAAGAGGTGACCGAGACGTGTAACCAATGGCATCCCATACTATCACGCCGGGTGATACGCCAGTATGGCGATGACGGATACACGTTTCCAATGTGTGTTCACTGCGATGTCGCCAAACACGGATGCGACCATCATGATGCTGTAAACAGAACCTGGATTCATACGAAAAAAAAAACGTTTTGCCATTCGTGCACCCAGGCTCGTCGTTGAGTACACCATCGCAAGCGTTCCTGTCTGTGATGCAGCGTCAAGGGTAACCGCAGCCATGGGCTCCGAGCTGATAGTCCATACTGCTGCAAACGTCGTCGAACTGTTCGCGCAAATGGTTGTTGTCTTACAAACGTCCCCATCTGTGGACTCAGGGATCGAGACGTGGCTGCACGATCCGTTACAGCCAAGCGGATAAGATGCCCGTCATCTCGACTGCTAGTGATACGAGGCCATTGGGATCCAGCACAGCGTTCCGTATTACCCTCCTGAACCCGCCGATTCCATATTCTGCTAACAGTCATTGGATCTGGGCCAACGCGAGCAGCAATGTCGCCATACGATAAACCGCAATCACGATAGGCTACAGTCCGACCTTTATGAAAGTTGGAAACGTGATGGTACGCATTTCTCCTCCTTACACGAGGCATCACAATAACGTTTCACCAGGCAACGCCGGTCAACTGCTCTTTGTATATGAGAAATCGGTTGGAATCTTTCCTCATGTCAGCACGTTGCAGGTGTCACCACTGGCGCCAACCTTGTGTGAATGCTCTGAAAAGCTAATCATTTGCATATCACAGCATCTTCTTCCTGTCAGTTAAATTTCGTGGCTGTAGCACCACATCTTCGTGGTGTAGCAATTTTAATGGCCAGTAGTGTACATACATAATTTCAGACAAGCCAGCAGCAGTGTGGCGCAGAAATAATACGACCGGCGCGGTAGAACCAGGTACGTGGCGTGGAGAGGGAACACGGTCAAAGCGAGAATAAGTTTAAGGATCTCCCACCAGTTGTACCCCCGGGACATGTTACAGGCTCCTACTATGAAAAGAAACGACACCTCAGACCATCATATCTGGTTGTCGGGCCATCTGGCGGGCGACAGTCAGGTTGGTGTCCCACCGATGTGTCCAGACACGTCTTCACTGGTCATCAATGATCGGTATGAAGTGAGAGTCATTACAGGAAAGAAATCCACTTCAGTCAATGAGATCCCACGTCGAAGAAGGGTCTAGAGACGACCGCGGTGGTCTAGCGGTTCTAGGCGCGCAGTCCGGAACCGCGCGACTGCTACGGTCGCCGGTTCGAATCGTGCCTCGGGCATGGATGTGTGTGATGTCCTTAGGTTAGTTAGGTTTAAGTAGTTCTAAGTTCTAGGGGACAGATGTTAAGTCCAAGAGTGCTCAGAGCCATTTGAACCATTTTTTGAAGCCCCAGACAGCGGTGGGCTGCCATATAGGTCGCCAGATCTCTCCCCAATTCAGCACAAAATTTGAGCATTATGGGCAGGGCGCTCCAACCAGCTCAGGATTTTGACGATCTATCGCACCAATGAAAGGGAAGCAGTGGTTGGGAAGGGAGTGAGACAGGGTTGTAGCCTCTCCCCGATGCTATTCAATCTGTATATTGAACAAGCAGTAAAGGAAAGAAAAGAAAAGTTCGGAGTAGGTATTAAAATCCGTGGAGAAAAAACAAAAACTTTGAGGTTCCCCGATGACATTGTAATTCTGTCAGAGACAGCAAAGGACCTGGAAGAGCAGTTGAACGGAATGGTCAGTGTCTTGAAAGGAGAATATAAGTTGAACATCAACAAAAGCAAAATAAGGATAATGGAATGCAGTCGAATTAAGTCGGGTGATGCTGAGGGAATTAGATTAGGAAATGAGACACTTAAAGTAGTAAAGGAGTTTTGCTATTTGGGGAGCAAAATAACTGATGATGGTCGAAGTAGAGAAGATATAAAATGTAGACTGGCAATGGCAAGGAAAGCGTTTCTGAAGAAAAGAAATTTGTTAACATCGAGTACAGATTTAAGCATCAGGAAGTCGTTTCTGAAAGTATTTGTATGGAGTGTAGCCATGTGTGGAAGTGAAACATGGACGATAAATGTGGTGCTAGAGAAGAATATAGAAGATTAGATGGGTAGATCACATAACTAATGAGGAGGCATTGAATAGAATTGGGGAGAAGAGGAGTTTGTGGCACAACTTGACCAGAAGAAGGGATCGGTTGGTAGGACATGTTCTGAGGCATCAAGGGATCACCAATTTAGTACTGGAGGGTAGTGCGGAGGGTAAAAATCGTAGAGGGAGACCAAGAGATGAATACACTAAGCAGATTCAGAAGGATGTAGGCTGCAGTAGGTACTGGGAGATGAAGAAGCTTGCACAGGATAGAGTAGCATGGAGAGCTGCATCAAACCAGTCTCAGGACTGAAGACCACAACAACAACAATCGCACCAATTGGACGAATCTAGAACGATATCCTTCAGGAGGACATCCAACAACTCTGCCAATCAATGCCAAGTCGAATAACTGCTTGCATACACATAATTGACTCACTCAATGTGTAAAGACCTTTCTTTTGAATAAATAACCCATTTTTTAAAATTATAATCATTTGTTTGTCTTTACGTATACCTCAAGTCTGCCGATTTCCGTCCCATTCGGGCAATTCCTTCATGATAGGTCTTCTTTTTTTTCTTTGTTAGAACGTATTTCGCGTAAAATGATCACGACAAGAAAATCTGAGAAATTACTCATACAGAAGTTTATCGTCATTCGTTCTTGCCCCGGACCATTCGTGAATGGAACAGGGAGAGGGGTAAATAATAATGGAACGCCAGCAGTATCCTCCGCCACACACTGTAAGCTGGCTTGCGGAGTACACTGTGGGGAGCATGTTGCATGGGAGATTTGAAATGCTTGCTAGTTGTGCTCAGTCTGCTAGACTCGTTTAACTGACAGGGACGTTTCGGTAATACCGAATACACTGCCAGTAGCATTAAATACGAAATGAGGGTAGCAGAAAACAAGCCAAGGGATAAGATCGTACCACAAAAGTGTTGTTAGCGGGAGAAATG
This sequence comes from Schistocerca serialis cubense, assembly GCF_023864345.2. NCBI lineage: Eukaryota > Metazoa > Arthropoda > Insecta > Orthoptera > Acrididae > Schistocerca > Schistocerca serialis. The sequence goes on from NC_064641.1 coordinate 134,985,134, forward strand.
GAATGAGCAATGAGAATGGGGCATTTCAGTCAAAGTCAATCCTTCTGTTACTGAGGCCCTATTGACCGATAGGGCCTGCATGTTTAAACAGTTTCACGAGTTCTTTGGAGCTCACGAAATCTCTAAGTCGGCTGACGACGCTCTTTTGTGTGGGAGGCAATTTTGGGACCTCTAGCCTTTGCATCTGTTTCATGTTACTGAAGTTAGTGATTCATGGTGACGGATAAAGTTATTCTGTCAGTATAGACGGTCTATTAGAATTCACAAATGCGTGTCTTATGCGCGGCTGTGGTGTTCTCATTGGTACGTAAATGCTGCAGCTTAACGCGTGAGCTGGTGATCATTCGGCAGATGACGATGACTGATGATGTTCATATCCTTAAGGCGCCAAAGTACACGGTTATCAGCGCTCTCACACAAAATAAATACAACCGAATGTGGTAAAAATGGATCGAAACAACAGTAACCTCTAAAATGAAACAGGAAGGAAAAGGAACTTGTCGGATTTGGTATACAACACTGAGTTATAGATCATAAAAAAGAATAGCATGAAACACAGATAAAAAGAATGCGGTGGAGGTCTCGTATAAGACTGTGGAGCTATTAACTAGCTGGATGTTGTTCTGATGAAAGATTTGAACTTGACGAGGTGTAATTAAAACAAAGATTATTTGAAGTTCCTATTATTTTTGATGTGGTTCCATATCTACCATGCCGCGAACTGTTTTGACTTTATGTAAGCTTGTAATGTCAAATGGTGACAACTGAGCTATTATTCTAATATTTTTATTGCAGTATGTTGTCACATTTGTCTTTGTAATGTTGAACAGATTCGTTCAATTCCGAGCATCTTCAGGTCTGTTAAAACATATGAAAGGCAAGCTAAGTGTGATCTTAGATAAGTACTCTGACGCACCCGTGTGATTTGCAGAATAGTTACGTAAAGGTAGATAAATGTAATAATGTAACGACACCCTCTGTCGTTGCTCAGCAAACCGTCGCTTTTATATGTGGTGTGCAGCGTCTATATGTCATTAACGTACGTACATTACAATTATTATGAATTATAAAGGAGTGTGGACAAGCATGTTAGGTGTTATCGAAGTTAGGTGTTATCGTCTTCTATATGTGGTACATCAAAACGATAAAGTTTTTGTGTAAGAACAAAAGAAACGGGGGCTCTTAGCTTCTTTGAGTGTCCTATTCGCACCCTGAATCGCTACAGCAAAATTCCCCTTACGCTTGCTCTCGCAAAGTGGCATGACGTCACATGCTTTGAATACCGGAGTACAGTTGGCTGTGGTCGATTGCCGAGATCCGCTGCTCCTATCACAGCATGGTGGAAGACACATTGTCTTCAGTACCGGTATCCAGATCAGGGTTGCCAGGTATCCCGACTCTTTGGGACTGTCCGAATTTCCAGTCGAAAACCCGACTTCCGATCGAACCCTATCAGGATAGGTAAAAATCCCGATCACTCAAAAATGGACGACATTCCATATAATATTACGGTCTCTACTTTAAACTGTTCGTTATAGGGTCAAAACTGACGGGCAGTCTTGTAAATTTATTGATATTTAAAACTCTGCTTCTAGTTTTAGTCAGAGAACTAAATTGGCGGGCCTGTCAGAAGTAGATCATGCCAGAGCTTAGTCATTGCCTGCAAAAACAAATAAGTAGTGTTGTGCAATTTCCTTCCTCTGAGGCATCCTCCATCGTCTATAAGACAGTAAACCAGGATCGTGTCAAAATATTCGAAAGAGAATTGGTCAATTGATTGCAGAGTGGTATAGACTATCTTGACAAACGATATGACTTTGAAGAGAGAGTGTACAAAGCTTCCAAACCATTTTCATTTACAGGGAAACAATGCTCACTTTCAGAATTCGTAGAAGTGACTTCTCGATGTGAACTTCGTGTGGACGAGAATTTGATGTTCGAAGAGTGTGTGCAATTAAACGCCTTGCTCAAGGAGGAAGAGGAGAACTTTTTTAAGCTGAATTCTGATGACAACTGGATGGAATTTTCTCGTCGTTATGAAAACTATGAAACCTTGTTCAGAGTTGTCTATTTCGTGCTTTCTATTCGTAATTTCAGTGCTGCTCCATCACGAATTTTTTCCAGATAAACACTTGGCGAGTTGAGAGAAACCCTCTGTCCATGATTACATTAGAAGCTGAATTAACTGTGAAGATGATTTAGTCATTTAAGAGCCTGTAGTTTCGTCGTTTCCTCGACGGGAAAGAAGGGAAAATGCAATTAAGGAGGCTGAAAAGCGGGCAGAAATATCGATAAGATAAAACACAGTGCTTTGTTATAAAGTATTATATTTTGAATTTTAGCATAAGTGTGTTTTGTCTAGGTTTCGTAAAAAATCCTGGTTTTGTTTAAAAAGAAACCTAGCAACCCTGATCAAGATGTCAGTCAGTTTCACGCCCTCCTCCTTCTTATTGAGACTATTGGGGTGTTTAACAGTCTCTATGGCCTCTTTGTATGACTTTTCATGGTATCCGATTGTGGCTGCGAGTACTTGGGTCCTGTCAAAATGAACGTGATGCTCTCTTGGTTGCAAAGCATATTCCGCAACAGTTGATATGTTGCCCATGTGCTGTTTTAGTCGTTTTTTTACCGTTATTTTTGTAGTACCCACGTACACCTCCCAACAACTACCGGGACTCCTACAAATTCCTGTTTTTTATAGAAGAGCACAAGTGGAACTACAGAAGAAGGAGATTGACAGACCAGCTGTTGCAGGACATACTTTGCAGCCTGGAGACCACCACATTTGTTCTGACAGTACTCAGGTACTGGAAGCCACAAGCGGATACCATGAAAGGCCAAACAGATAAAAAAAATGGTTCAAATGGCTCTAAGCACTATGGGTCTTAACATCTGAGATCATCAGTACCCTAGACTTAGAACTACTTAAACTTAACTAACCTAAGGACACCACACACATCCATGCCCGAGGCAGGATGTGAACCTGCGACCGTAGCAGCCGCGTGGTTCCGGACTGAAGTTCCCAGAACCGCTCGGCCTCCAAACAGATAGGCAAAAGAGATTGTTAAATACTCCAGGAATTTCTGCAGGGAGGACATTGGAGCCAACGGCTTGCTGCACCAGTATCCTCCCCATCATCCACGTACTGCTTCCCGGACAGTGCATCCTTCATTGAGCCAAACAGATGGAAGTCGGAAGGTGCGAGATCCGGCCTTTAGAGTGGGGGAGAAACAACAGTCTAATGAAGTTTTGTAAGCTGCTTTCGGGTGCGTAGACTTGTGTGACGCCTTGCGTGGTTATGGAGAAAGAGAAGTTCGTTTGTATCTTCTGGCGACGAACACGGTGAATGGGATGCCTCAGTTTCCTGAGGGTAACACAATACACTTCAGAGTTGCACCATGAAAGAGGGCATCAAACAGTCCCAGAAGACGGTCGCCATGATTTTACTGGTTGAGAACAGCTTTGAACATTTTCTTCAGAGGAGAGGTGGTGCGGCAACTCTCCATAGATTGCTGTTTTGTTTCCTCGACGTTCTTGCGATGACAACAGACGCCTCGTCCAACGACTCACCGTGCTGTTGTTCACTGCCAGGTATCCGTAAATATTCTGTAAGCGCTTCTTAATATATGCGATGCTCTGATTTTCCGTCAAAAGAAACTCAATACAGCTCTCTGCCTGAAAAGCGCCTTCGTTACAGACGCATTTAGAAAGCTGGTGGGTGTTCAATAAGTAACTATCCCGTTCATAACTTGCCGTATTAAAGTCATGGAAGTTATAGGAGATGCTGTAAGTGATCTCCTTGAACTTGAAGACACAGCTGCACACGTTTGTGGATGTTCTTGAAGACGTTGTGCAGGACATCGGGAGTGATGTTCCGAATGTGATGCGTCAGTGCAGCTTGGAGTTCTTGTATGGTGTGCGGATTGCCTTCGTAGGTCTTTCCCTTCAACGTATCCCATAGAAAGTAATCCGTTGGAACCACGTCGGATGAACACGGAGGCCAGAGTCCTCGAGAGAAGATGCGGTCACCAAAGATGTCCTTTAAAAAGTTCATCGCCTTGTGGGTGATACGTGCAGTCGCCCCATCCTGTTGGAACCAGGCATTCTCAGTTTCGTCCTCATTCTGTTCACCTAGGAAGGGCTCCAGTACCGTTCGGCATCTATGGTGTCCTGGAAGAAGATCGGCCCAATGATGCGTTTACGAGTCACAGGGCACAAAACACCAGCCTTTTGATCATGCAGTGGAGACATCTTAAATTCATGCGGATTCTCTATAGTCCACACACGACTGTTTTGGCTATTCACGTAAACGGAGAGGTGAAATCACCATTGTCCTGCAGGAAGGACAGAAACCAGTTACAAAAGTTCACACGCGCCGGGCGATCGGTGCCTCTCAGTTCATGCACGACCGGCATTTTGTACGGATACATGGACAGTGACGTCCGGAGAATGTTGTGAGCGGAACTCACTGACACGTGGGCCTGCTGAGCTAGTCATCTAACCGATTTCTTTGGACTTTGCAGCATCATGTCTTGCACTTCCGCCACCTTCTCTTCGGATGTGGATGTTCATGGCCTGCCTGATTTTGGAGCATTATGAACGCTTGCGCTCTTTCGAAACTTGGTGATGACGTTCCGTACAGCATTGCGGTCAGGCATCTTCACTCCTGGGAACTTTGCTGCAAATGCAGCTTGAACTGCTGAGGTAAACTTGTCTCCATTGCGGGACACATGCTCTACAAGAAACGCTCTTTGTTCAAAAAATTGTTCAAATGTGTGTGAAATCTTATGGGACTTAACTGCTAAGGTCATCGGTCCCTAAGCTTACACACTACTTAACCTAAATTATCCTAAGGACAAACACACACATCCATGCCCGAGGGAGAACTCGAACCTCCGCCTGGACCACCTGCACAGTCCATGACTGCAGCGCCTAAGACTGCTCGGCTAATCCCGCGCGGCGCTCTTTTTTCAATCGTATGCATTATGACCTAGATCACAATGATGTCACACAAGACGTTGGTCTTCAATCAAACCGGACCTGTGAACAAATACAAGTACTTAGTCAGATATGTTTCAAATATGTTAAACAATGGAAAATGTATTAATAATTGACAATCGTATCAGTCATTACTTAGCACACCGCAACATGGCACTGCACAGTTACTTTCTGAACACCCGGTACGTATGGGGCAGCCACGTACCGAAACTTCATGAAACTGTAGGGACCGAAGTGGAAATATTCCACGATTTCGCACGACATATTGCTCATTTTTTGAATCGAAACTGGCCTAGAAAAATGTGTTGCTTTTCTTATTGAACACGCCTCACTTTTTTGCCTTATAGTTACAAGTAGTGTTTAAGTCATTTAACATCTGCCAGTCAAACCTACTGTACTTATTTCATTCAGTTACTCGTAGTATGAATGTCGCTAGCTACAACTGCTTCACGAAGAGTATTTATAAATTTCTGTACATTCCTGAGCGAGTTATTTCACTTTGAGAGACGTATATAACTATGTACACGTTTCTTTTCCGCTGTAGTTAATTGAGGCTTCACGTTGGCTTCTGGTTAGGAATTGTTTCTCTGCATATTCCAGTTGTTTCTTCTGGTGGCATAGTGCGTATCGATCATTGTCGGTGCGGGTGTATTTCCTGCGAGCACGCAACTGATATCTTTACACCAGATCAACGATGTGTTCTAAAACTTACAATCGGTATCAGTGTCGCTACTTGCAGATGTATTTGCGACCTTTGCTAATGTTCTGGTGCTGGTTGTTTCACTAAGATAAGAGTTTACGACTGTACGCAGGCTTCTTTTCTCTGTAGTCGTCTCCTGACCCTTCATATTAGCTGCTGATTGAGAACAATTTCACCACTTACCCCAGGTACAGCTTTCAAGCCCATGATACGCTTCGGACTTCGTTTTCGCCGACAGGTTCCCTGCTAGCATGCTACTGACCTCACCACATCTGTTCCGGCGATTAGTTGCTAATCTCCCCACCCATAGCGCCAAATGTCGTTTGTATTTTATTTATCACTAATATGTAGGGTATTATATGATAGTGAAAGTGAATGCCCCGGTTTGTGGGCACTTATAATTCCGTTTATATTTTATTTTATGTCCGCCTGCTTAGCTGGGTGGTAACGTGCTTGCATCCCACGTAGCAGGGCCCGGGTTCGATTCCTGGCCGGCTCGGAGATTTTCTGTGCACTTGGACTTGGTGTTGTGTTCTCATCATCATTTCATACTCATCACCGGCAAGTTGCACAATGTGGCGTCGACTGAGATAAGACTTGCACTCGGCGGCTGAACTTCCCTGGATGGGGCCTCCTGGCCAACAATGCCACACAGTTCATTTCATTTTGTTTCATTACTTTATCTTACTGTTAACCCTCCCCTCCTCCCCCGCACCACTCACCTGATAGCAACCTGAAGAAGATGTGCGTGTCATCAGCTGATGAGCATAAGTTTTTTCAGGATGTCTGCATTTGTTGTTAGGTGACCATATACCATATTTCTACAAGTACTCTGATCCATGTGTAAGCTCTCATGACCATTAACGTATTTTATTATTGTGTTACATACACTGAACAGCCAGAATATTACGACCTGCGCGCTACTATCAATATAAACTCGTCCAGGCGATAGCAGCGTCAGCGTCAGCCGCGCGGGATTAGCCGAGCGGTCAAGCCGCTACAGACTGTGCGGCTGGTCCCGGCGGAGGTTCGAGTCCTCCCTCGGGCATGGGTGTGTGTGTTTGTCATTAGGATAATTTAGGTTAAGTAAAGCGTAAGCTTAGGGACTGATGACCTTAGCAGTTAAGTCCCATAAGATTTCACACACATTTGAACATTTTTGGTAGCAGCGTCACCTGGCGAGGAATGACTGCTAGCCAGGCACATGTACGGTGCATGTAATATTAGTGAGTGTACTGTCGGCAGGTAGAATGGAGAAGGTGCACGCTCTATCTGAGTTTGACCGAAGGCAGATTGTGGTGGGCTGGAGGCTCGGCACGAGCCTCTCGCAAACCACAAGATTTGTAAGATTTGACGGATGTTCGAGGAGTGCTGTGGTGATGTTCTTCAACAAGTGGCGAAACCAAGGGGAAACCATGTCCAGACGACTTGGGGTTAGGCGGCCACCCCTCATTACAGATGCCGGACGTCGTAGGCAGGGCAGACTGGTGAAACAGGACAGGCGGCGAACTGTGGCGGAACTAACATCAGACTGTAATGCTGCGCAGAGTACAAGTGTGTCTGAACACACAATGCATCGAAAACCCCTAACGATGGGCCTCCGCAGACAACGACCCATGCATGTGCCGATGTTAACGTCACGACATCGGCAACTACGACTGAAATACGCACGTGACCATCGGAAGTGGCCGTTAGCGCAGTGGCAGAGTGTTGCATGGTCTGATGAATCCAGATACCTTCTTCATCGTGACGGTGGGAGGGCGTGAATCCGTGTCTTCCAGAGTAACAGCTACCTGACACCTGTACTGCGGGATGAACAAGCTGGCGGTGGCTCCATTATGCTCTGGGGTAACATTCACGTAGGCATTTGTGGGTTCAGTGGACCTCGTGAAAGGCAACATCATGGCCAAGGAGTATTATACACTGGTTGCAGACCATGTACACCCTTTCATGATGATCATGTTTCCCCGACAGCAGTGACATTTTTCAACAAGGTAATGCAAGGCCAGGAGTGTGACGGAGAGTTTCGAGAAGCACAGAGGCGAGTTCCAGTTCATGTGCTGACCCCCCAATTCATTGGATCTAAACCCACCTGAGGACATCTGGCCGCGCGGGATTAGCCGAGCGGTCTTAGGCGCTGCAGTCATGGACTGTGCGGCTGGTCCTGGCGGGGGTTCGAGTCCTCCCTCGGGCATGGGTATGTGTGTTCGTCATTAGGATAATTTAGGTTAAGTAGTGCGTAAGCTTAGGGACTGATGACCTTAGCAGTTAAGTCCCATAAGATTTCACACACATTTGAACATTTTTTTGGACATCTGGGATGTGATCGAATGTGGTGTCACAGCCCCCTCCGCGGAATTTACAGGAATTAGGTGACTTAAGTGTGTAGATGTGGTGCCAGCTCCCTCCAGCAACCTTCAAAGGCCTCCTTGCTTCCATGACTCGACACATCGCCGCTGTTACCCTTGCCAAAGGTGGACGTGCTGGCTATTAGGTAGATAGCCATAATATTCTGACTGATCAGTGCATTGTTCTTGTATTTTTATAGGATTACAGTACTACATACACATGCTCATTTTTGATGCTCGATAATAACATGATAATTTTAAGAATGTGCCACCTCTTTATCTTTAAATGTTTAAAATTTTTCTTCTTTAAGATTCATATTCTTACCTAGCTTACATTATGTGATCAAAAGTATCCTGACACACCCTAAAAACATACGTTTTTCATATTAGGTGCACTGTACTGCCACCTACTGCCAGGTACTCCGTATCAGCCACCTCAGTAGTCATTAGACATCGTGAGAGAGCAGAATGAGGCGCTCCACAGAACTCATGGACTTCAAACATGGTCAGGTGATTGGATACCACTTGTGTCATACGTCTGTACGTGAGATTTCCACACTCCTAAACAACCCTAGGTCCAATGTTTCCGATGTGATAGTGAAGTAGAAACGTGAAGTCACACGTACAGCACAAAAGCGTACAGGCCGATCTCATCTGTTGTGTGACAGAGACTGCCGACAGTTGAAGAGGGTCGTAATGTGTAATAGGTAGACATCTATCCATACCATTACACAGGAATTCCAAACTGCATCAGGATCCACTGCAAGTACTATGACAGTTAGGCGGGAGGTGAGAAAACATGGATTTCATGGTCGAGTGGCTGCTCATAAGCGACACATCACGCTGGTAAATACCAAACGACACCTCGCTTGGTGTAAGAAGGGTAAACATTAGACGATTGGACAGTGGAAAAACGTTGTGTGGAGGTTAGGTTAGGTTAGGTTAGTGTTTTTTAACGTCCCGTCGACAACGAGGTCATTAGAGACGGAGCGCAAGCTCGGGTTAGGGAAGGATGGGGAAGGAAATCGGCCGCGCCCTTTCAAAGGAACCATCCCGGCATTTGCCTGAAATGATTTAGGGAAATCACGGAAAACCTAAATCAGGATGGCTGGAGACGGGATTGAACCGTCGTCCTCCCGAATGCGAGTCCAGTGTGCTAACCACTGCGCCACCTCGCTCGGTAGACGTTGTGTGGAGTGACGAATCACGGTACACAATGTGGCGATCCGATGACAGAGTGTGGGTTTAGCGAATTCCCGGTGAACGTCATCTGCCTGCGTGTGTAGTACCAACAGTATAATTCTGAGGCGGTGGTGTTACGGTGTGGTCGTGTTTTTCTTGGAGGCGGTTTGCACCCCTTGTTGTTTTGCGTGGCACTATCACAGCACAGGCTTACACTGATGTTTTAAGCACTTTCTTGTTTCCCACAGTTGAAGAGAAAGTCGGGGATGGCGATTGCATCTTTCAACAGGATTGAACACCTATTCATAATGCACGGCGTGTGGCGGAGTGGTTACACGACAATAACATCCCTGTAATGGACTGGCCTGCACAGAGTCCTGAGCTGAATCCTATAGAACACCTTTGGGATGTTTTGGAATTCCTACTGCGTACCAGGCCACACCGACCGATATCGATACCTCTCCTCGGTGCAGCACTCCGTGATAATGGGCTGCCATTCCCCAAGAAACCTTCCAGCACCTGATTGAACGTATGCCTGCGAGAGTGGACGCTGTCATCAAGGCTAAGGGTAAGCCAACACCATATTGAATTCCAGCATTTTAATTGGTCTGCAGTTTTTTGCAAACGATAACCTACTCACAGAACGCATCTCACAAATGGAGGTATTTTCTATTTCAGCGCACGTTTTAACACGTCACAGAAAGCAAAACAGTTGAGACACAGACCATACACTACGACCGCTGGATGCATACAGCACCAAGATGGCGGCTGTAGCTTTGCCCACCGCCGCGACAGACCAAAATGTCAGTTACTTTGTAGATGGCCGCCCTCGCGTATTACAACATATGTAAATTCCTTGTCGATCTGAATGCAACATTACTTTTAACCAGATTTGCTGTATAAAAAAAAGACAATCACTATAAACTCACAAGCAGAGAAACTAAAACAACTGCGAATGCCCCTTTCTAGTATGCCAACTCTACTAAAGGCCAAGACGCTGTTCAGTTGTCTCGAGTTTGGTGCTGAGCCCATTGGTCTGGCCGGTGTTGCAGGTGCACCAACCCGTTGGTCAACGGCTGCTCGCGCACCGGCACTGCTACCAACATCCTGAACCCGGTGACGTCGGCGCGCGTGCGCACCGTCAACTCCTTCAGTTTCCTCTATGGCCGCGTTGAGGTGCGCGCCAAGATGCCCGCTGGCGACTGGCTCTGGCCCGGTGAGTAGGCCTGCTTGTCGCTGCCATCCCCACCTGCCACCACTCCGTGGGTACGTATTTACACGAGGAAGCAGCGTCTGCAGAATGGCGAAGCACCACTGTAGGTGTTCCACAGGGGTCGAAGTTTGGTCCACTCTTGTTATATATGTAAACTGCCACACACACATACACACAAAAAATATGAAACACCCAAGAGGAGGAAGCGAAATGAAACTTGATGGGCTGACAGAGCTTGTCATATCATTTCATTTCAGCGATACCAAAATCAAGTCAACTTTACAAGGAAGTTGCCACTACGAGCTCACCTGTCAGTAAGATGATGCAGCCCCTCTAGCCTGGATGTATGTACCGATTGTGAATCACTCCATAAAGCCATTGTATCTTCTCTTGACCTGCAACTATTCTTTACAGATCCCTGATATCCTGGGCACTGGCAGTGGGATGGAGTTGACTTCCGAGCTGGCCCAATGCATTTTCCACTGGGGTCAGATCTGGAGATGTTTCTGGCCTCAGGAGCGCCTGAACATCATGTAGACAGTTCACAGACACATGTGCCATGTAATGGATATGTATTTTCCCGTTAAAAAGTGGCCCCACAACGCTATCATATGAGAGTAAGACTTGATGATGATGATGATGGTGTTTTTTTTTTTTTTTTTTTTTTGGCGCACTCAACTGCACGGTTATCAGTGCCCGTACAAATTTCCAATCTTTGCTCAGTCCATTCACGCCACATTCACGAATGATGATGAAATGATGAGGACATCACAAACACCCAATCATCTCGAGGCATGTGAAAATCCCTGATCCCACCAGGAATCGAACCCAAGACCCCATGCTCAGGAAGTGAGAATGCGACTGCGAGACCATGAGCTGGGGACAGTAAGACATGAGGACACAGAATGTATGTAATGTAGTGTTGTGCCATCAGAGTTCGCTCAAATATTACCAGATGTGGCCTGAAGTCATACACAATGGATCCCCACACCATGCCTCTCCAAAACGTTGGAGAATGAGATTTCTCCCCAGGTCAGCACCAAATTCACAGATGAAGGTCTTCTGGAGTAATGCGGAATCACAATTCATCACTGAACACAGCGGGAAGCAATTAATTGGCAGACCTTTCTTCCCATTCAAGGCACCACTCCAAATGCAGCCGTTTGTGTTGTGGTGTTCACCACAATTTACTCAGGGGTCAGTAATTACCTAGTCCAGCTGGCATTAGTCTCCAATAGTTGGTGAGAAGTGACATGAAACATTGCAGGGAGATCATTACTTGTTGCTGGATGGCAGATGAAGGGGATGAAACTGTTGAGGTCATTGGACCCTAGGCTTAGACACTACTTAATCTAACTGAAACGAACTTACACTAAGGACAACACACACACCCATGCCCGATGGAGGACTCGAACCTCTGATGGGGGGAGCTGTATGAACCATGGCAAGGTGCCTCAGACTGGGTGGCTGGCAGACGAAAATGAAAAGGGATTGTGATGGGCTTCGTGCACTTAACGGCAATCCTTCCTTATGGTGGTCACAAGTAGCCGACTGGAACCTTGACCACGAGTCTGAGTGCTCTCACATACGCATGCATTCAAACACTGGGCCACTGTCACATCTAAATACCCCACAACTCTGGATACTGCACGACCCGACCATCCTGCCAAATGGACATCCACAATGACCCCTTTCAAACTATGTCAGATGCTGATACCACTGTCTTACGCAATTACATGACATTTCCATGTCCTTCATAGTGATTGCATCTGACGCTGTTCACGCCCCTTATGTAGCCTACCAAGTTTGACAACGACACTAATGACGAACAACACCAGTGCACTTTGGTAGCTGTTTTACCTGTCACAAAGAATTGCAATTCTGATCGTTTAATACCCACCGATGGTGTATCCCTGTACAAAGCTACGGAAAAAAATGCAGCATGAAGGAATTACCCGAATGGGACACAAATCGAAAGATGTGATGTACGTGTACAGAAAGAAATGATTTCAATTTCAGAAAAAAATACGCGATTCATTCAAGACAAAGAGCTTAACAAGCGATAACTCGTTGGTCCACATCTGACCCTTACGCAAGCAGTTATTCTGCTTGGCACTGGCTTACAGAGTTGTTGGATTTCCTCCTGAGGCACATCTTGCCAAATAATATCCAACTGGCGCGTTACATCGTCAAAATCTCGAGCTGATTGGAGGGCCTAGTCTGTAATGATACAAACATTCTCAATTGGGGACAAATACGACGACTTTGCTGGCTACGGTAGAATTCCGCAAGCACGAAGATAGGCATTAGAAACTCGCGTCACATGCGGTCGGGCATTATCTTGTTGAAACGTGAGCCCAAGATGGCTTGACTTGAAGGGCAACTAAATGGGGTGTAGAATATTGTCGACGTACCGCTGTGCTGTAGTCCAGCAGATGACTAGCAAAGTGGTCCTGCCATGAAAAGCAATGAGAGTCCAAACCATAACTGGTTGTTGGGCCTTATGGTGGGTGACAATAGAGTTCGTATGCCAAATCTGCAGGGGCGACTCCAGAAACGTCTTCACTCGAGTAGAACTGTGTTCAGTATTAGCCCACTTCAAAATGAGGTGCGATGACCAGCGAAGACATGTCTGGAGATGCCCTGGACAGCGGTTGGATACCAAATTGATTCTCACCCGCCATACGGCCCGACAACCAGCAGTGATGGTCTGGGGTGTATTTATTTTCATAGCAAGACCCCGTTGGTTGTCATCTGCGGCACAGCCGTACGTTGACGGTATTCTACGCCCCGTTTTGGTACCCTTCATGCCAACCGTCAGGCACTTACGAGGGTGAGTCAAATGAAACCCTTAAATTTGTAATAAGAAATCGAAATTTCGCGCCGTTATGCTGTAAGTTGGTAAGCACGCTACAAACAGCGTACAGAATGGCCTGTAGGTGGCAGCATAGTGCAGATGCAGACATACCGTCGCACTATCAGTATAAAGATTGTTGTTGTTGGTTGTTTTGGGGGAAGAGACCAAACTGCGAGGTCATCGGTCTCACCGGATTAGGGAAGGACGGGGAAGGAAGTCGGCCGTGCCCTTTCAAAGGAACCATCCCGGCAGTTACCTGGAGTGATTTAGGGAAATCACGGAAAACCTAAATCAGGATGGCCGGACGCGGGATTGAACCGTCGTCCTCCCGAATGCGAATCCAGTCTGAGTATAAAGATGGCCGCCCCAATTGCGACTTGCACCATGGAAGAACAGCGTTCTGTTATTCGGTTTTTGCGTAGTGAAGGTGTGGAACCTATTGTAATTTATCGACGAATGAAGGTTAAGTACGGTGATGCATGTTTGTCACAGTAGCAAGTCAACGAATGGAGTAGGAAGTTCGCAAATGGTGTGACTTCAGTGGAAGATGCTCCTCGTCCAGGTCAGGCACAACGAGTTGTGACTCCACAGAACACTGCAGCAGTTCAAGCCATAGTGAAGGAAAACCGCCGAGTGACACTGAATGACATTGCAGCATGTTTACAGGTTATCCAGGCGTCAGCACACCACATTGTCCATGATGTGCTCCAGTTTCACAAAGTGTCTGTAAGACGAGTGCCACGGCAGCTGACTCCTGAAATAGGAGAACGACGTCTTGATGCTTGTGAAGAACTTCTTAGGCGCTTTGAAGTAGAGGGTGATGGCTTCCTTGCAAGAATCGTTACTGGGGACGAAACCTGGGTTCACTTCCACTAACCGGAAACGAAGAGAGCGAGCAAGGAATGGCGCCATTCCTCATCACCAAAACCAATGAAGCTTCGAACAGAACCATCAGCAGGGAAGGTTATGCTGACTCACTTTTGGGACGAAAAAGGCGTCATTTTGGAGCATTACATGCCTAGAGGGATCACTGTCACCAGTGCATCGTACACATATCTCCTAAAAAATGATCTGCTGCCTGCAATCAAATCAAAGCGACGTGGATTGCTGTCAGCAGGTGTTCTTTTGCAACATGACAATGCAAGGCCCCACACTGCCCGTACAACAGTTGCAACAATCACAGACCTGCACTCTGAGTGTCTTCCTCATCCACCATACTCACCAGACCTTGCCCCAAGTGATTTCCATGTGTCTGGACCACTCAAAGACGCAATGGGAGGAAAGAAGTTCCGTTCTGATGAAGAGGTACGCCAGGCGGTGCATAAGTGGTTGCGCGGACTACCAAAAGAATTTTTTTCTCAAGGAATTTATGCACTTTGTAAGCGCTGGAGGACTTGCATTGAGCGTGAGGGAGATTGTGTTGAAAAGTGATACAGATTCGTACCACGTCTGCACAATAAATGATATTTAAAAAAAAATTTAAGGTTTTCATTAGTAAGATAATGCCCAACCGCACACGGCGAGAGTTTCAACTGCTTGTCTTCCTGCTTGCCAAACCCTATCTTGACCAGAAAGGTCTTCTGACCTCTGCCCAACTGAGAACGTTTGGAGCATTATTGGCATGACCCTCTAACCATCACGTGATTTTGATGACATAACGCGCCAGTTGGGCAGATTTTGGCATGATGTGCCTCAGTAGGACATCCAAGGACTCTGTAAATTAATTCCAAGCCGAATAACTACTTTCATAAGGACCAGAAGTTGACCTACGCGTTATTTACTTGTTAGATTTGTGAAGGTCTATTTCATGAATGAATCACCCATTTTCTCTGAAACTGTAGTCATTTGTTTCTCTGTACTTGTACATCACATTTTCCAATTTCCATCCCATTTGGATAATTCCTTCATGGTGCGTCTTTTCTTCTTGTCTTAGAGCGTACTACAAAAGCAAAAAATTAGAAAGAAATATGTAGGTTTCTAATGTCATTATTTCAGTTCCAAATATATTACTTGTTCAAGAGCTAAGTGAAATGGAATATCAGTTCACGTACAGTAAATTTTGCGTTACAGTAGCCTCCTTCATCTCTTCGATCATGCGCGAAGCGCGTAAAGTAAAAAGTGACAGCACGCCATTCGCTATTGAGCTTAGTACGATACTTCTATCGACGTCCACGCCGTTCGTGAGGAACAAAAGGAACCACCGTCACAACCAGATCGTGTAGTAAGGAATATTCCGTTCTGTCATACGATCCATGTTGCTCCTCAGGGGTATCTAGACCCATATTAAAATATTTGTCTTGAGGACTTATTTTTATGCGAGCGAAACAGGCAGTAGCCTAATAAGCGTCTGGAAACATCGAGACTCTGCAAGTGTAACTTATCACTAGGAAAGAGTAGTTAATTTACTGCACAATACTGCAATGTTGTTGAGCAGTATAATATCTTTATCATCTTTTGTTGCTTTTTATACGATTTTACATGCCGTTTAGAAAATATTTTTTCTCCTTAGATGTTATTAAGTTTTGAAATATCTTGGCCGGCCGCTGTGACCGAGGTTCTAGGCGCTTCAGTCCGGAACGACGCGACTGCTACGGTCGCAGGTTCGAATCCTACCTCGGGCATGGATGTGCGTGATGTCCTTAGGTTAGTTAGGTTTACGTAGTTCTAAGTCTAGGGGCCTGATGACCTCAGATGTTAAGTAAGCCCCGTAGTGCTTGGAGCCATCTGAATTTGAAATATCTTGCTTTTCGACAAGAAATTATATCTGTCAGAGACATGAATGTTTGATGCGGAATTTATCTTTTGGAATGAAGCAATAAATTAATGATTCCGATAAAACAACCTCAAATTTCGTTTGATTTCAAATATTAGTATCGAGGATAAAGAATTTTGAAGCACATCCGACCTCCTAGTAAGTAAAGCTACAAAGGATAGTCATTTCGACTACATAATTTCTTACGAGTAGACATTCTAAGGTGCTAGGTTCTGTGACTGAAGATCGACCTCTACATCTACGCTATTCTCTGCAAATCACTGTGAAGTGCATGACAGTGCGTACCTCGCATAGTGACAGTTATTGGGTCTTCTTCTGCACCACTCATGGATTGAGCGTGGGAAGAACAATTGTTTAAATGCCTCCGTACGTGCTGTAACTAATCTAATCGTGTCCTCACAATCCGTGTGCGAGCCGTATGTAGGAGGTTGTTGCGTAGCGGCACCACCGACCACCTTAAACGGCCATCGATGCTAACGCTATACCTCTGCGAGGAATTTTTGAGATATGATCGTGAAATAACCCAATGGAGACAGAACAATCAAGCTGAGATTCTTTCCCGAAACACTCCAGCAAAGTATAACCAACAGTAAGCGGTGGGGCAGGAACAGACGTTCTCCCAGCAAAAAAGCAACTTGTAACATTACATATTAAAGCTGGTCGCCAGCTTAATTAGGCATCTTGTGTCAAGCAAAATATTAAAGCAGAAGGCAGTGCTAAGGTTGGTCTAACCTTCCTTGATACACACACACACACACACACACACACACACGCACACACACACTAAACTCTTTCATTATATCTGTTCACATCACAACACATTAACCTAACCTTGCAAATAAATGTGCTAGTAACAAACAAATTGCCAATAACCTACCTTACAACACCTTACAACACCTAGTAACAACACGTACCTTAAATGAACTAGGTGTAACACATGAAACTATTAGCAATACTGAACAGGGAAAAGCTTGAAATGATTCTGAATTTAAATCAGGAGGTCTGCTATCGATCATAATCTATAGCTTCATTGCTTGGTACAGGGTCTATGCCTGAGCACTAACCAACTTGCATTACACTAGATAACACAGTAAATTTTCCTTTCTTAAACTCGCTTTTGAAGCAACTAAACAGAATGTAAATCTAACAACTCTGGCTCTGAAGGAGCTTCATTAACTAGCTAGACTAGTACATGAAGACCCTTAAACTTTCATGGTTTGAAGAACCATGCTCATTAACTAAACTACACCAGTATGTATGAGAAATCGTAAGCATTCTTATCATTAATTATTAATTAAGTATAGCACAACAAACTATAACTCTTTAAATAACAATAGTGATTTCATAAGCAGTCTTTTGACCTAATCAAAAGTATAATTGGCTGTACAAATGACAACACCACATTAGATTCAAGTTCAACCACTTTCTCATAGTAAATTAGGACGCTTGGAATTAAATTTACTAGGGAGGATTCCTGTCCAGGTTTGTGATTTGGGTTAATCACAGGTGTAAGATAGAGTTTTTAGAAACACCACGATTATTATTAAAATCACACAAATTTCACAAATACCTGGTCCTCTTACGGACTGCCAAATATAATCAATTTAGTGGAAGGTTGGTGGCACTGGTGGCGCAATTCGCAGAGGCTGTTAACCTGGTGGCGATGCAGTCATAACAATACTGTTGGCCTCGCCCTGTTACATATCTTCTTAACGCCGGAATTATACTTTTATAGGGCCAAAAACCATTCCATGATAATAGTATCACAAGATGCAGCATCCGAGGCCCATAAATGCTGCCCTTAAGCTCTTCTGCTGAAGATTACATGGATAGATCATGTAACTAATGAGGAGGTATTGAATAGAATTGGGGAGAAGAGAAACTTGTGGCACGACTTGACTACAAGAAGGGACCGGTTGGTAGGACATGTTCTGAGGCATCAAGGAATCACCAATTTAATATTGGAGGGCTGCGTGGAGGGTAAAACTCGCAGAGGGAGACCAAGACATGTATACACTAAGCAGATTCAGAAGGATGTAGGTTGCAGTAGGTACTGGGAAATGAAGAAGCTTGCACAGGATAGAGCAGTATGGAGAGCTGCAACAAACCATGCTCTGGACTGAAGACCGCAACAACAACAAGCTCTTCTGGCCTCAAAACTCCATGAATATGAGCTACAATGATACGCTAGAGCTAGCGAGGTGTTAACCACAGCACTACTCAGCCCAGACTCCTCACCCATCACAAAGGACGAGTTGCCACTTACGCGCCAGCCACACCTTTTCCACTCCGCCAGGCTACTTCCGTGGCTGCGGGGCTACCCTTCATCTTTTACATTCAATCCTATGTTCCCTTTTATTATGGACCAAATCATTTACACTACATTACATAACGATAATTTCAGTAGTTATTTAAATTCACAAGCATAATTTAAACTACATCGTTCAAAAGTTGAAATAAATGAAATAGGTATACATAGTCAAAAAATTTCCATGTCAGATACAATATTATACCGAAGCAATACTATAAATTAACAGAGAAATATCGATAAAAATACAAAATAAGTTGAAAATAGGTGTTACAGTTGTATGTTCTTAGATCACTATTTAAAGCCGGCTCTTCAGACTCTGTAAGTTGGCTTTCTTGGGAAATTTTGCCACTGTCTTAAAGTATCTGACAGTTAAGTTTATCCAACATATCTGTGACAATCTTCCATGGGTTATCCATCCTGTTATCATTCGTGCGGTCTTTCTATGTATACGTTCAGTATCCTCGGTTTCCCCTATTTGGTACAGATCCCACGCACTTCAGTAATATTCTAGAACGAGTCTCTCGAGTGATTAGTATGCAATCTCCTTTGTAGGCTATTTGCATTCCCCATTGCTCTACAAAAAAAAAGTCTCTTGCTTTACCTATGATTCAGCCTATGTAGCCATTCCATTTCATATCCCTACAAAGTGTTATAGCCATGTATTTGTATGAACTGAGTGATTCCAGCTATGACTCGTTGATACTATACTCATAGCTGTGAAATGCGCAATTTTACATTTTTTAACATTTAAAAGAGTTGCCAATGTTTCGACAACTTTGAAATCTTATCAGGGGCTGACTGAATATTTGTACAGCTTCGCTCAGACTGTTTTTCGTTGTAGATATCTGCGTCATCTGCAAAAAGTCTAGGGTTACTATTATTATTGTCTGCATGATAATTAACAGACAACTTGAACATCAAGGAGCACAACATGCTTCCTCGCGGTACACCAGAAGTTACATCCATCCAAGATAGCGTGTAGCGTCCTCCCTATCAAAAAATCCTCATTCTGTTCGAGATACCTCATTGTGTTTGAGGCAGACTTATACAACGCATGGAGAGTCTGGGGTGGAGCAGGACCACCACGAACAAGTCTGTCACGTATGTCCCACATATGCGCGATGGGGTTTAGGTCGGGATTCACTGCCGGCCATTCCGTTACTCCAGTGTCCAGGCATCTCAAGACACCCCTGATGACGCCTGTCACACGGGCCCTGGAATTAGAAGGGACTCTGGGCCACCACCGTATGCAGTCATCGCCACAGGGTCCAACAGGATCTGTTCGATGTACTGGCTGGCGGGAAGGCGACCATGGACAACAACAAGATCTGTATGGCTGTCATAACCTATACTTCCCCACACCAACCTTCGAAATCTGTCGATTTTCTGGACAACATCTGGGCGATACCGCTCACCACAGGTCTCCACACACAAACACGGCCAACACTTTGCATCAGAGGGTATCTGGACTCTTCGCCAGTGACAAAGTTGCCAGTTGACATGGGAACGGCAGAGCTGAAGGCATGCTGTAAGATTTTTTTGTATCAAGCGGGTACTCTAAGAGGACGTATAGGTGGAATGTTCCTTCTGGAATGGTCCATCCTTGTAACCTGTTCATTACAGTCTGATCGGATACTGTGGCTCCAGTGGCCAGTTTCAGGTCTGTCCTGCGTTGTTGTAGCGGTATCTGTGCATCACCACAATGCAAAGATGGCTGAGTATCAGTCTCGACGTGGGGTTGTAATGCTTCAGTGACCTTCTCCAACTCGCCCTGTGTAGAGTGCCCACGACCTGCGGATGACAGACGGAGACAAACTGGCATCTGCAGCAACACGACGGAGAGTCTATCACTTTTGGTTCAAACAAAGTACCATAGCAACTTGTATTGCATTAAGCTGTTGCATAGCATGTGCTTGGTTGAACACAACATCCAAAAATGACAATTGCCATCTTTGTACCTCACTAGAAAACACAAGGACACTGCTTATGCTCTTCCTTCTGAAAGATCACCTTACACTGTCGTACACGAAACAGACAATACATGGCGAATGATTTTAATTGTTGCATACACTGAAAACGAAAATCTTAAGGAATTAAGACCACAGATAGCGTCTGTACCAAAATAGATATGACATACTGGACATTGATTCACGTGTTCCTCTACTTCTTTTGAATAGTGTATTTTTGACTAGCGTTACACACTGTCAGAAACAAAATTAGTACACGCTTTTGGAGTCTTCCAATTCACTGAAGATTTTTGTCGCAATAGTGCATATTGAGTGCATGAAATGATTGGGTTTACAGATTAAATGCAGAAACAGTTCTTTGGTACCAGGTATGGACCCATGCTGACACACTCAGTACATGGTGCAACCTCGATGGGCAGCAGTGCAGGAGCTGACTCTGGCATCAAGTCGATCGTACAGATGGTGAATACTGTCCTGGGATACGATATGCCACGCCTGCTCGACCGGATCACATTGTTCTGTAAGAGTTGTTGGTGGGCGAGTGTCGCGAATCAACTCCTGTCGCATCATATCCTACACCTACTCGATTGGGGACAAGTCTGGAGATGTTACTGGCCAGGGAAGTTCCTGCACGTCTTGCAGAGCACGTTGAGGTTCACAAGCAATGTGTGGGCGGGTATTATCCCGCTGGAACAACACACTGCGAGAACGCCAGAAGAGCAGGTCTAACACCGTGCTGCACGAACTTAGCGCTGGTTAGCGTCCCCTCGAGAAACAACAAAGGTGAACGAGAGTTCTAGCTTATTGTACGCCAGACTAGAAAGCGTGGGATGGGGCCAGCGTGTCTTGGACAAACGCACTCAACGAGATAGTGTTCATCAGGACTACAATGTATTCACAAACGACCATCACTTGAGTGTGGGCAGAATCTGTGCTCATCGCTGAAGACCACGGCGCGCCATTCCATCTTCCAAGTTATCCTCTGATGGCACCAGTCGAGCCGTGTATGTCGATGCTGTGGCGTGAGTGGAAGACGGGCTAGAGGTGTGCGTGCCCGTAGTCCCACTGATAATAACCGGTTCGCAATAGTTGATGTTCACATGCCTGGGCTCACAAGCCCTCTTATCTGTCTGTGGTACCTGTACGGTCTGCCACTGCTGCCCTTACAATACGACGATCCTGGCGGGCGTTTGAGCTGCTTAGACGTCCAGAACCTCGTCTACTGTTGTGAGAATGTTTTTCACGTGACCACTGATACCAGCAACGTTATACAACTGACGCAGCACGTCCTAGTTGTCTGGACACAATTTCATAATTTGCAAACTTGCTCAGATGGATGTGGGAAGTATGGGTGCATCTCTGTTGCTCGGCTACCTTCTTGCTGCATGCATATAGACCACACTGAGCCTCCTGTCTCTACACTACTGGCCATTAAAATTGCTACACCCCGAAGATGACGTGCTACAGACGCGAAATTTAAACAACAGGAAGTAGATGCTGTGATATGCAAATGATTAGCTTTTCAGAGCATTCACATAAGGTTACCGCCGGTGGCGACACCTAGAACGTGCTGACATGAGGAAAGTTTCCAATCGATTTCTCATACACAAACAGCAGTTGACCGGCGTTGCCTGGTGAAACGTCGTTGGGATGCCTCGTGTAAGGAGGAGAAATGCGTACCATCACGTTTCCGACTTTGATAAAGGTCGGATTGTAGCCTATCGCGATTGCGGTTTATCGCATCGCGACATTGCTGCTCGCGTTGGTCGATATCCAATGACTGTTAGCAGAATATGGAATCGGTGCTGGATACCAACGGCCTCGTATCACTAGCAGTCGAGATGACAGGCATCTTATCCGCATGGCTCTAACGGATCGTGAAGCCACGTCTCGATCCCTGAGTCAACAGATGGGGACGTTTGCAAGACGACAACCATCTGCACGAATAGTTCGACATCGTTTGCAACAGCATGGACTATCAGCTCGGAGACCATGGCTGCAGTTACCCTTGGCGCTGCATCACAGACAGGAGCGTCTGCGATGGTGTACTCAACGACGAACCTGGGTGCATGAATGGCAAAACGTCATTTTTTCGGATGAATCCAGGTTCTGTTTACAGCATCATGATGGTCGCATCCGTGTTTGGCGACATCGCTGTAAACGAACATTGGAAGCGTGTATTCGTCATCGCCATACTGGCGTATCACCCGGCGTGATGGTATGGGGCGCCATTGGTTACACGTCTCGGTCACCTCTCGTTCGCATTGACGGCACTTTGAACAGTGGACGTTACATTTCAGATGTGTTACGACCGGTGGCTGTACCATTCATTCGACCCCTTCGAAACCCTACATTTCAGCAGTATAATGCACGACTGCATGTTGCAGGTCCTGTACGGGCCTTTCTGGATACAGAAAATGTTGGACTGCTGCCCTGGCCAGCACATTCTCCAGATGTCTCACCAATTGACAACGTCTGGTTAATGGTGGCCGAGCGACTAGCTCGTCACAATACGCCAGTCACTACTCTTGATGAACTGTAGTATCGCGTTGAAGCTGCGTGGGCAGCTGTACCTGTACACGCCATCCAAGCTGTGTTTGACTCAATGCCCCGGCGTATCAAGGCCGTTATTACGGCCAGAGGTGGTTGTTCTGGGTACTGATTTCTCGGGATCTATCCACCCAAATTGCGTGAAAATGTAATCACATGTCAGTTCTAGTATAATATATTTGTCCAATGAATACCCGTTTATCATCTGCATTTCTTCTTGGTGTAGCAATTTTAATGGCCAGTAGTGTATTAAAGGGTAGACACAGATGACCCTCTCGTAGCTATGTAACTACGTGATCTATTGGAAGACGATGTTGAAAACATCATCAGTACATCTACCATACCCCAGGCGGCATATGAGGTTATCAGATCAAAATCGACATCGTCTTTCCAGGTGTACTAATTTCGTTTCCAGCAGTGTATTAAAATTATGAATGACAATGTTATTAACAGCAGCTATGAACATTACCATATCTGCAACTTACGGATCGGACTCTCCGTTTATGTAAAGGATCAAGTTGTAAACTAATCTGGCACATTATAAAATACCGTACCTTCATCCTATTCAGGCAGTCTGGTTAGATGTAACAGATTGCTTGTAGACTCCCCTATGGCCAGGTGAAACGGGCAAATAAAGTAGTGTTCCCGGGCACTCACTTTTCTGTTTTGCAGCCATCTGGCTGCTGCCGCGCTACAACAAGTACGGTCCGTGGCCGGCGTCGGGCGAGGTCGACCTGTTGGAGGCTCGCGGCAACCTGGGGCTGACGCTGGGCGATACCAACATCGGCGCAGAGCAGGTCGGCTCGACGCTGCACTTCGGACCCTACTACCCCTTGGACGCCTACAAGACGGCCACCTTCTCGCAGAACAGCGCTGCCGGCCAGGGCTACGACAAGGACTTCCACTCCTACCAGCTCGAGTGGACGCCAGGTGGGTACAAGTCGCTCTGGAGCAGTGGTTCCTCTAAAGGGTAAATTGTCCCAGGGGCAAAAACGAAAGGTTTTGATTATGTTTTGGTCACGAGAATAAATTATTTTTAAAAGATTATTACTATTAACACTAAAGATGGCAACACTCACGCACTATATTGGCTATTCTACCTGTCACAGACAATTGCGACTTTAATCATTTAAATACACTATGTGATCAAAAGTATCCGGACACACCCAAAAACATCGGTTTTTCATATTAGGTGCATTGTGATGCTACCTACTTCCACGTACTCCATATCAGCAACCTCAGTAGTCATTAGACATCGCGAGAGAGCAGAATGGGGCGCTCTGTCCAACTCACATACTTAGAACGTGGTCAGGTGATTGGGTGTCACTTGTATCATACGTCTGTACGCGAGATTTTCTCACTCCTAGACATCCCTAGGTCCACTGTTTCCTATGTGATAGTGAAGTGGAAACGTGAAGGGACACGTACAGCACAAAAGAGTAGTGTCCGACCTCGTCTGTTCACCAACAGAGATCGCCGACAGTTGAAGAGGGTCGTAATGTGTAATAGGTAGACATCTATCCAGACCACCAGACAGGATTTCCAAACTGCATCAGTATCCACTGCAAGTACTATGACAGTTGGGTGGCAGGTGAGAAAACATGGATTTCATGGTCGAGCGGCTGCTCAAAAGCCACACCTCACACCGGTAAATGCCAAACGACGCCTCGTTTGGTGTAAGGAGCGTAAACATTGGACGATTGAACAGTGGAAAAACGTTGTGTGGAGTGATGAATCACGGTACACAATGTGGCGATCCTATGGCAGGGTGTGGGTTTGGCGAATGCCCGGTGAACGTCATCTGCCAGCGTGTGTATTGCCAACAGTAAAATTCTGAGGCGGTGGTTTTATAGTGTGGTCGTGTTTTTCTTGGAGGGGGTTTGCACCCCCTGTTGTTTTGCGTGGCACTATCACAGCACAGGCCTACATTGATCTTATAAGTACCTTCTTGTTTCGCACTGTTGAAGAGCAATTCGGGGATGACGATTGCATCTTTCAACACGATCGAACACCTTTTGATAACACACGGCCTGTGGCAGAGTGGTTACACGACAATAACCTCCCTGTAAGGGACTGGCCTACACAGAGTCCTGACCTGAATCCAATAGAACACCTTTGGGATGTTTTGGAACGCCGACTTCGTGTCAGGCCTTACCGACCGACATCGATACCTCTCCTCAGTGCAGCACTGCGTGAAGAATGGGCTTCCATTCCCCAAGAAACCTTCCAGCAGCTGAATGAATGTGTGCCTGCGAGAGTGGAAGCTGTCATCAAGGCTAAGGGTGGGCCAATATCAAACTGAATTCCAGCATTAGCGATGGAGGGCGCCACGAACTTGTAAGTCATTTTGAGTCAGGTGTCTGGATACCTTTGATAAAATAGTGTACCTGTCGATGGTGTATACGTGTTTGAAGTTACATTGACATCTGATCATATCCTCTGTGTGCTTTAATTTTTTTATCAGGTATTGTATACAGGGTGATTTTTCCCGCCATGTACAAACTCTATGGATTGATGAGAGGATGCAGAACGAAAATGTCTAATAAAAATATGTCCAAATATCTATGGTTTTCAACCTGGAGACCATTTATTCAATAATACATTGTTACAGAGACTGCGGTGTAATACAGACTGTACCATTCAGCCACAGTAACAGTATGTGTTGAAAATGATTTCCATGTGCCTCAACACATGTGTATATGCACCATAGTATGTTCTGTCTTATAAGTTCACAGTGGCCAAGCTGCATCCCAATAGTGCCAAAGGCAGCATGAATACGCTGATCAAGTGTCTCCACATCTGGAATGGGCTCTGTATACACGATACTTTTGAGATGGGCCCATAACCATATATTGCACTGTTGAAATCTGGTAAACGAGTGGGTCATGCATCTGGGCCCCCTCGTCCGATCCATTGACCAGTGAAGACACAACTGAGATGTGTCTGGACGTTAATGCCAAAGTGGGCTGGAGCACCATCATGTAGTATCCTACGGATCATAAGTGTCACTTCTTCCAGCAGGGGAGGCAAAGTCACCTGTAAGGAACGCCAATAGTTCGATTCAGTAAGGTGACGTGGAAGAGAGACTGATCCCAAAATACGGTCGCCAGTTATCCCAGCCCACACATTCTGGTTGCACTGATGCTTATGATTCGCTGTCACCATACCATGGGGTTATGCATATTATTCAGCAGATGACTTATAAAAGCTGAAGATACCACTCTGCGTAAAGATGGACTCATCTGTGAATAGGATGGATGACACAAATCCCAGACTTGTGGTTGTCTGATGAAGAAACCAGTGACAAAACTGCTCCCGACGTGGAAAGTCTGTCTGTCGCTAGTAAGCGCTGCACACGCTGTGAGTGGTAATTGTAGTAACAACTGTCATGAAGAATGTTCCAGACGGTCATCTGGCTTACCCTGTACTGACGGGCCAACTGGCTGGTGCTGATATGGCGGTTGCCTTCCATAGTGTTAAACACATTTTCCTCCAGTTCTGGTGTCCGAACATTTCTGGTACGTCCTTCATGATTTCGTGTTTCCTGTCTCAGACAAACGGTGAAACGCTGTTGTAAAAACTGAATGATGTGGTTGTTGTCGGCAGGGATAGGTCTCCTGATATAACTTTGCTGCCTGCAGCCCACTGCCATTTGCCTTTCTGTAAGTAAACACCGTGTCGGAAAGTCCTTGATTCTTATACAGAGTCATTGTGTACAATGCTGTATCACATACACTACAAGGTGAGTCAGTAAGAGAAGTGAATTGGACACAACATTACTAATTGCTATGGCAAGGGAGGGCACTAGGGCATGATGTATCAGGAACAGTACCATCCTCTAGGAGGGAACCATGCGTACGGTAACTGTGGTTGCATGGTACAGTGTGTATTGGACCGCAGTCTCTTAATAAAGTATGATTGATTAAATGATCTCTATCATAGAAACCATGCATTTCCGGACATGAATTCTTTAGACCATTTTTGTTCCGTATTCTCTCATTGATCAATCCCTAGAGTTTGCACATGGTGGAAAAAGTCACCCTGTATAGTAGATGGCCCATGGATGCCACACTCTACTGACATTAGTTAATTCCATAGACGCCGAAGCCTTTGCTTAAGCAGAACAGTAAAGGGGATTCCACACTAACAAACGTTAAGACCAGCGCCTGAAAACGAACACTTTAAGCTATAACTGGTCCTATAGTTCGACGCTAGAAAACTTGCTTGCTGTAGGAGAGTTGGCGGGTTAGAGTCCTAGGCTCGAGATAGCTGTCTGTTCCGGGCTTTCAAAAAAAATTAATGGTGGCCCTCAACTACGTACCCTCAGACTCAGAGCTGAAATATTAAATGTTTTGGCTGGTTTCGTTGTCTAGGGGCTGGGATATGTAGTTGCCGCATTATAACCCAAATACTGCTGAGTCTACAGTATACAATATGAATATACACATGAATCGAACGGTCGAAGGTTCATATCACTTGGCAATTGCGAGTTTTGAATGTAACATAGAAATTAATGAATGAAAGATTGCAATTAAATAAAATCTGCAGGACCTATTTTAACGACGTTAAATGATGAGTATGATAGCAGAAGTACCTTTAAGAATGTCAATTATTACTGTAAAACACTTATTGGTGTCGATGGTCCAGCAATTAAATGAAATATAAGTTGAATAACAGGGGAACAATAGACTCCTACTTCACGTAATTAGCTATGAGCAACAACATAGCTCGCGAGATATTCGCTTTTAAACACATACTACGTCTTCACTACAGAAGCCACGGAAATATCACAAGTGCACCAGTCGGCACTACGAAATATTTTCTATCTCCCGCAACCACGCGCAAACTGCTCAACACTCTCCAAGTATTTCCTGCGATCTTCCACCACGCCTTCCCGTCCA
The DNA here is from genome assembly GCF_023864345.2 of Schistocerca serialis cubense. Taxonomy (NCBI): domain Eukaryota; kingdom Metazoa; phylum Arthropoda; class Insecta; order Orthoptera; family Acrididae; genus Schistocerca; species Schistocerca serialis. Next base: position 135,012,934 of record NC_064641.1, read on the forward strand.
GCACTCGTCCTGTGCGAACCGATGCTCCTCCCCCACTTCCATACAGTCTCTCCATTGTCTTTGGTAGTCGCCTATCGTAGTAACGAGCGCTGTGATTGGCTAGAGCGCTCCCGCCATGTCTCCAAGACAATGCACTCACAAAAATGTTGAAACACTTACGACATACTGGATTTACATTTAAATAACTTGAAATTAAATAAATATTCCTGCGGCTGGACCAAAAACACGCTCTAACACACATTATTAAATACATAAACAGATTAAATAAACATATATCAAACGAATAGAAACAAAAGTAGGCCAGTAGCCTAATGCATCTGTGCTTTCTAAAACACAGTAAATATGTGACCAATTTCTTCATGAATAGTATGTGTAGGATGTAAACAAAGACATAGACGAATAAATATATTTATAAGCATGGCCTGACGCGATCGATAGTAATCGGCCAGTTTGACCTCCAATAACTCATGTACTATTCAAGTTACATGCCTGTAATTCATACCAATTTAGGTTTACACTAATAGCTTTCTAAAGCCCTGTCGATTGACAAAATCGATTGAACCGTTTAGACTTTGGAAATTCGTTTCTGAGTGTTACTTCTATAATTTACTATCAGGTACTAAACTTTGAACTAATAAAGACATTGAAAATCTGATAACACCATCAGAATCGTCGTGCAGATAATGGTTATGTACATGTTTCTTTTTAAGGTATCATGATTCCTCTGGTTATTATTAATTTCTACATGAACTGTGAAATGTTTGCCATTATAGTTTCACAAAATCCGCCATCTTTGGCATTCCCGGCATACAAATCTCCTTCATCGACACAAAGCACAGTCCTCGACACAGTGTCAACATGGAATTCCCAGCCACGCGATCGGCCTGGACCTTGCGCTGGGACTGCCCCTCTTGCTCCGGCTACTATTCGGCACCACGCGGTTGCTGACGAGCCCCGGCTTGCCGAGTGGCCCGTACGGCCACGCCAAATGCGAATTTAGAATATTTTCAGGGCGCCACAACTCGCCCATTACCTCACACTGTGCAGAAGAATGATTGTCCTTGACCAAAACAATACGCACAAGGGCCAAAGCCTATTAATTACCTGTTTCAAGGCATATCAGAGTATGACAGCTAATTTGTTAACAACACATAATGCACCAATTCGTTCAACACAATCGGCAGTATTACATAAATGCTATCTTTGATTGCAATAGAGAATAATGAATATAATGAATATCATAAATGATGTTCCTGTAAACCTATGTTACAGACTGACAGATCTTTATAATTGCATTATTCGTAACACAAATGTTTAAATGCATGTCCACCTTGTTGTATCCATTGATGTATATTTCTGCAAATACTGAATCGCAAGTATGACGTATTTGTTCTACATCTACATCTACATGATTACTCTGCAATTCACATTTAAATGCTTGGCAGAGGGTTCATCGAACCACAATCATACCATCTCTCTACCATTCCACTCCCGAACAGCGCGCGGGAAAAACGAACACCTAAACCTTTCTGTTCGAGCTCTGATTTCTCTTATTTTATTTTGATGATCATTCCTACCTATGTAGGTTAGGCTCAACAAAATATTTTCGCATTCGGAAGAGAAAGCTGGTGACTGAAATTTCGTAAATAGATCTCGCCGCGACGAAAAACGTCTTTGCTTTAATGACTTCCATCCCAACTAGCGCATCGTATCAGCCACACTCTCTCCCCTATTACGTGATAATACAAAACAAGCTGCCCTTTTTTGCACCCTTTCGAAGTCCTCCGTCAATCCCATCTGGTAAGGATCCCACACCGCGCAGCAATATTTTAACAGAGGACGAACGAGTGTAGTGTAAGCTGTCTCTTTAGTGGGCTTGTTGCATCTTCTAAGTGTCCAGCCAATGAAACGCAACCTTTGGCTCGCCTTACCCACAGAATTATCTACGTGGTCTTTCCAACTGAAGTTGTTCGTAATTTTAACGCCCAGGTACTTAGTTGAATTGACAGCCTTGAGAATTGTACTGTTTATCGAGTAATCGAATTTCAACGGATTTCTTCTGGAACTCATGTGGATCACCTCACACTTTTCGAGCGGTTCTAGGCACGTCAGTCCGGAGCCACGCGGCTGCTACAGTCGCAGGTTCGAATCCTGCCTCGGGCATGGATGTGTGTGATGTCCTTAGGTTAGTTAGGTTTAAGTAGTTCTAAGTTCTGGGGGACTGATGACCATAGAAGTTACGTCCCATAGTGCTCAGAGCCATTTGAACCTCACACTTTTCGTTATTTAGCGTCAACTGCCACCTGCCACACCATTCAGCAATCTTTTCTAAATCGCTTTGCAATTGATACTGGTCTTCGGATGACCTTACTAGACGGTAAATTACAGCATCATCTGCGAACAACCTAAGAGAACTGCTCAGATTGTCACCCAGGTCATTTATATAGATCAGGAACAGCAGAGGTCCCAGGACGCTTCCCTGGGGAACACCTGATATCACTTCAGTTTTACTCGATAATTTGCCGTCTATTACTACGAACTGCGACCTTCCTGATAGGAAATCACGAATCCAGTCCCACAACTGAGACGATACCCTATAGGCCCGCAGCTTGATTAGAAGTCGCTTGTGAGGAACGGTGTCAAAAGCTTTCCGGAAATCTAGAAATACGGAATCAACTTGAGATCCCCTGTCGATAGCGGCCATTACTTCGTGCGAATAAAGAGCTAGCTGTGTTGCACAAGAACGATGTTTTCTGAAACCATGCTGATTACGTATCAATAGATCGTTCCTTTCCAGGTGATTCATAATGTTTGAATACAGTATATGCTCCAAACCCTACTGCAAACCGACGTCAATGATATAGGTCTGTAGTTCGATGGATTACTCCTACTACCCTTCTTAAACACTGGTGCGACCTGCGCAATTTTCCAATTTGTAGGTACAGATCTATCGGTGAGCGAGCGGTTGTATATGATTGCTAAGTAGGGAGCTATTGGATAAGCGTAATCTGAAAGGAACCTAATCGGTATACAATCTGGACCTGAAGACTTGCCCGTATCAAGCGATTTGAGTTGCTTCGCAACCCCTAAGGTATCTACTTCTAAGAAACTCATGCTAGCAGCTGTTCGTGTTTCAAATTCTGGAATATTCCATTCGTCTTCCCTGGTGAAGGAATTCCGGAAAACTGCGTTCAATAACTCCGCTTTAGCGGCACAGTTGTCGGTAACAGTACCATCGGCACTGCGCAGCAAAGGTATTGACTGCGTCTTGCCGCTTGTGTACTTTACATACGACCAGAATTTCTTCGGATTTTCTACCAAATTTCGAAACAATGTTTCGTTGTGGAACCTATTAAAGGCATCTCGCGTTGAAGTCCGTGCCAAAATTCACGCGTCTGTAAATTTTAGCCAATCTTCGGGATTTCGCGTTCTTCTGAACTTCGCATGCTTTTTCCGTTGCCTCTGCAACAGCGTTCGGACCTGTTTTGTGTACCATGGGGGATCAGTTCCATCTCTTACCAATTTATGAGGTATGATTCTCTCAATTGCTGTTCCTTTGACATATCTCGATTTTTCGGTTCCGTTTCGTAAAGCCTGGCTCTGATTTAACCCAATAAGAAAAAATCCAAGTGCGTTAAATCAGACGACCTCTCTGACCATCGAACGCAACTACCACAACCTATCCACCGTTCAGCGTACACATTGTTGAGATATTCCCTAACCCCTCTACGATAATGAGGTGGTGCGCCATCGTACTGAAACCGGTGGCTCACAGCTAACTGAAGTGGGATGTCGTCTAGTAGATGCCCAAGATTCAGTTCATTGTGTAGGGATTGAAAATACAGCTGACTAATTAGTCTGGGAGACAAATAAACTTTCCAATGATTTGGTCTCCTACAATGCCGCTCCATACATTAAAACCGCAGTGGGCTTACATGTGATGCGGTCGCAACCAGTGAGGAATTGCAGGAGCCCAGTAATGCAGATCGTGTCTACTGACAGTGGCGTCATTGGCGAAATATCATTCATCTCCTCATAAAATCTGCTGAACGATACCCAATTTTGGTTTCCATACAGCTGTTGTTGTAAGTGCAGCTTAAAGGGTTGCCATTTTCGATCCTCCAGAATGCTTTGTACCGAAGACCTCGATATCCCCAGGTGCACTGGAGCTCATATTTGTTCTAATTACGATGAGAAATAGGTATTTTTGAACGAAATCTAATGAATTTCATAATATTAATGATAATGACCATATTATTATTATTGTCTTCACTTTCTCAGACGTTAAGTCCGCTTAAAAATGGAGTGACGCGGACCTTGATCAAGCGTCACTTCCTTTTAACTGTACGGTATGTGTTATATTACATTTAGGAACTTTCGGGTAATTGAACATGTATCAATAATTACGGATTTCTGTAGCTGTATATATATGTTTGGATGTAGCTGTATTGCATTGATGTACTGGTGGATATTGTGTGGTATGACTCTTGTAGTTGATAGTATAATTGGTATGATGTCAACTTTATCCTGATGCCACATGTCTTTGACTTCCTCAGCCAGTTGGATGTATTTTTCAATTTTTTCTCCTGTTTTCTTTTGTATATTTGTTGTATTGGGTATGGATATTTCGATTAGTTGTGTTAATTTCTTCTTTTTATTGGTGAGTATGATGTCAGGTTTGTTATGTGGCGTTGTTTTATCTGTTATAATGGTTCTGTTCCAGTATAATTTGTATTCATCATTCTCCAGTACATTTTGTGGTGTATACTTGTATGTAGGAACGTGTTGTTTTAAAAGTTTATGTTGTAAGGCAAGCTGTTGATGTATTATTTTTGCGACATTGTCATGTCTTCTGGGGTATTCTGTATTTGCTAGTATTGTACATCCGCTTGTGATGTGATCTACTATTTCTATTTGTTGTTTACAAAGTCTGCATTTATCCGTTGTGGTATTGGGATCTTTAATAATATGCTTGCTGTAATACCTAGTGTTTATTGTTTGATCCTGTATTGCAATCATGAATCCTTCTGTCTCACTGTATATATTGCCTTTTCTTAGCCATGTGTTGGATGCGTCTTGATCGATGTGTGGCTGTGTTAGATGATACGGGTGCTTGCCATGTAGTGTTTTCTTTTTCCAATTTACTTTCTTCATGTCTGTTGATGTTATGTGATCTAAAGGGTTGTAGAAGTGGTTATGAAATTGCAGTGGTGTAGCCGATGTATTTATATGAGTGATTGCCTTGTGTATTTTGTTAGTTTCTGCTCGTTCTAGAAAGAATTTTCTTAAATTGTCTACCTGTCCATAATGTAGGTTTTTTATGTCGATAAATCCCCTTCCTCCTTCCTTTCTGCTTAATGTGAATCTTTCTGTTGCTGAATGTATGTGATGTATTCTATATTTGTGGCATTGTGATCGTGTAAGTGTATTGAGTGCTTCTAGGTCTGTGTTACTCCATTTCACTACTCCAAATGAGTAGGTCAATATTGGTATGGCATAGGTATTTATAGCTTTTGTCTTGTTTCTTGCTGTCAATTCTGTTTTCAGTATTTTTGTTAGTCTTTGTCTATATTTTTCTTTTAGTTCTTCTTTGATATTTGTATTATCTATTCCTATTTTTTGTCTGTATCCTAGATATTTATAGGCATCCGTTTTTTCCATCGCTTCTATGCAGTTGCTGTGGTTATCCAATATGTAATCTTCTTGTTTAGTATGTTTTCCCTTGACTATGCTATTTTTCTTACATTTGTCTGTTCCAAAAGCCATACTTATATCATTGCTGAATCCTTCTGTTATCTTTAGTAATTGGTTGAGTTGTTGATTTGTTGCTGCCAGTAGTTTTAGATCATCCATGTATAGCAAATGTGTGATTTTGTTTGGGTATGTTCCAGTAATATTGTATCCATAATTTGTATTACTTAGCATGTTGGATAGTGGGTTCAGAGCAAGGCAGAACCAGAAAGGACTTAATGAGTCTCCTTGGTATATTCCACGCTTAATCTGTATTGGCTGTGATGTGATATTATTTGAATTTGTTTGGATATTAAGTGTGGTTTTCCAATTTTTCATTACTATGTTTAGGAACTGTATCAATTTAGGATCTACTTTGTATATTTCCAATATTTGTAGTAACCATGAGTGGGGTACACTATCAAAAGCTTTTTGGTAATCAATGTATGCGTAGTGTAGCGACCTTTGTTTAGTTTTAGCTTGATATGTCACCTCTGCATCTATTATCAGTTGCTCTTTACATCCTCGTGCTCCTTTGCAACAGCCTTTTTGTTCTTCATTTATAATTTTGTTTTGTGTTGTATGTGTCATTAATTTCTGTTTAATGACTGAAGTTAATATTTTGTATATTGTCGGTAGGCATGTTATGGGGCGATATTTAGCTGGGTTCGCTGTGTCTGCTTGATCTTTAGGTTTCAGATATGTTATTCCGTGTGTAAGTGTATCAGGGAATGTGTATGGGTCTGCAGTGTAACTGTTAAATAATTTAGTTAGATGTGAATGTATTGAGGTGAACTTCTTTAACCAGAAATTTGCTATTTTGTCATTTCCAGGGGCTTTCCAATTGTGAGTAGAATTAATTGCTTGGGTGACTTCATGTTGCAAAATTATCACTTCAGGCATTTGTGGTATCATCTTGTATGTGTCTGTTTCTGCTTGTATCCACCGTGCATGCCTGTTATGTTGTACCGGGTTTGACCATATGTTGCTCCAGAAGTGTTCCATGTCTGTTATGTTTGGTGGATTGTTTATTTTAATGTGTGTGTTATCTATTGTCTGGTAAAATTTCTTTTGGTTTGTGTTGAATGTTTGGTTTTGTTTCCTTCTATTTTCACTTTTTTTGTATCTTCTGAGTCGTTTGGCTAATGCTTGTAATTTCTGCTTCTTTTCGTCTAATTGCTCTGTCGCTTCTTGTTGTGAGATTTTACCTAACTTTTTTCGTTTTTTTTCCGAGATTTCATTTCTTATAAATTGTGTTAGCTGTCCGATGTCTTTTCTCAGTTTTTCTATTTTGATCTGTAGCCTGTGTTGCCATGCTGGTTTTGTGGGTTTCTTCTGTGTGTTGGGTGGTTCTGATCTCTGCCTAGTGTGTATATTTAGTGTAGTGAGTGCTCCTATATAAACCAGTAGTTGTAACTCTTCCATAGTTGTGTTTTCATTTATTTTGTTGTGTATGATTGTGTTGATAGTTTTTATTGTTGTTTCGACTTGTGGGTTATTTGGTGGTCTACGCAAGAATGGTCTAATGTGTGTATTTGTGTCTTTGTATTCTATATATGTTAGCTGAAATTTTTCTTCTATATCTAACATCTGTGTCACTTCGTGTTCTATTTGTGCTTGTTCTGGTGGCTGTCTTAAGATTTCGTTTTCCTCTGATTGTTTAATTGGTGCATGTTGTTCTTTGTTTGTTTGCTCTGGGATGTTTGAGTCCATTACTGTATTTTCTTCTTCTTCTGATTGCACATTATTTTGTTCCAGTATTTGTTGTACTTGTTGTTTGATGTTTTCTAATTCTGACTGGGGTATCCTGTTATTTTTTATTATTACACGGATCTGATCAGCTAATCGTTGTTCTGTTAAATATTTTAATTCTGGGTATCTGGTAATAAATGTTGTGTATACTTGTGATCTGTATCCAGTTGTGTTGGTTCCTAGGTTTGTTGCTTGGTAATAACAGAACATGAGGTGTCGATTAACTTCATCTGACCATCTCATCCTCTGTCTTTGTTTTCCTTCTAGGGTGGTTACAGGAAGCATATCCTGCAAAACACCTCTATTTGGATTTACATCATTTTCCAGTTGGCTAGCAGTATCGTTACCATTGTGGGCGGGCATAGGGTTCAAGCGTCGTCCCCGACCATGACGGCGCTTGTCCGAGGCTTCTTTAGTTCTGTCCTGAACCAACTAATCACACTAAAAGGGGGGTTAGCCCTATTAGTGGTTTGTTCTTTTCGTCGCCTTTTACGACTGGCAGAACATACCGGAGGCCGATTCTTTTCCCGGGCCTCCACGGGGGTTATTATTATTATTATTACTATTACTATTACTATTGGCGAATTCTCCCCAGAAATGGAAGATGTTAAGCAAATAACTCGATCAAATTTTTCTCAAGTTTTTCATGTTCTTCCAATAGGTTTTCATTCTTTCCGAAAAGGCTTGTTTACGATCATCCGACCACTTTGGTTTCTAATGTTTTTCTTTTGGTTGCTCTGATATAACTTCCCATTTGTCTACATTGTGTCTGAAGGTGTTACTTTCTAGACTGTCGGCTGGTCTTATGTTTGCATTATTTAGGTCCTTTGGAATTTCATCCAGCCAGGGTGTGGAATTCTTAAGTGAGGTTACATAATCTCTTCGTAAGTCGATTTTCTGGTAGTGGCCTGAGATGACCAAAGAATTTCATTCGTCTTTTCCTAATATCGGTTTCAATGTTTGAAAACTTTTCTGTTGTTTGACTTGATTGTAGCCCATAAACGTCTTGGATATGTCTTCCACCTAGAATTTTCCTGATGATCTTTCTCTCTTCTTTTTTGATGCCTTCAAGTCGTTGTTTTCTATTAACTGTTAGTGTTGCACTTGCGTATTGCTGCTTTTATGACAGTATTGTAGTGTCGAATTTTTGCCCCTCTTGACATTGATTTTTTTGTTGTAGAGGTTTGCGCTTACCTTAATCCTTTTTTAATTTTTTGGAGGCGATGTTGCTGTGAGATTTTTTTCAATACCTGTCGGTTCGATGAATTCTCCAACGTATTTAAAGTATGGGGCCCTGTTAATTTTACCATATTTCGTTTTCAAGCTTGCAATTTCTGTTTTTGAACAAAACATTTCAGTTTTCACAAATGAAATTTGTAAACCTGCTTTTTCTGCACATTTGAGTATTTCCAACTGTTTGACTGCAGTCTGCTCATCCTCTGTTAGTATCGCCAGGTCGTCCGTAAACGCAAGATATGGTATATAGACGTTGATTTTGGTAATGCCCAGTCGAATTGGCTTCCAAACCCCACATTTATTAAGTTCCTTCTACCATTCTTCCATAACTTTGTCTAGAACTACCTTGTCTCACACCTGTTTGACTGTCGAAGGGTTCTGAGATCGCCCTCATAAACTTTACTTTTGATTTCGTGCCAAGTAGTATTTGTTTTATGATTTCTCGTCTTTTGGGATCTAAGCCCCTCTCTTCTAAAATTTGGAATAGTGAGGGCCTGTCTATTGAATCGTATGCTTCTTTGAAATCTGCAAATACTACAGGTTTTTGTCTGAGAGCTCGCATTTTGAGTATGGTTTTGATGTTGAAAATTTGCTCCGGACATGATCTATTGGGTCTGAATCCTGCTTGATATTCTGTTACTTTGGGTTCTGATTGCTGTTATGTTCTATTCAAGAGACAAGCTAACAGGATTTTGTAGGTGACTGGTATTGTTAATATTACAGGTACAAATAATACTGCAACCTAAATACAATAACATGATGACACTTTCGTTTATACTACGTTGCACGTACGCGATATTTTCATTTAACATTCCGGGCATCAACGGGTGCGTCGCGGATCGATCTTTCCACGACACGTTGTACCTGAAAGACTTCTCCGGTTCTTAAGCGCATCTCTGTATGTTTGAAAACATGTACAGAAGGTAGACCTCGCGTTGTGAATTCAGCCTTCGGGACTCAGCTGCATTGCGATGCGTCTGCCCGTAGATAAGTGTCATATAGGTGTAGTCTTCGCTAGAGTACATTACGGTTGTTACCTGTTTCATTGTAAGATCTGATTCAAACTGCTAAAAGATGGCGATACGATCTTATCTGTGCGGAACGGCGCCAACGAAATATACGGGCGCCTACAACGAACTTCTGACGTCACACCAGTAGTGTGCGGCGCCGTCTGTTACGAGAGCCTGACAACTATCAACTATTCCTGTGGCTAGCCAGAAAGCGATGGAGAACATACTGACCATAGTTTCCAGTCTGAGAATCCACATTCTTGTCCAGGTCACTGAAAGAAATGTTTCTATTCTCTATTTACTCATCGGGATCAGGAGCTATGATTATAAATGAGGATTTTGAGCTCTAATTGATAGATATGTTTGATAAATTTTCATACGCACAACATCATAATATTCCTGATGTTAATACTGATAAGTCTAATGTCTCTATCACAAACAGCCCTATGAGCAGTTCAGAGGCGACCTCTACGGTGAGCCCCCAATAAATGATTTTTCGCCCTGACTTCGAATAATCTAAGTTAATTGCTCGCCAAAAAAGTGGAAAATAAAGTTACTACTTGCCACGCGGTTTTGTTATCATTACGGGTGGCACCGAACAGTTACTTCCGCGAAATCTAAGCGATTCAGGAGGTTGTACAGCCCTCGCGAGTTCACTTCCTATTCGTACCGAAAACATGTGTTTAGTTTCAGTCTGGCTGTATCGTCACCCGAGGGCTGCTCGTAAACCGGCGTTTGACTGACGCCGACCATATGGTAGCTGGGTGCGAAATGAAGTCGTTGCTTCGCTTCGCAAATTCACGGAGCTTCATACTCCGGTGAGTTGTAGGATGGGCGGATCGCGCCTTTCCTACTTCTTCCTGGGGGTGTTGGACGTTGTCTTCTCGTCTGAATCTTCTTCACGCTTGCGTTGCTTCTATTAGTTCTTCTGGCTCATGTTGCGGAGTTCCTTTACACCAGCAACAGGTCTGGCCACCTTGTAGTAGGGTGCCAGTGCACACAGTTGCGGACGAGGTCGTTCTCCGACATACGGGCGGTCGCATAAAAACGATGCGCCGCCTGCCGGAATCGGTGTTTGAGCAGCGGGACTCCCGCTACTCTGTGGAGATCTCCGGTGCTGAAAGTCTCCTGGCAGGTGAAGCGCTAACCTAAGCGCCTTGTTCTGGACATGAAGTCCCTGCCTCTCTGGCCGTATTTATACAGGGTGTTACAAAAAGTTACGGCCAAACTTTCAGGAAACATTCCTCACACACAAATAAAGAAAAGATGTTATTGGACATGTGTCCGGAAATGCTTAATTTCCACGTTAGAGCTCATTTTAGCTTCGTCAGTATGTACTCTACTTCCTCGATTCACCGCCATGATTTCATACGGGATACTCTACCTGTGCTGCTAGAACATGTGCCTTTACAAGTACGACACAACATGTGGTTCATGCACGATGGAGCTCCTGCACATTTCAGTCGAAGTGTTCATACGCTTCTCAACAACAGATTCGGTGACCGATGGATTGGTAGAGGCGGACCAATTCCATGTCCTCCACGCCCTCCTGACCTCAACCCTCTTGACTTTCATTTATGGGGGCATTTGAAAGCTCTTGTCTACGCAACCCCGGTACTAAATGTAGAGACTCTTCGTGCTCGTATTGTGGACGGCTGTGATACAATAAGCCATTCTCCAGGGCTGCATCAGCGCATCAGGGATTCCATGCGACGGAGGGTGGATGCATGTATCCTCGCTAACGGAGGATATTTTGGACATTTCCTGTAACAAAGTGTTTGAAGTCACGCTGGAACGTTCTGTTGCTGTGTGTTTCCATTCCATGATTAATGTGATTTGAAGAGAAGTAATAAAATGAGCTCTAACATGGAAAGTAAGCGTTTCCGGACACATGTCCACATAACATATTTTCTTTCTTTGTGTGTGAGGAATGTGTCCTGAAAGTTTGGCTGTACCTTTTTGTAACACCCTGTATATGGGCGCAGCGGACGGCCGAAGAAAACACCTGCCTTCATCCGCTCTATCCCCAAGTAGCAGCATCTAAATGGCCGCTTAGTCGGACACATAATATTTTATAACACTGTTGTGTGTTAATTTAGAATTATCTTAATTTTTGTATGAATGTAGTTAAACAGGTTTTAATCGCAGAAAGAGTTTTAGCTCGCCTACATTTAAACTTTGCCGTCTAAAATTTTTAGAACGGAACTGACGGCAGAACATTACCTATGAACTACAACTTTCAGAGACTTTGTATTGATTGTTATTTGCATCAAAGTCTTGAAATTTGTTATAGCTCTATTACTTAATGGGTTTAGTTAGTGCTATAATCAAAACTCTCTATCATTGTGTGTGTACTGTGTATGGAATTGGGGACCTAGAAACGATGGAGAGGCTTCGTCCCGCCGTAGCCCGCAGTGGTCCACAGCCCCACAACAGGCCACAGCAGTCCACCCACGCCGCCGCCGCCGCCGCATATAGAATCCAGGGTTATTGTGCGGTTTTCGGCCCCTTCCTGGGGGTGGTAGAGAAATTATGGTGTACGCATACGTGGAGAGAGTGTGCAGCAATCGCCGACATAGTGTAACTGAGGCGCAGTAAGGGGAACCAGCCCACATTCACCGTGGCAGATGGAAAACCGCCTTAAGAACCATCCACTGGCTGGCCGGCACACCGAACCTCGACACAGATCCGCCGAGCGGATTCGTGCTGGGGACCGGCACGCGTACCCGCTCAAAAATGGTTCAAATGACTCTGAGCACTATGCGACTTCTGCTGTGGTCATCAGTCCCCTAGAACTTAGAACTACTTAAACCTAACTAACCCAAGGACATCACACACATCCATGCCCGAGGCAGGATTCGAACCTGCGACCGTAGCGGTCGCGCGGTTCCAGACTGCAGCGCCTAGGACCGCTCGGCCACTCCGGCCGGCTTAGATCGCTCGGCTACCAGGTTGGGCTACTCTCTATCATTACTATAAATAATACTTAATCTACTAATACAGACGTTTTCGTTCGATATTTAGTTTTCAGTAAATTACTCGGAAACTATGAGAGATAGCTCGACGGGGTCATGCATTTACTGTTTTTATGTCGAACTGAAGCTTCATACAAATTTTGGGCTTTCGAGCTTTATTATTTAGCGCCACTTATTTTTCCTAAAAACGTGGATTGCGAGTAAAATTCTGTTCCGATCAAGTTGAAACTTGCAACAGTTAATTTTGACATACATTTGCACATTCTGACCGAATTCTGGCTTTCTAGCTGTATTATTCAGCACTATATGTTTTTTCATTTAAAACGATGTATTTAGGGAAACACATTCGTCTTATCACTCTGAGATTTGACAATTTAAACATTAATATTATGAAGCATATGTTGACAAAGTTTGGAAGTGCAATTTTAATTTTTAATTTCATTCTTAATTATGGTGCATTACTTGTACGCTACGCGTTATGGTGACGTGGTGTTAGTTGCTGTGAACTGGGATAAGTCCCAGCTCACACGCTCACCTCTGTGTCTCTCAAATGATACACCGCTTGTTTCGCCATAGTAGGCTCGTCCGCCAAACTTCGGGAACTCTCAGCTCCTTGCAGGGCCCATGCGAAACCAATCTTTAATTGAAAAGGTACCCACTAAAGATCTTCATACTTGCCTGTATTTAAACGCGCAGTCAACAGTTATTAAACTCGTCTGAATTAGTTAGTCGCTCCCCGCTGTAGACGGCTGCCCCCACTCGTAAGACTTGCTGTGCCACGTGCTGTGACGTAAGCGCCGCGGCCCGTCTTTGTAGTGGGCCACGAGATTGGAACCAGGAGGAAAACGCACGCAGACGGCGGCACAGCTCGGTGGAGATTCGCTTGTACGTGCACTTCCCCACTGGACAGCAGTGGCGACGCAACCCTTCTTGCACTAACGTATGCGGGAAACATAAAACCGCAGACGGCGGCTTGTGTGGGCCACCTGTTATATGAGGAGACAACAAAGACTAAGTTGTATATCATAATGGCAGGCCAAGTGACTTTTATTGATTGCTGCACTTCACTTCCAAGTGACACAGATTCATTTTTCAACATAAACACCTCGTCTCTGTAGACACCATTCGGGGTGTTCTGGCAATAGTTCACTTCCCCGAAGGATGGTCACGGATCCTTTCGAGAACCGCTGTGTGAACGTCTTCGTGGTTGGAAAACCTCTTTCCGCCTCAGATGTTCTTTCAGACTATTGAAAAGATTGCCTAGCGGTTGTGGTCTGTGGTCCATGTCAATGGGGCTTCTAGTATTATAGATGTTGCTGTTCACTCACATTTAATCAAATATGACTGTAATGATGTCTGGCAATGTTTGCCGACAAGATAAAGAATGCAACCTATAACACTGGACTGCGTACTCACGGCAGTTCTACTTTGCCGTTTTTGGTACGACTTGGAAAGAGAGAAAAATTAATGTATGATCGCAGATGCGTCGGTTCTCGATTGTGTTCAGGAGACGTAAGGTTTGATTACGCGAAGGTGGTTTCTTGACTGACCTTTGACCCGGATTGCCTTCATGCAATCAGAATCTTCGGTGAAAATACCTAAGGGACCTATCTGAATATTAAAAAAAAATGGAGATGAATGCAAAACAGTGAAATTTTGTAAAAAGTTATCAGATTGGAAATTGAACACATTAATGTCCTCCCTAATACAATTGAGATATCGCGATGAAGAGTGAACCTGTAACAAAGCTTACATACATTGAAAAATCATGGTGAGTTTAAAGAAAAGAATAAGCAGAGATTTTCTGTAAAGTGAAGCATAAATATATTCTCAAAGAAAAGGGCGTTAAACTAATAGACACTAACAAATATACAATGAATGCAAAAGTTACATTTTTATGTTTCTCTCATGCTTGGAGCAGTCCAATAATCGCTGAAAAACTAAATGTTCTGGCGCGCGCGTAAGTACTTTTTAGCATTACACGGTTTACCGAAGCGTTTTGCTCGGTGATTACATGGTTTTTCACACTAAATAAAATATAACTTGCAGCGGTGCTACACGACACGTCTTAACAAATCGACGACCAAACGTAAAAAGTTAAAGACGTCTCTAGAACATTTCTTAACAAACGATGGATTGCTCTTTCAAACGTTTCGCACCTTATTGATATCGAGCGCTGTGGCAATGATTTAAATATCTGCGCCCAGCAGGTCATAGTGTTTCTTTGAAATATTTTAACGCTGGACGTGCATCTTGGTGTAGGCGCACATTATAAAGTATTTCGTCTCTTTACACATGCGCTGTGATGCTTAATATCTTTACAACTACAGCCCGATGGCTGTTCCTTTCTTTTATGGTAAATATCTCACTTGCAAAGTATCTGAAATACAATAATACACTACTGGTCATTAAAATTGCTACATCACGAAGATGACGTGCCACAGGCGCGAAATTTATCCGACAGGAAGAAGATGCTGTGATATGCAAATGATTAGCTTTTCAGAACATTCACACAAGGTTGGCGCTGGTGGCGACACCTACAATGTGCTGGCATGAGGAAAGTTTCCAACCGATTTTTCATATACAAACAGCAGTTGACCGGCGTTGCCTGGTGAAACGTTGTTGTAATGCCTCGTGTAAGGAGAAATGCGTACCATCACGTTTCCGACTTTGACAAAGGTCGGATTGCAGCCTATCGCGATTGCGGTTTATCGTATCGCGACATTGCTGCTCGCGTTGGTCGAGATCCAATGACTGTTAGCAGAATATGGAATCAGTGGGTTCAAGAGGGTAATACGGAACGCCGTGCTGGATCCCAACGACCTCGTATCACTAGCAGCCGAGATGACAGGCATCTTATCGGCATGCCTGTAACGGATCGTGCAGCCACGTCTCGATCCCTGAGTCAACAGTTGGGGACGTTTGCAAGACAACAACCATCTGCACGAACAGTTCGACGATGTTTGCAGCAGCATGGATTACCAGCTCGTCGTCCATGGATGCGGTTACCCTTGCCGCTGCATCACAGACAGGAACGCCTGCGATGGTGTACTCAGCGACGAGCCTGGGTGCACGAATGGCAAAACGTCTTTTTTTCGTATGAATCCAGGTTCTGTTTACAGCATCATGATGGTCGCATCCGTGTTTGGCGACATCGCAGTGAACACACATTGGAAGCGTGTATTCGTCATCGCCATACTGGCGTATCACCCGGCGTGACAGTATGGGGTGCCATTGGTTACACGTCTCGGTCACCTCTTGTCCGTATTGACGGCACTTTGAACAGCGGACGTTACATTTCAGATGTGTTACGACTCGTGGCTCTACCATCATTCGATCCCTGCAAAACCCTACATTTCAGCAGGATAATGCACGACCGCATGTTGCAGGTCCTGTACGGGCCTTTCTGGATACAGGAAATATTCGACTGCTGCCCTGGCCAGCTCATTCTCCAGATCTCTCACCAACTGAAAACGTCTGGTCAATGGTGGCCGAGCAACTGGGTCGTCACAATACGCCAGACACTACCCTTGATGAACTGTGGTATCGTGTTGAAGCTGCATGGGCAGCTGTACCTGTACACGCCATGCAAGCTCTGTTTGACTCAATGCCCAGGCGTATCAAGCCCGTTATTAAGGCCAGAGGTGGTTGTTCTGGGTACTGATTTGTCAGATCCATGCACCCAAATTGCGTGAAAATGTAATCACATGTCAGTTCTAGCATAGTATATTTGTCCAGTGAATACCCGTTTATCATCTACATTCTTTCGTGGTGTGGCAATTTTAATGTCCAGTGGTATATTACACGCTCTATCTCGATCAGCACAATCCATGTCTGTGCGCGCATCGGTTAAATAGCTGACTGGCACTGTTTCACTACAGTTGGATGCGACGCTACTACTGCTCGTTTCAACTCTGGAGTACATTTCCGTCTACCACCCGATTTCACTCGCACACTGTGCAGTATCCATACCGCAGCAGAAGTGTGGCAGCAGGTAACCAGGAACATGTAGTCTCCTCTGACAACGCGCCACAGTTGATGCGCAATGGTCTTATCGTAGGAGACATGTGTAGCTTAATTTCTATAGTATCTTGCTTCGTCCAAAAGTTATTCTGTCCAAAATAAGGAACTCTCAACACATATGTTCTCAATTTCTGTCTAAATTTACTTTTACTCTTTACTGGACTTTTTCACGTCACTGGGTAAATGGTCAAACATCTTTATCTCCAAGCATCTCACTACTTTCTGCACTGTATCAAAACTGAGTAGAACCTTGTCTACACTGTATTGGATCATATTATTTTTCTTTCTTTTCTGATATGCAGGGTGATTCACGAAGATATGAATATGTTTTAATATGTTATTCTACAAGTAAAACTATAGAAAGAAGTTCATATAAACATGCGTCCGCAAACGTTTAGTTACGGAGTTACGGCTAATAAAAGAGATTTAGCCTGAAATTTACGAACTTCGCCAATATGAAGCCATCGCAAAGTTGTACGACGTTAAAGTAAAGCACGATTTCCATTTATCTTGTTGTTATTGATCTGGTGAATCTAATAAAACACGTCCCAGACGTGTATCTGCAGTAGTTTTCCAGAACATCCAGAGAAGCAAAGACGTAATTTCGTAAAAATTTTAATTAATTGACTACTTGGCCCAATTTTTTTTAATAAATCCCAGATAACTTCACAAAGTGTTCAACAGAAGTTGTAGAGAGTTTAATTTTGGAATAATGGTGGTAATAATATGAACTGAAACTGTATGAATGTGTCAGATAATCTGCTTCTAATAATACCATAGCACGTGAATTGACATTAAACCGGAAAAAAAGCTCAGCGTTGAGGAAATTGCATAGTGTACATACAATTTCACAATACATTCACAATAAATGTTCAAAAATGTCTCCACCGAGTTCAATGCATTTAGCTGCATGTGTTGTTGCTCGTTTCAGCTTCACAGGGTTGTTCTTAATTTCGTCTGCTGCATTCATAATGCGAGCAAGTAATGCCTCACGTGTATTGACTTTGTTCTCATAAACTATGTCTTTCATCCATCCGCCGTATTGTCTAAGGCGCCTTGTCACGGTTCGCGAGGCTGCTCCCGTCGGAGGTTCGAGCCCTCCCTCGGGCGTGGGTGTGTGTGTGTGTCTTTACCGTAAGTTAGTTTAAGTTAGAATAAGTAGTGTGTAGGCTTATGGACCGATGACCTCAGCAGTTTGGTCCCATAGGACTTACCACAAATTTCCAATTTCCAGTTTCATCCATCCCCGTGTACACAAGTCCGTTGGTATTACATCGAGCGATCTGGGTGGCCACAGACGTGTAGCACAACGGCCAATCCATTTCTGGGGGAAATGTTCATTTATATGTATGGTAACGGCATTGATGAAATGTGGAGGCGCGCCCTCATATTGAAAATACATTTGCGGTCACGTAGCAAGTGAAACATCTTCGAGCAAGCGCGGCATTTCTTATTGAAGGAACTGTAAGTACATATCGCCAGTTAGACGTCCTAGGAAAATGAATGGTCCAGTAGAGTGTGTGTTGAGTATACCACACCACATTTTCGTGCTAAATCGCTGCTGGAAATTGCATGTGGGTTTGCTTCTGATCATACGGGCTCGTTATGTAAATACACTCCTGGAAATTGAAATAAGAACACCGTGAATTCATTGTCCCAGGAAGGGGAAACTTTATTGACACATTCCTGGGGTCAGATACATCACATGATCACACTGACAGAACCACAGGCACATAGACACAGGCAACAGAGCATGCACAATGTCGGCACTAGTACAGTGTATATCCACCTTTCGCAGCAATGCAGGCTGCTATTCTCCCATGGAGACGATGGTAGAGATGCTGGATGTAGTCCTGTGGAACGGCTTGCCATGCCATTTCCACCTGGCGCCTCAGTTGGACCAGCGTTCGTGCTGGACGTGCAGACCGCGTGAGACGACGCTTCATCCAGTCCCAAACATGCCCAATGGGGGACAGATCCGGAGATCTTGCTGGCCAGGGTAGTTGACTTACACCTTCTAGAGCACGTTGGGTGGCACGGGATACATGCGGACGTGCATTGTCCTGTTGGAACAGCAAGTTCCCTTGCCGGTCTAGGAATGGTAGAACGATGGGTTCGATGACGGTTTGGATGTACCGTGCACTATTCAGTGTCCGCTCGACGATCACCAGTGGTGTACGGCCAGTGTAGGAGATCGCTCCCCACACCATGATGCCGGGTGTTGGCCCTGTGTGCCTCGGTCGTATGCAGTCCTGATTGTGGCGCTCACCTGCACGGCGCCAAACACGCATACGACCATCATTGGCACCAAGGCAGAAGCGACTCTCATCGCTGAAGACGACACGTCTCCATTCGTCCCTCCATTCACGCCTGTCGCGACACCACTGGAGGCGGGCTGCACGATGTTGGGGCGTGAGCGGAAGACGGCCTAACGGTGTGCGGGACCGTAGCCCAGCTTCATGGAGACGGTTGCGAATGGTCCTCGCTGATACCCCAGGAGCAACAGTGTCCCTAATTTGCTGGGAAGTGGCGGTGCGGTCCCCTACGGCACTGCGTAGGATCCTACGGTCTTGGTGTGCATCCGTGCGTCGCTGCGGTCCGGTCCCAGGTCGACGGGCACGTGCACCTTCCGCCGACCACTGGCGACAACATCGATGTACTGTGGAGACCTCACGCCCCACGTGTTGAGCAATTCGGCGGTACGTCCACCCGGCCTCCCGCATGCCCACTATACGCCCTCGCTCAAAGTCCGTCAACTGCACATACGGTTCACGTCCACGCTGTCGCGGCATGCTACCAGTGTTAAAGACTGCGATGGAGCTCCGTATGCCGCGGCAAACTGACTGGCACTGACGGCGGCGGTGCACAAATGCTGCGCAGCTAGCGCCATTCGACGGCCGACACCGCGGTTCCTGGTGTGTCCGCTGTGCCGTGCGTGTGATCATTGCTTGTACAGCCCTCTCGCAGTGTCCGGAGCAAGTATGGTGGGTCTGACACACCGGTGTCAATATGTTCTTTTTTCCATTTCCAGGAGTGTAGTTTATACCATCTCGAGTAAATTGTGCCTCATCAGTAAATAAAAAGTATTTGTGTAACTGCCGATTAGTATTTAACCAGTTGCACAACTCCAAGCAAAGGGCAGTATCTCTCGGATGTAAATGATGCACTTTATGTTTATGGAAAGGATACAAATTATTATACTTCAGTGTACACCGTGCCTTACATTGTAAAATGCCTAATCGTTGAGAGATATGGCGGGTAATGGTACCCGGGCTACGTTCAACAGCGTCCATAATATCCTCATCATCGTCTTCACGTATCGAGCACTCGTACAGATTATGAACGCTAGGTAGAGAACCTGTCTCCCGTAACATTCGAAATATTCCGCTAATGGTTCGTGCATTCGGAATCCGAGTTGGATAATGTACGCAATATTCTTTAACTGCAGAACCAGCATTACCGTCACATTTCCCATAAAGATACACCATATCGGCGTATTCCTCTGTTGTAAATTTGAAAGGTATCCCTATTTCATAAATAATCTACAAACTACAACAGTTACTACGTGGTTTCACTTAAATACACTGTTGTTATTATGTTCTTTCACTGAACGATACAGAAAACTAATTTGTTTCAAGATTAGGAAACGTCTGAAACAACTCACTAACGGTTGCCAACAATGACATAAACGTTTCTACATTCTTAATGGAAAGTAAACAAATTTACATCGATAAAAATCTTTGCTTCACTGGATGTTCTGGAAAACAACTGCAGATACACGTCTGGGACCTGTTTTATTAGATTCATCAGACCAATAACAACAAGATAAATTGAAATCGTGCTTTACTTTAACCTCGCACAGTTTCGCGATGGCATCATATTAGCGAAGTTGCTAAATTTCAGGCAAAATCTTTTATTAGCCGTAACTCCGTAATCAAACATTTGCGTACCTATGTTTATATGAACTTTTTTCTTTAGTTTTATTTGTAGAATGACATATTAAAATATTTGCATATTTGGTGAACCACCCTGTATAAGCTATATGTAAACTGAATGAGCTATGAATCAAAGACACCGCCAAAAGTAAATTAACGAGTTGTTTTGTGGCAAGGATAATGTTTTGATACATCGTTAAATACCTGTATGGAACAAAGTAATAAATACGCTCTTCAAGTTATTGATTCATGTATCTTCACCTTTTCGTTTCGGGAAGTGGTAGCGTACGGACGTGTGCTTGGATCAGTCGTACCAGCATTGTTAAAAACGTGTATTTTAACAGTTCATTAAAAGTATTATAAAAAGTTGTTACGAAATGAATGTTTATTCGCACGGTTGTAAGTTCAACTCCTATCGGCTCATTATTTCGCTCGCCGCCGAGATCCTGCATCAAGAGGTTCGGTGCAGGCAAGAATAGTTAACGCCGTATCAGAAGGAGCGTTCCTGCATCGACATTGTCACACTCAAGACTAAACACAATGGAATTAATGTGAAGGCAATGCCTCAGACTTGATAGGCACCTGTTGAACTTGGTTTACTTATGCTAAAAGTATTGTGCTTCGTGTGTTTAAGAACTTACAGACACATCGATAATTTCCATGGCTGCTGTGATTATTTGGTACCGCACACTACTAGAAGCAGAAATACGTAATGCGAATTATGTTTATTTACCCTGAATGTAAATGATACTCAAGGTCTGTTGATACTGATATCAGTTAAAGTTCACGCAAGAGTGTGCACAGATTCATAAATTACCTTCAAAATTTTGCTCAACTATTCTTTCCAATCAGTTTTTTTCAGTTATTCAAGAAATTATAACCCATTTCCACATCCTTATTCAACACCTGTTATGGTTGTTTGCAAACTGTCGTAGATTGTTGACAACAAGCTTCATAAGGAAGTTAATGTTCGGTAAGGCTGTTCTCAGTACGGGCAATTATTGTTTAAACTGCTGTTCACAAGATGCTCTAGACTGTTCACCACATATTAACCGCATAACAGGTGTCTGTGAACAAACACTTTTCCCCGTGAGGAGTTGATGTCACCACAAGAAATCAATGAGTCAACTTAGGAAAAGTGTGTGAGTTTTTTTATAATTCATCTCCACTCTGCTATCATCCTTAGTGCAAAAGTAGCAGAACTTAGAAGTTTAAGGAGATCTGCAACATGCGAAATGCGGTTGTGGCTCGTATCAGAACAAACACTTAAAAATTTAGGTTATTCTTTTTTTATTACATTTTGTTGATTTTTCCCATGCAGCTATTGTTAACGATCCGGTAAGACTTTGGTAGTAAAAAATTGCATATATTTTGTTTCACCTAATATCAATGACTGTGAATTTCTTTTATAACACTCTGACGACAGCAGTATCGTGCATAAAGGACGATGCAAACTGTCGTAGATTGTTGACAACAAACTTCGTAAGGAAGTTAATGTTCGGTAAGGCTCCTCAACGGAGCATCTCACCATTTAAAGTATCAGTTAACACTTTGCTGCCTGAAGGCGTGGCAGTCTACTCGCTACCTGTTAGATATTTTATTAATTTCATATCGCACTTATCATTTTTAGTAGTATATCATCTCGTAATTCCCTCTGTCTTCTTCAAGCATAGGTACACGTTTCTTGTAATTCAGTTATATAGAAACTGTAGATGTAATACTAAGAAAGCTGTTTTTAAACAAATTTATTTTTTCTGAAAATGCAGAAATTTTTTGTCATTCGTAAGAAATAGTAGACTATTGGGTTGAAATCAACGAATATATGTCAATAATGAACATGAACGAGCAAAAATTCGTAAAGTCTATGCTGTATTGAATTATATTGGTTGCTTTACTGAATGTGTTACATATTATTACGCAAACGATTATGATGAAGACATACTCTCGGGTATTTCCGAATAATGTATCATCATCTACCGCCGGATATCTTACCTTCACCTTTTATCGGTGTCACACACTTCATTATCATTCGATTAATCAGCTGCAGATAAGTAAACATGGGAGAGAGGAAGTATTTTTCAGTGGACCTTAGTCCGTGGATCTTTAAATCTCAATTACCTTCATGAGGCGATGTTGCCTTGAAGATATTCTGACACATCATCAAAATATTTTGTACACTTGTTGTACTCGTGACGCAAAGTTCTACACAAGGAAAGGAAAGAAATGTTTTACATATTAAAAAGTTCCCTTTCTCAGATTTTCAACAGTTGTGCGAGAGTCTAAGAAAAAATTCTTCTCATACAGTTTGAGTAGTTATCACAACTGAATTTTTGTTTTATTTTAGCAGAGATAACCTACCCCTATTGAAATGATCAGCCTCCATTACCTCTGTAGAAGTGAAACAGAGTCTATTGTATATGACATACGAAAAAGTCTGCTATTTAAGTACAGCTATTTGACATTTCAAACTATATAATACCACATTTATGTTCTTTGTGATAAAATTCTAGTGACACTTGTATTCTGAAGCTAATATTATTGTGTTGTACTTTATTATAATGTACATTTAATATGTATTTATTTCACACACTTTTTTAGAAGTCAAATACCTTCATTCAGTCGTTTCGTTTTGTCATATCACTACTCCATGTTCGTACCATTATTTCAGCTTTTAGTAGATCTTTCTCTGTAATTTACAGACTACATGAAGTTCAGTATTGATGGTACCGAAATAGGAACGGTTACTCCTACAGATGAAGGTTTCTGGAGCTATGGAGGATTTAATACAGATCTACCAGCGGCTGAGAACCCATGGAGATATGCTACTAAAATGGCTCCTTTCGATCAAGAGGTAAGACACAATAAATTTCTGACTTCGTCTCTTTTTGTGAGGCATGCACTAAGTTCACATTTAAGGTTCTTACAAACTTATGATACTTATCTAGCAATTAGTCTTTCAGTAGCTTCTCAAACTGGTCTTTGACTATACATAAGACTAAATCATTCGAGGCGAAATTTGAACACTCTTTGTGGTCCACAGTATGTGGCATTACAATGAAGAAGGAATGTAGAAAATACATCTCTGTGTATCAAAGGAAACATCACTGAAGTTATAAGTATGCAACTTCTTAGACTATAGAAAGAGTCAGTCAGACCCGGAAACAGTAATAGTGAAGGGAAATGTCGTTCAAAGATTATGCAGTATTGTGTTCATATGTGAGGAACAGAAGCTATAACTTCAGTTCCACGCTTCCTAAGCAGTCGACAGATATACTGCAATGTAAATTACATCAGGTATATATTTCAAATAGGTTTACGTTTCAGTAAAAGATAGTAAATTACGATGCTCAAGTTTTATCTGTAGACATCCTGCTATCCACTGAAAACGCAAAGAAGAATAAGCAATCTGAAATGTGGTGAATAAGTGACTGAGCATAGCGGCAAATGATAAACGTGATGTGTGGCATTTACTTTCACGAACAGGTAATAACAGAGCTGAAAAAGAAACAGGAGCGAAAAGATTCTGAAGAAAATATAGTTTCCTTGCGAGGAAAGCAGTACACAAGATATTTAGGCAACAGATATTGCTAATCTGTCTCACACCATATCAAGAGGAACTGCCTGAAAGATCCCTGAAAATATAGAAGTTCACATATTGCTGCAGATTCCTTTGCTCAGACCAAGATCGTGACAGAGTTTTGAAATTTGTTCTAAAACTTCTTACGTTCATTCAAAGATATTACTATATTTCACTAAAGAAAAGATGGAATGTTTTCACATATATGTTGCATTTGTAGGTTTTGCGTTTTTCGTCGTGCATACGAGAGACTTACGTCCTTCTTTTATCAGACAAACATGTGCTGTCGTGTCTAATCTTATTACTGGAATTACTTATGAACAGAAGTATTTCATTAGGGTCTGAGAATATTCAAGAACATTTAACAAACATCATAAATATATAGAAGCAGTAATAAATATAAAATTTATCGATAATATATTATTTCCACAACTTCCATAGGCGAATATACGAGCCCATCACATATAAAAATACGGTTTTTATAAATGTTTTGCGGCACGGTAACTATTTTAGATCTATATTTCTAAGTCATTTAGTTGTGACCTTCATTTTTATGATAGCACTTACTCAGTTGTGTAAAATATTTTCAGTACTACATCATCATTAACCTGGCTATTGGAGGAACAAACGGGTACTTCCCTGACTACGCACTGAATGCTGGAGGAAACAAACCATGGATCAATACGTCACCCACGGTAAGACGTATTTTTTAATAATGTGCATTGTAATAGGGTTATCTAGTGCGCAAATTTCTCCCAACAGTGGAAGATGGCAAGCCATACATTCATGAAACCTGGTGTGCAAATGTATGAGATGAAAGAATTTATCATTACATCAAACATTATGCACATACAGATCACTGACATTATTTGTAAGACTTGAAAATGTTGGCTTCGAAAAGTCACAGCCACCATGTAAAGGTTTACAAACGTGAGTTTGTAGCAGACAGTAATTCTTTATCCCTCATCCAGGAGGTAACAAACACTCCACGATTACCACGAGCGAAACGTCAGCAACTGTCCATTTTGCTGATGCCTGAAATTTACGTAATTTTTCAATTAGTATTCTGTCTCCACTAGAAGAAAAAGGACGGTTAGAGTTTACCATCCCGTCGACGTCGAGGTCATAGTGACGGAGCACAAGCTCGGACTTCGAAAATATGGGGACAGGAAATCGGCCGTGGTAGTTTTCAAAGGAACCATCCCTGTATTTGCTTGGAGCTATTTAGGGTAATCACGGAAAACCTAAATCTGGATGGTCGAACGGGGGTTTTGAACCATTGTCCTCCAGAATACGAGTCCAGCGTGCTGATCACTGTGTCACCTCGCCCATTGTTTCCTCCAGAGAACATTATTTTGGAATGTATGAAAGAGTTCATCTAATTTCTTCGTTCCTGTATCTCAAGGCGAGATGCTTTTAAATATTTTCCACAGTGATACTGTCTCGAAATCTGGCAGGAAATCCAAATGGGCTCTACTTGTATGTTAAGTACACTAGCGGCGAGACACAATCAGTACCTTCACTGCGCGATGGCAATGTTAATGGCACTGATAACAGTACTACTAAAGAAGACTTACTAAAAACCGTTTTCCAAAATTCCTTCACCAAACAGGACTAAGTAAATATTCCATAAATCGAATCAAGAACAAATTCTGACACATATAACTTAGACGTAGATTTACTCGGTATAGTCAAGCAGCTTAAATCAATTAATAAAGGCCAGGCGTCGCATCCAGATTGTACACCGGTTAGGTTGCTGTCAGAGTATGCTGATACAATAGCTCCGTACTTAGCAATGTATACACTGCTCGCTTGCAGAAAGATTCGGAAACATACCTTCACCGAGGATTCAAGCCGTATATTGCTCCCTCCTACGTATATCTCGCGAAGAGACCATGAGGATAAAATCAGAGAGATTATTAGAGCCCACACAGAGGCATACCGACAATCTTTCTTTCCACCAACAATACGAGACTGGAATAGAAGGGAGAACCGATAGAGGTACTCAAAGTACCCTCCGCCACACACCGTCAGGTGGCGTGCGGAGTATGGATGTAGATGTAGATCTGTACCCAAAGATTGGAAAGTTGCAAAGGTGACACGCCAGAAAGGAAATAGGAGCAATACGTTAGGTTACAGACCCATATAAAAAAAAAATGGTTCAAATGGCTCTGAGCACTATGGGACTCAACTGCTGTGGTCATAAGTCCCCTAGAACTTAGAACTACTTAAACCTAACTAACCTAAGGACAGCACACAACACCCAGCCATCACGAGGCAGAGAAAATCCCTGACCCCGCCGGGAATCGAACCCGGGAACCCGGGCGTGGGAAGCGAGAACGCTACCGCACGACCACGAGATGCGGGCTACAGACCCATATCACTAACGTCGATTTGCAATAGGATTTTGGAACATATACTGTGCTCGAACATTATGATTTACCCCGGAATAAAAAAACTTAGCCAAAGGTGGCCACACAGCTTCAGAATATGGAGCACAGTCTCAGTTGTGCGACTGAATTGGTGATTTCATGTCAGAAAGGTCGCAGTTCGAAATAACTGACGGGAAGTCATCGAATAAAACCAAAGTGACACCTGGTGTTCCCCAAAGGAAGTGTTACAACCCCTCTGCTGTTCCTAACTGATATAAACGATCTAAGAGTTAATTAGAGCAGCAATCTTTAGATTGTTTGGAGATAATGGTGTCATTTACCGTCATCAGATGATCAAAACAAATTGTAAAACGATTTAGATAAGATAGCTGCATGGTGCGAAAAGCGGCAATTCCCTCTAAATAATGAAAAGTGCGAGGTCATCTACGTGAGTACTAAAAGTGTAACGGTAACATCGGTCGCCTTAAACGACAATCATTGCTAACGTTATACCTCGACGAGGAATTTTTAAGAAGTAGTGACCGTGAGATAACCTAATGCAAACAGAACAATCAAACTGGGATTCGTTTCCGAAACACTCCAGCAGAGTATAAGTAACAGTAAACAAGTAGGTCAGGGAACAGACGAACTTCCAGCGCAACAGCAAGTTATAGCATTACATATTAATATCGGTCAGCAGCCTAATTAGGCATTCTTGTGTCAAGCAATATAATAAAGCAGATGGCAGTGTTAAGGCTAACCTAATCTTCCTTGAGAACACTAAACTCTTTTCTTGTATCTATTCACACTACAACATAGTAACCTAACCTTGCAGATAAATTCTTTATTCTTTACTCGGCCGTAGATCATTTCAGACAACGATATTTGACACTTCTGGTGTACATAAATCTCAAATATAAATAGCTAATTACAAAAAGATGGTACACATGGATATATTTTATAGAATTTTCACAGAAAATGTCATTAAAGTACATAATAAAAAATGTATACTGACACACTATTTAATTTTTTACTTCAAGATATTCATTAACACTGTAAGGGCAAATATTGATCAGATGTCTTTTTAATTTTATTTTAAAAAGAGACATACTCTCTATCATCTTTACACATTGTGGTAAACTGTTGTACAGTATGCGCCCAGCATTTACAGGTTCTTGTCTGTTAATTTTAGCCGACTTCCTTCTATATTATAATAATTTTTATTCTTGTATTATGTTCATGATATTCTCTGTTTAGCAATGCAGTGCAGTTAATTTTTAAGTGGATAATTGTTTGTGATGCTACTGTTAAAATTTTGAGCTCCCTGAATTTATTGCTGCAGGATTCTCTAGTTGATACTTTCGTGAAGCATCGTAGGGCTCTCTTTTGTAATCGTAATATCCTTTGTGCACATTTGCAGCATTTCCCCAATCCAGGATGCTATATGAGAGGTGTGAATGGACTGGTCCATAGTACATTGTTTATAGTGTGTATCTGTTTACTGACTCTGATATTTTTCTCATCAGAAATATGCTTGAACTTATTTGGCTGCACATGTTATTTATTTGATGCTCCCATGTCATATACATAGCCACTGTTACACCTAGAAATTTATAGCTGTCTGTCTCAAGTTCTAGGTCTCCAAGCCTGACTGTGATATTGCCCAAAGCGTGTTTTTTATTTGCATGTATCTGCATATATGTTGTTTTGTTTCCATTTATAATGAGATTGTTTTCCCTGAAATAATTATTTCCACTTTTCATATTTAGCGAAGCCTTCTCTTGCAGGTCATCTGTTGTAGAACTGGTAACAACAAATGAAGTGTCATCTGCATACATGACTACATTATCAGATACTGATTTGGTCATATCATTGACATACAAAATGAAAAGTAGTGGACCAAGGATGGATCCTTAAGGAACGTATTTTAAAATTTCATTTACAGGGTGCTAAATATATACGATTTAGTGGAACACTGGTGGCCTAATTTGCAGTTACTGATAACATGATGACGATGCAGTCATGGCAGTACTGTTGGCCCTGCCCTGCCACTGATCTTCTTGGCATCAGAATTATATTTTTATAGAGCCAAAACCATGCCATGATAATGGTATCACCAAATGCAGCATCCGAGGCTCATGAATATTGCCCTTAAGCTCTTCTGACCTCAAAATTCCAAAAATATGACCCATAATGGTCCGCTACCGCTAACGAGACGTGAACCACAGCACAGCTCAGCCCAGACTCCTTACCCTTCACAAAGGACGAGTTTCCACTTGCTCGACAACAACATCTTTTCCACTCTGCCAGGCTACTTCCTTAGCTGTGGGGCTTCCCCGCATCTTCTACATTCAACCCTACGTTCCCTAACTATGGACCAAGTCATTTACAGTACATCATATAACAATCATTCCATTAGTTATTTAAATCCATAAGCATAATTTAAACAACATCGTTCAAAACTTCACATAATTAAAATATGTATACATCGTCAAAGAATTTCCATAACAGATACAACATTCTACAT
The DNA here is from genome assembly GCF_023864345.2 of Schistocerca serialis cubense. NCBI lineage: Eukaryota > Metazoa > Arthropoda > Insecta > Orthoptera > Acrididae > Schistocerca > Schistocerca serialis. The sequence continues at coordinate 135,042,071 of NC_064641.1, forward strand.
AAGCAACACTACAAACGCACATAGAAAATCGATACAGATACAAAATGGGTAGAAAATGGGTGTTACAAAAGGAATCCGCAAAATTTCGGTTACACGATAAATGACAAATCTAAATTCAGCTGAATACTTGGGGACTACAGTTACGAATAACTTGAACTGGAACAGTCACACAGATAATATTGTGGGAAAAGAAAACAAAAGACTACGATTTAATGGCAGAACAGTTACACGACAGAATAAGTCTGCTAAAGAGACTGCTTTCACTACTGGTCCGTCCTCTGCTGAAGTATTGCTGCGTAGTGTGGGATCCGCATGATACAGGATTGACGGACGGTATCGATTAAGTGCAAAGAGGTTACAATCGAGAAATATCGGAGAGAGTGCCACTGTTATGATACGCGAATTGAGGTAGCAGTTATAAAAAAAAGTGTTTTTCGCTGCAGCGGGACCTTCCCATAAAATTTCAATCACCAACTTGCTCCTCCAAAGCGAAAATATTTTGTTGGCGCCCGCCTGCATGGGGTGAAATGATCATTGTGATACAGTAAGAGGAATCAGAGTCAACACAGAAAGATTTAAGTGTTCGTTTCTCCAATGATCTGTTCGAGAGTGGCATGGTAGAGGAATAGCTTGAAGGTGGTTCGATAAATCCACTGCCAGGAACTTAATTGTGAATTGCCGAGAAGTCAGCTAGATGTTGATAATAAGCAGATGTTATTTACACAGATGTGAACCTGAGATCTTGTAAAGAATCGAACTCTCATGTATAAAATAGCTTCAGACCTCTGATTACTTTACAAATGAGTTAATATATTAAATGAGTATTTGATGAAACAATGTAAGCGAGGAAAAGTTTAGGAACGGTTTGAAATTACGTTTAAAGATTGCTGGAAGTCGCTAAGTGAACTCATTATGGAACACAGGGTGAGTGTAGTCTGGGTAATTTGTGCTCCATTTTAAGCAAAACCTAGTTTCTCGAGCATCTCAAAGTTTATGACGTCATATCTCGTACAATGACGTAATTGCGCGGTTCATTCAATGGTATATGTGGGTACTGCCTGAAAAATGTGGTACGATTAGAATTACTAATAAGAAAATAATAAATTGCAATTTCACGCCTTATGCGGTAGTTTCATAGTACGAACAGTGAAAATGTAACTTTTTTCCTTTCATAATTTTGTAGGGGAAGTCAGCGAGAATATGTTTTGTAAAGGTTGGAAATGACGTATTAAGATTATTACAAATCACAAAGCGCTCTCAGTCTCAAATACTCTCAAGCACTCATTAGTTCGTGTGAATAAAGAGCCAGTTGTGTTTCTGAAGAAAGATACTTTCTGAATCCGTGCTGACTGTATGCCAGTAGATCGTTTCTTTGAGGTAGTTCATAATGTTCAAACACAGTATATGTTCCAAGAGAACACTGCGAATCGATGTCAGTGATATGAGCCTGAAATTCAGCAGATTACTTCTATTTCCTACCTCTCGTAATTGTTTGACCCGCGCAACATTCCAGTCCTTAGGTATGGACCTTTTGTCGAGCAAGCGGTTGTATATGATCGATAAGTATGGAGCTACTACATCAGCACACTCTAAAAGGAACCTAGATGGTTTGCGATGTGGACCAGAAGACTTGCCTTTATTAAGTGAATTAAGTCACTTCTACTTCTAAGTTGCTTATGTTGGCAGCCGTTCTTGATTCGCAGTCTGGGATATTTGCTTCTTCTTCTTTGGTGAAGCAAGTAATTCCGCTTTAGTGTCACTGTCATAGACAAAATTACCATCGCTGTTACGCAGTGAAAGTACTACTTGTACCTTGCCACTGGTGTACTTTCTATAGGACCGGAATCTCTTTGGATTTTCTGGGAGATTTAGAGACAGATTTTCGTTATGGAAACTATTTAAAGCATCTTGCATTGAAGTCCACGCATTATTTCGAGCTTGTGTAAAACACCGTCAATCTTGGGGATTTCACGTTCTTTAAATGTGGCATGTTTTTGTCGTTGCTTCCGCAAATAGTGCTCTGACCTGTTTGTGTACTGCCAGTTCTGTCTCTTGTAAATTTGGTCATATATTAATCCATTAAGTGCCATGATCCCCATTTGGGGATATGTCTTTGTAACGGAAATTTTGCAATTCTAATAATGCTGGCAACGAATGCTACCATTTCGCATTGTTGTCTACACCTCTGTCGAGTGCTTGCATTGAAGATTCGTCAGTTGTTGTTAAACGAGTGAGTTGTACACTTTTATTTCTGTGAAGAAAGAAGCTACATTTTTCAGCGTTACAAGAGTTGCACGTTTTCGAAACAGTGTATGTTATATTATTATGTAAATAACTTCCAATATCTGTGTACAGTCATGTTCTGTAATGGTTTGAGAAGATGTTTATCGATCATTTATTTCAAAGACCTATTTCATTTCTGCATGACACGTGTCTGGCCTTCGATCCCCATTTGGGGTCCATGGCAGTTTCAACGTAAAACTTTATTTTGCTTTTATTTGCTCCTTGGACACAATGAGTCGTTATGAAACACTTTCTATAATGGAAATTGAAGGAATTGTTAATGACCCGTACTTCATGGCTTATTTTGGTGATCATAGTGATGTGAATGAGACTATTGACGTTGTCGAGTTCCCTCCAAATCGTGTAGATGAGATGTCTGACTGTGAAGATATCGACGAATATATATTTGAAAACATATCTGATGTGCCAGGTTCCTTGGAAATTCATATCAGTGGGGAAAAGGAAATTGAGGAACATGAAGGCCAACGAAAGAAAAAAGTGAAAGCTATTATCACTTCTAATTGAACAACATAAGTTGCGGTTTACTCCTAAACCTATCCTGAAACAGCAGATATTGAACAGCGAAAATCTAGTTTGATAGCAGCACTAAAAGGAAAATCTGCTGTTGAGTGCTTTGAAGAATTTTTTGGTGAACTATTATTGAAATTGATTTTCAATGAAAGTATCCGATATGCTACACAGAACAATAATCAGATCTATGATTTATACAATGGAGGCATAAAAAAGTTCATAGGTATACTACTCTTCACTGGATATAATGCTCTTCCAAGCTATACTGGAATGAAGGTGAGGACTTTAATGTAAGGTGTGTACGACAGTGCATGAGTAGCAATAGATATCTGGAATAAAACGCCACCTCCATTTCAATGATAACACACATCTGAACAGAATCCCACCTGACAAAAGGGATAAACTTTTTAAAATTCGTCCGTTGTTAGATTTACTGAATAATTATTTCATGACATTTCAAGTTTTTTCCGACAGTCTGAGGTTTTATGAGCAAATGGTACGATATTATGGACACCATTACCTGAAACAGTTCATTGGCGGGAAACCAGTGAGGCACAGATTCAAACAGTGGGCCACGTGCTGGTCTCAAAGCGGCTTCTGTTACCATATGTCACTCTATGAAGAAAAATCGAAGGATACAAGTGATGTATCAGTTCTGGGACTTGGCGGATCAGTTGTGTTGAATATGATTTCTTTTCTGCAGACTCTTGAACATCACAAAAAACATTTTCATAAATTTTTCACGAGCTTCCGTTTGATGAAAGAGCTCTCAGAAATGAGAGTAAGGGCAACTGGAACTGCCTTTATGAACCGAATGAATAACTGTCCAGTAGAACCTGAGAACAGTATGAAGAAGAAATGGAGCATATGACTATAGATTGACAGGAATACGGAGATAATGGCAGGAATGTGGAAACCGTGTAAAGCTCTTGTTAAACCATGAGACAGTGCATCCAGTAAGCCAAGTAAAGGGATGGAGCAGAGCTGAGAACAAAGCTGTGCAAGTTCCACAGCCAAGAATGATTTCAGAATATAACAGTCATATGGGAGGTGTGGACAAACTGGACAGGAATGTGTAGAAATATCGTGCGAGAATTGAAGGTAAGAAATGGTACTTACCATTTTCACCAATGCATTACATCTAGCGTTGGTCACACGTACGTCATCTATTGTCTCTCGAATGAAAATATTCCACTGCTTCAATTCCGGAGGATGGTGGCAAGGGAATATCTTCTTCAATCTTCTGTTGCTTCTGATCCGAAAAGGGCAGGACACCCATCATACCCAAAACCGTCCCTTTCATGTATTCCAACTGAATTCGGTACTTCTGGAAACGGACATGTGATTGAACGGGCAACACTGGGGAAACAAAGAAAATATGCAATTTGCAAGAAAAATGTGAGGAAGCAGTGTTCTGTATGCAATGTGGGACTCCATATTGAGTGTTTTGTTGTCTGGCACAAAAAATAAAAGAAAATGTATAAAGAGATCGATTAATATGAATCATCTATTTCAAGGTTATTGAATTTTTTGTCTTATATCCCTTTTTCTCGTCTCTATGCCAATCTAACAACACTGAAATAAACATAGATGGAAGAAAAAAATTGGCAGTTAATTTTTCTTTAGCATAAAAAAGTTACTGAAACTGATTTTAACCAAACTTCGCAGTCTGTATTCCTATGCTCATTCTAACATGTTGTGGGTATAACACGCACAACAATTATAATAGAAGACGAAAGATTTAAAAGGAGAAAAAAAACTTACAAGGGATGGTATTGGTGAGAAAGAAGTACGTGTTGCAAAGTGGCCAACCTCACTTTTTGTTTCCTTTCCAAACGCGCTAGGAGCTTAAGTCCAGGTTCTCATTCAAATGAGTAAAAAATAGGCAAAGTTTGGAATTTGTTTTTTGAGACAATGAAAAGACTTACAGAGGATCTGTTTTAGAATTATGATTGATCATACTTTGAACTTCATTTTAGATTTTCAATACAAAAAAAGCAATATGGCGCCCGTAATTATGGTTTGATCAAGGGCCTGCAAGTTTTAAGTAAGCAGACTATGAGCAATTTAGCTCGTCAGGAATTATCTGAAATCAAAAATGGAAAACATGAGTCGATGTTATGTTAAGTTTACGCGAGTTTATAACTAACTACAATGAGATGACCTTAAATTTAACGATGTGGTGCTAACTCGAACTTTGAGTTCGATTTTTGAGGATTTCTTTGATTCCTTATGGCTTCGCAGAAAATAGTTACTATTAACAAATTTCATATATTATTAGTATGAGCTCCCAAGAAAAGCGTTTGCTTTTCAGTAGTCAAAGGTAGAAGTTAATAGGTAGAACATTTTTTATTTAATACTGCAAGCAGTTTTGAAAACTCTTTTCTCGAGAAAAACCTGTTTAAATTTTAGGAAAAATGTTGTGTGTATTATTAGTTCAATTTTCATAAAACCACAAATTATTATATATTTTTGATGTCGCTGAACACAAATCTCAAATTCAAAACGGCTAATCCAAATAGGCTCACAAAAAATTATGTATTGGCCACTTTTGACCAAAATTACTTACGTTTAGTCTGCAAGGCCATTTTGAATGAGAACCTGGACTTAATTTCACAAATTTTTTTTCTCGTTTTAGCATGTACATCGTTTTTGACCTTCATTTTTGATAGAACTATGCATAAGTCTCGTTTATAGTCACTCTATTCGTGATTTTTAATTTTATCTCGTACTTAGTAACTAAGTAAATTACACTGTTTGATTCTGTGCACTGTATTTGAGCTTTGCTTGTTTATTTCCAGGCCCTTACGGACTTCTGGAACGGGCGTGACAGGTGGCTGCCCACGTGGAATCTCGAAGAAGGGGGTGCTTCTTCCCTCCAGGTTGATTACGTCCGAGTCTGGGCTCTCTAATAATACTGAGTGCAAAACTCACACAACAGTCAGTGTAACTGACTCAGGGTTTGATAAACACTCTGAAGGATTCATTATGCAGCAAAATTATCAATTTGTTTTTCAAATATTCAGGAACCAGGTACTTTTTTTTCTAAATTAGCAACAATACTTTCAAATCCAATCTGTACATTGACTGTTGCAAATAAAGGTTTTTAAAGGCAAGAAAATTATATACTCAACTCGTTAATAATGTGAAGGTAAACTGTGTTTTGTGATGCTGAATTTTCCTTTACTTAATGTGTCATTCATTACAGCTCATGAATTCAGCTCACAAAATATGAGGACAAGCTGCCACTCACATGCAGTAAAATCATGGATTTAATTTCGTTCATCAGATTAGATGATTCAGGAATGTCTGCAGCTGTGTCACTGATGATTTAAATAACGAAAACTGCGGCAGTTACTTATACTTTGATGCTTAGCACAGCGCGCTTCGAGGATTTATTCTCATTTTCAAGTGCATTTGTTTACATGAATAAGTTTGGTGATGTTTGCATGTGTGATTTTCTGTCTCTCTTGGTTTTTTTTACGGTTAGGCCAAAATCGGGAAATCATACAAAATCAGTCTTTGAATGTTTTTAAAGGTTAATGTTAGAAATGGTTCTTTTTATTTGTCTGCTTACAGGTATTGGTCCTCCCCCATTATACATAACATCACATACATGCAAATCGTCATGTACACGGTTGGTTTACAGAACATGCTACAAAGACAGTGGCGGCTGCTGTGTAAGAACACAAGAGCTGTGAACACCCTAAGGTTCGACATCTTGCAGATTTATTGGTGTTCTTTTTCTTTGAACGCTGTTAAACGTAACATAGATGCTGAAATCTGAAAGATACAGCACTTAAATCTGCCACACTACTGCTCCTCTAGACGCATCAGGGTGGCGAGTATACCTTCAGTTGTGCAAGTTTAGGGAACTTTTGCACATGCGCAACCCGCGTGGCGTAAGTAACTGCCTTACAGGCCAAATACATACGGATTTGATAAACAACGTGCACAGTTCATGATGTGCACAGCTAGCCCTTCCACTCAACTAGAAGTTTACGTCTGTGCCACCAGGTGGTAGCACAGAAGGTATTATATATGAAAATCAGTATATTGTGAGCTGCATCTCTTATGTACGAGGGCTGTCCACAACGTACATTACGTTTTCGTTTGGGGCGTTAGGGGCGGGGCTAGCGCGGCCATCTTGGTGTCATGGCATTCCGCCGCTCAGTCGGCATCCTGCCGTGCTAGTGAGAGGTTCGTGCTGTACTCCGTTGAGTTACTGTGACAGTTTGAAATGCCAGCGTTAATTGAAAATGCCGCAAAGTGTGAAGTACGTACTGTAATAAGGTTTCTGACTGCAAAAAACTGTACACCGATGGAAATCTATCGGCAGCTCTGTGAAGTGTATGGGGACAACATAATCACTGAAGGTGGAGTGCGTCAACGGGTCATAAAATTTAAAAATGGTCGAACTAACGTTCACGACGAAGAGCGAAGTGGAAGACCCAGCATAGTTACTGCCGAATTTGTCGAAAAAGTCGATGCCGCGGTCCGTGAAAACCGTAATTTCACAATAACGGAACTCTCTATGAGTTTTCCACAAATTTCACGAAGTTTGTTGCACGAAATCATTACCGAAAAGCTTGGTTACCACAAGTTTTGTGCAAGATGGATACCAAAAATCTTGACAGAGATTCACAAAAATCAGCGAATGGCTGCAGCGTTAACGTTTTTGGACGCTTAGGAGAGAGATGGCGACTCATTACTCGATCGCATCGTTACTGGTAACGAAACATGGGTTAAGCATGTGAACTGCGAGACAAAATTGCAGTCAATGCAGTGGGGGCACACAAATTTCCCCCAAAAACCCAAGAAATGCATGCAGACAATGTCGGCAAGGAAGGTGATGGCGACTGTCTTTTGGGAAAGAAAATGTGTGATTTTTGTGGATTTCCTGGAAAGAGGCACTACAATAAACTCTCAAAGGTATTGCCAAACTCTGCACAACCTCAGAAGAGCAATAGAAAACAAGCGCAGGGGAAAGTTGGGCTCAAAGATCTTGCTGATTCACGACAACGCCCGGACCCACACGGCAAATGCCACTCGTGAAGTTCTCGAATCTTTTAAGTGGGAGTTGTTTCCTCATCCGCCGTACAGTCCCGACCTGGCACCGAGCGACTTCCATTTATTCCCAGCAATGAAGAAGTGGTTGGCTATGCAGCGTTTTGATGACGACGCACAGCTTCAAGAAGATGTAACCACGTGGTTGAAGGCGCAGGCGGCCGAATTTTACGACGAAGGAATTTCAAAGCTCGTCCATCGCTACGATAAGTGCCTTAATTTAAATGGCAACTATGTAGAAAAGTAGTATTTAAGTGTGGCTTTCATCTGTATATAATAAAACTTTTTCCAATGCTTTATTTATTTTTAATTCCAAAACGTAATATACTTTGTGGATAGCCCTCGTATTTAAACAAAACGATGCATAAGGATTATCTGTATTATGCATTGCTTGCAGCGAACCATTATGTCCCGCAACAAGGTATATTGGTTTTATTCTCTACGCGATGTTGTAATGCAGAATCAAAATTTATAATTAAGGGACCAGTTGGTGCAACTCCTGCAGGAGGTTGGAACTCCCTACCATAGGATACAGCTGCCCATTTATTTTAAAACAATATGGGTCACTGCTAGGAATATCAACCGAGTTAAGCTGAACCGAAGCAAATGCCAGAGCACTGATAAACTGTCTAATACGAGGGTTGGCCTGAACGTAAGTTGCAATCGGTCGCGAAATGGAAACCACAGCGAAAACCAGAAACGTTTTATTTGCAACAGTTAGGTACACCTTCTACGTACTTTTCTACGCAGTCGCCGCTCCAAAACGCTGCAGGAGCGCCCTCATTGCCTCTGCAGTGTGCGGCCGAACATTGGCATGTAGAAGAAACTGCTCGACAGTTGTGTTATGTGGGCTGCATGACACAGGCGAAATCTCTAACCAGGCCCTCATACTTGGCGGGAGACGCTATTCCCTTCGCATCTTTACGTGCTCACTGTTCGCTCAAAACTGAAAAGAGCGACGCGACACGATCGACGGGCATACTAGAGACACTGCCCAACACATCTGTGCAAAGCTTTACCGGATTTTCCCAGTGGTTTCCAATTCGCGACCGATCGGAACTTGCTTTCTGGACAACCCTCGTATTTTCTAGGTAGTTCTTAGTATAGCCAGTGTTCTGTTCTATGGGGTATTGAATCTCTTCTCTGTGTTAACTTTTCCCTTGTGGCAACACATGCTAGCTGAATTGTCACTGAATTACGCTGCAATTAACGTCGCAGGGCAATATCCTCACATCTGGTCTACATTACCAACACAGTGTGTTTCCACTTCATTGCCTTTAAGGAACAGAAGATCAGAACAATATGGTTTTGGTAGTTTATGTAGTTGCCTTCTTGCACTGGTACCGGGTGATCAAAAAGTCAGTATAAATTTGAAAACTTAATAAACCACGGAATAATGTAGATAGAGAGGTAAAAATTGACATACATGCTTGGAATGACATGGCGTTTTAGTAGAACCAGGCGCTCCACCCCATGTTGCTAGACGCGTGAGAGATCTCTTGCGCGCGTCGTTTGGTGATGATCGTGTGCTCAGCCGCCACTTTCGTCATGCTTGGCCTCCCAGGTCCACAGACCTCAGACCGTGCGATTAATGGCTCTGGGGTTACCTGAAATCGCAAGTGTATCGTGATCGACCGACATCTCTAGGGATGCTGGAAGACAACATCCGGCGCCAATGCCTCACCATAACTCCGGAGATGCTTTACAGAGCTGTTCACAACATTATTCCTCGACTACAGCTATTGACGAGGAATGATGGTGGACACATTGAGCATTTCCTGTAAAGAACATCATCTTTGCTTTGTCTTATTTTGTTATGCTAATTATTGCTATTCTGATCAGATGATGCGCCATCTGTCGGACATTTTGTGAAACTGCATGCCATTCCAAGCATGTGTGTCAATTTGTACCTCTCTATCTACATTATTCCGTGATTTATTCAGTTTTCTAATATATACTGACTTTTTGATCACCCTGTATTTTGATGGGGGCGAAGTAGGTAAGTTGGTGACACACAGTCTTCGTCTTGCATTAGTTGTTGCCGTTGAGCTTTGAAGCGGCCTTGTCTGCAACCTCGGTGGGCCTCTTTACCTTGCTGAAGTCGAAGTTGTCTTTGTTCGTCACTGTGTCTGGCACACCTTCTTATGCGGCCTTTAATGCGTTCCAGTGGTATGGCACGCCCTCGCGTTGGAGGTCTCCCTCTCGGTCTGCACATTGTGTACCGTGACATCGCGGGGATCTGAAACGCAGATGAAAAAAGTCAGCGGAGATTTGACAGTTTTCAATTTTTTTGTAATTATCTACTTGTTATGATAAATTAATAAGAAACAAATGTTCCCAGCAACAAAAGTTTGTTTTAGCTTCGCTCGTGATGAATATTAATGGTATTGAAATTAGAAAATGTGTAACGTAACATTCCAAACACTGTAAGGCAATGAATTAAAAGTTAAATAAGTTATAAACCAAGTTACGAAAGTAAACCATACTTACCAGTGATCATGAACGTTGATACAATTCAGTTTATTCGCGCAGTACACGACGCTTGCTTAGAGAAAGTAAACAACCGCTGTTGTGCATAGTAGTAAAATTAGATTGTCCATAGACACCTCCTTCTAAATTCTTTACATAGACGTCTGTGGCCGAAACAGCATCGTAGACTGCGCTTGCGTAAAGTATCAAAACAACTGCAACAGCTCTCATGCATGTTAGTTAAACAGATTGTCAATAAACGGCACAGCCTACATTGCTTTTTCATAAAATTGTTTTCAAAATTATTTTTTTTAATAAAAGAATAAATTTAAACTTCAGGGGATAGACAAAATAATCTGAACACCTGTATTTAATTGGGAATGGTTTATAAGGGGTTTGACCCCAGTTTACCAGTAGTACAGTTGTGATTCATCGTGTAATACTAGCATATAATGATTGTATAGTCTCCAGTGGAATGTTATGCCACCATTCGATCAGAACCTCTTCTAACTCCTGTAGCGACGAGGGAGGGAGAAATCTGCGCTCCAATACCGCCCACAACGGTTGGATAATGTTCAAGTCCGGAGACTGTGCTGGCCAGGGAAGGCGCTGCGGTTCAGTTACACGCTCCTCATACCACGATTGTACTGTCCTGGATGTGTGAATGGGTGCGTTATCGTCCTGAAATATGGCATCATTGTTTAGGAACAACATTTGAATCACGGGGTGCACCTGATCACCTAAAGTGTTCAGATAGTCGTTGGCTGTAACACAGCCTTTGAGAGTAATGATGGGACCAGCAGAATACCATGATATGGCTATCCACATCATCACAGTTGCACTTCCATGTTTGACCGTTGGAATCAAGCAATCATGATTGTAGGCTTCTTATGGCGTTCTCCAGACGTTGGATCGGCCCGATGTTGACGGAAACGTTGACTCGTAGGACCATATGACGTGTTTCCACTGATCAACTGTCCAGGATTTATGTTCCTGACACCATGATTTACGCTTCTTTGCGTTGGTTGTCGTCACTAATAGTTTGGGTATAGCAGCTCGTCCATGAATATTCGCTTCATGGAGTTCTCGGCGGACAGTGTCGACAGGTGCGGGGTCTCGAAGATGACTATTGAGCTATGCAGTCACTTTAGCCGCCATAGCTTTGTGTTGTTTAGACATAATTCGTGTTAGCGTATGACGATCTCTGTCATTTAGTTTTGATTTGCACCCACTATTACGTTTACACGATGATGTCTGCCATGACTGTTGAAACAGTTGCTCTTGAAACATTGAATAAGTTGGCTGTCTTCGTTACTGATGCTCTAGCTAACCGGGCCCCCACAATTTGCCCTCTTTGGAACTCTTTTAGGTCTTTCTTTGGACATGACCTCGGCCTCTGAATGCAAATACGAAGTGTGCACTACCCGTAAACAACCTGCACCACTGCCTAGTCCATACTGAACACGCACAGTCCAGCAAGACACGTGCCTTACCTGCGTTGTCGACCGTCAAACACAACCATCCCATTACTGTTCACATTATTTTGCCTATCCCCTGTATTTGTGTATCTTTCATCATTAGCGGTGAACGAGGACTCGAAAATGATGTCCCAGTCATTAATATTAATTAAGTAGTACGCGAGATATGGCTTACCGACAGAAATACCCCACTGAGAAATAACATACAGTTCATGATTGCGGAGTTGGGCTGAGTGGCACTACGTTTTGACGTAAGTACTCCTCCAGCAGTGGCTGTGCATGGAAGCTCTTGAGGGCGTCTCCATGGCGATGCCCCTCATACGCTGCTGCGTCAGCCGACTGTCTTTAAATGTGGTCCCATTATGAGACAACAACTTCGCCAAGAGACCTCGTTCTTCGGATGACACCACGCAGAGGACCATCGTAAATCGCGTTGAATTCAGTGTAATTATTGTCTTTGAACGAAACTCATTTCTATTCGTGTCACTGCGCATTTCTGTCAGTTAATTCTGTAGTATACTGTAGCATTTATTTCTGTGTATGGTTCAAGTTTCATCGAACTACTTGAGCTGTTGAACTGTGCAGAGTGGAATACAAATTTGAGAACGTAATGTGCTCCACAGTTTAAATCACAGCTTGAAATAAATGAATCAGATATGTTTGTCAAAGGCGTCATCTTTGGTTTCTATGAAGGAGGAAATATTGATATACGAGGTCTGTTTAAAACATTCAGGAACATTCGTAATTTCGTGTCAATGGCGTGTTCGAGCGAAATGCGGTTGGCATCCCTGCACGTTCTTGTTTTTAATGATAACAGCCGGAAGTTTCATTGTTGTTTGTCTGTTAGTTATTGTTCAGTGATGTACTGAGTAGAGCGTTGCGTCGCACAGTTTGTGAATTTCGAGATGACAGAGTTAGAGGAGCAACGCTTTTGCGTTAAATTTTGCTTGAAACTCAAGAAAAACATTACAGAGACACATCAAATGATGCAGGAAGCCTACGGCGATGAGTGATTAAGCATTAAGGTATTACGAATGGTTCACACGGTTTAAAAATGGCCGAACGGAAATTAAAGATGACCCTCGTTCAGGACGCCCTTCGACGTCTACCGATGATGCTCATGTCAAAGAATGTCGACGACATTTTGCGTGTCAATCGAATACTGCAGGAGAATTTAACATTTCAGTTGGGTCATGCCACGATATCCTGACACAACGTCTTGGAATGCATCGTGTTGCCGCGACGTTGGTCCCATGGATCATGAGTGAAGACCAGAAAGCAGCAATCTGTGAAAAGCTTTTGGATCATGCAAATGAGAACCAGATTTTCCTTAAGAGAATCTTAGTGCTGATGAGACGTGAGTCTACGGTTATGATATCGAGACGTTGGAGGAACAAGATTTGCAACGATAGGTGAGATAAAATTCGCAGACGGCACTTCAGGCGAAAGAGACCATGCACAATAGGTAAAAGGTAAGAGTAGAAGAATTTTGTGGACAAAATTCCGGAATTTTTTGAACAGGTTGCGGCGCTGCACGTTTCTTTTTACCGCCCTGCCAATGTCCAGCAATGTTCATTTGTCTAGCTAAAAGCTGTAGTAGAAAATACTAGACCACTACTGTCTACTGCAGGTCGCAACATACATAGAATTGTCCGGTAAACGGGATGTGGCTAGTACTGAAATAAAAGTTTTAACTTGGCAATGTAAATTTTCAGGTCTATTTTTACGACAAAGATCGCAGTTAATACTGCCAAGTCCGTACTAAGTGTCTACACAATGTAAAGCTCCCACGCACACCACAATCACACAAGTAGCCGGTTTATGGTATTTACACCCGTTACCGAAGTTAATGGAGTTCACTAGATTGTTTAGTTATGAAAATGCTCGCTCATATGTTGTGCACTCTGCTCTACACGTAATACCTGTTCCAGTCTTAGATCGCACAACACGTCACGCGGTTTTAACTAACAGTCAAAAGCAATAATTTTGATATTCTGTCCGAAATTCCACACGACTTACACTATACCGTTCACTTAAATACACTTTGTACTACTTCGCGAACTCGTAATTAGCATTTTTCCGCGATTTTACAGTACTTTCGTCGGAGCTGATTTCAATGAGCTGTTAATAGTTCGAACCCTCAGCCCCGGCTCCCCTAGATAACACCAAAGGCTTTGTTCCCAGCATAGATTGGCGCGAGCCTGCATTTTTCTGATTGGCTGATATCACAAACAGCAAATCAGGTTGCAGTATTATCCCGCGCTAACCCGCGATTTACTTCAATGACCAATCATAGTAAAACATTTCTTTCTATGGCAATTGCTAAATAAATAAATTTAGATAAGTATCAAATATAAAATTACTCCTTCCGAAATTACCGATTAATTTGTGTTCTACTCACGACTTATTAGTACCATAAACTGACTGCACATTTAACTATGGTAAATCCCCTGTATAGTTTAACTGGTACTTCGTGACTAAACAAAACAATTTTTCATTTACTTCTGTTCTTCTTCACTCATACAACACTCACACTGCTAATTACTACACATATACTTCGTGAATAAACAAAACAATTTTTCATTTACTTCTGTTCTTCTTCACTCATACAACACTCACACTGCTAATTACTACACATATAAAACAATTATAATTATGCAAATACATTAAATATTAATCAAACATAACTTTGCAACATTGTCTTGACTACGACTGCTAGCACTGTCCGTCAACTGCTGACCTCTGCCGCCTACTAGTACAACTACGAGCAGCTCTGTAACTCAGGTCCATGTCAGCTGGCGACATCTGTCGATGACTGACTCATGCCTATAACGATATCGTCCTACAAGTGACAGGAGCGACTGGAAGGCGCTACTCCTAAAGGTCTCGTAAACGTAGTAGATGCACTTAACATGCCGTTTATTGCGGTGTAGTACACCGTATGTGAGTATAAAAGCACATGAAATGTGGAAAATCGCTGAAGACCAGGTCATCATAAGGTGCTGTTTTTAAGACATGAAATGGGTACCATCAGATCTTTGGCTTTGTTGTATTGTTCGTAAACTCCAAACACAAAGAGATAAGCGCGTATGTTCACAAATTCCATAATGCTGTTTGAGGTACGAAAACACTTCGTCAGTGAGGTAGATAAGCGGAAAGTGTTGCCTATGACCGTAGACACTGTCTGTTCATAAAATAAAGCAAGCAAGCGCAAAATTTGTGTAGTAGGTGTAGTGAAAACCTGACATTCGTGGAAGTACACGATGGGACCTAACACGAACAAAAAAGTTCCAAAATACATGGGTCCACGAATGAACTGTTTTCGAGATAATTGCGAAAGTACTGAATGAAAGCTACAAAACTTTAGATTTCTTTATTATACAGTGCTCTGGTATGAAATTATGCTTAGGTTCTACCAGGTCTGCAAAGTTCTTTAAGATTTACTGTAAACCGAATAAACCGATAGAGTGCTCTGGACAGAGATGACAATATTGAAACTTTTTCGAAGAACGAGGTATTAGTAGAGCGGATTAAGAGTGTGATGATGAATGCACAAATGCTTTTTTGCAAACCTGGATATCATTCAGGCTTTGAAAAATAAAATAAAATTCGTTCCAGGAGAGTAAAGGATTGTTGTGACGTGCTCTCTACTACTGTTGAGCTGCGTCACTATTAACGACTGCATCAATGTAGCGTTCTGGAACTACTACACAAGTAAATTAATCTTAGTACAAGAATTCTTACTTATTATCACTCACAAAGATCCTTCACGTGAATTCTGGTAAACAGTTATTCAACACAGACAATAACTTAGTCCATGCCGAGTTATCACTTCCAGTGGTAAATATCCTCTAGAGGCTAAGTCTGATCTGTTTTGCAGCACTATGGCTGTGATGGTTTCAATAATAGGTCTGTTTACTACTATGGCGTCTCTCAGTAGTCCACGCACTTGATGGTAACTTCGTAACTGCGACTGCCTCTGCGACCTCGGGCCATAGTTTGTAACACTGTGGGGACTGCTACATGGGCTACCGCTGTCTGAGATAAAAAGCTCCTCGCCCGTTGGCTCTTCCGGCCGGATGATATCATCGTAATCTGTGGTTGGTGTCCGTGGTGGGTGTGGCAAAGTAGGCGACCTCTGCTAACAGCTGCTGAGGATTGTGCTGTTGAGAGGCTCGCCTGCAAAGCATGCATGCCGGAAAACAACATTGTTGGAAGGGATGTCTGTTCGGCAGAGAGAGTCGGGAGACAATTTACCTGTCTAACGATGAACCTTATGATGCCGGTGAATGAGAATGCTCCTTTAAGGTAAATTCTTTCTACCTTATTGTCGGTACTGCCATTTTCCCAAAAAAAGATAGATCTGAGTTTATGGACAGTCGTAGTAAGTATGCAATACTCGTTATCTGCATGTGTGGGATTGTGGAAAGCTAAAAGCTAGAGCCATGGCTCTTGAAACTGTGTTAAATGGTGGTGAAGAAAGTGACACCAACGAAAAGGATCTAAGTAACGAAATTTTTGTCTTAGTGCCATTTTTCTTTGGCTTTTTTCGCAAAAGTTCTGCAATTTCCGAATCCTCTTGACTTCACCTATATCCATAGCTATAACTGCAAGGAGTTCTTTTAAAAGTGAAGTTGATAAAGACGTACCGGTACCTTACATCAACACTTTTCCCAAGAATGATCGTGTGAGCTGTCAATTTCAGCCAAGGAAAGCGATACCATGCGGTCAATTTATTCTGATCATATTTTGAAAGATTCTGCTAAGACAAGAAAAATTTTAATATAATATTTTTAACCAAGGTATAAATTGTCTGTACAATTGGAGGAATTATACATGACTTTGTTAACAGAATATTTCTCTTTCGCATCAGACACAAATTTATGTTTTACTTTACTAGATCCATATGTGTACAGGATACTGAAAAAAGTACTCCATATTTTGAGACGAAATAGTATGGACCAAAATAAGGCGTAAATGTCGAATACACACAGGCTCTAAAATGTACATATTAAGAGCTATTATCACTTGTTCATCTTCGCTACTGTGAAACACTTCTCTTCTGCTGCACGCCCTTTGCGGTTGCGAACGACCGACAGGATGCAGCAAACAAATGAGTAAGCAAATAAGAACACATTATTCTATAGCTGAGAAACAACAAAATTTCTAATGTAATCTGCTTACTGCTACACACGACCTGCACTTGTGATACATTGCTGAAGAAGGTGCTCAATTTGGTGTCCGATAACACCTCACACAGACGTGTAACGCTCAATGGATTGGTCGTGGAGGTTTAGTACATTGGCCAGCTCAGCTCGTTCTCCTGACCTTAATCCCTTGGATTTTTGGTTGTGGCGACATTGGAAGTCATTCGTGTGGTGATGTACACTGCTCCGGAAAACTTAAGAACAAGCTAGATAAAGTAACATAACATATTGGAAATACACTACTGGCCATTAAAATTGCTACACCAAGAAGAAATGTAGATGATAAACGGGTATTCATTGGACAAATGTATTATACTAGAACTGACATGTGATTACATTTTCACGCAATTTGGGTGCATAGATCCTGAGAAATCAGTAGCCAGAACAACCACATCTGGCCATAATAACGAAAAAAAAATGGCTCTGAGCATCTGAGGTCATCAGTCCCCTAGAACTTAGAACTACTTAAACCTACGTAAACTAAGGACATCACGTACATCCATGCCCGAGGCAGGATTCGAACCTGCGACCGTAGCGGTCGCGCGGTTCCAGACTGAAGCGCCTAGAACCGCTCGGCCACACTGGCCGGGTCGTAATGGCCTAGATACGCCTGGGCATTGGATGGCGAGTACAGGTACAGCTGCCCATGCAGCTTCAACACGATACCACAGTTCATCACGAGTAGTGACTGGCGTATTGTGACGAGCCAGTTGCTCGGCCACCATTGACCAGACGGTCAATGCGGTCGTGCATGATCCTGCTGAGATGTAGGGTTTCGCAGGGATCGAATGAAGGGCAGAGACACGGGTCGTAACAAATCTGAAATGTAACGTCCACTGTTCAAAGTGCCGTCAATGCGAACAAGAGGTGACCGAGACGTGTAACCAATGGCACCCCATACCATCACGCTGGGTGATACGCCAGTATGGCGATGACAAATACACGCTTCCAATGTGCGTTCACCGAGATGCCGCCAAACACGGATGCGACCATCATGATGCTGTAAACAGAACCTGGATTCATCCGAAAACATGACGTTTTGCCATTCTTGCACCCAGGTTCGTCGTTGAGTACACCATCGCAGGCGCTCCTGTCTGTGATGCAGCGGCAAGGGTTAACCGCAGCCATGGTCTCCGAGCTGATAGTCCATGCTGCTGCAAACGTCGTCGAACTGATCGTGCAGATGGTTGTTGTTTTGCAAACGTCCCCATCTGTTGACTCAGGGATCGAGACGTGGCTGCACGATCCGTTACAGCCATGCTGATAAGATGCCTGTCATCTCGACTGCTAGTGATACGAGGCCGTTGGAATCCAGCACGGCGTTCCGTATTACCCTCCTGAACACACCGATTCCATAGTCTGCTAACAGTCACTGGATCTTGACCAACGCGAGTAGCAATGTCGCGATACGATAAACCGCAATCGCGATAGGCTACAGTCCGACCTTTATCAAAGTCGGAAACGTGATGGTACGCATTTCTCCTCCTTACACGAGGCTTCACAACGACGTTTCACCAGGCAACCCCGGTCAACTGCTGTTTGTGTATGCGAAATCGGTTGGAAACTTTCCTCATGTCAGCACGTTGTAGGTGTCGCCACCGGCGCCAACCTTTTGTGAATGCTCTGAAAAGCTAATCATGTGTATATCACAGCATTGTCTTCCTGTCGCTAAAATTTCGCGTCTGTAGCACGTCATCTTCGTGGTGTAGCAATTTTAATGGGCAGTAGTGTATATGGTAAGTTCCTATGGGGAAAACTGCTGAGGTCATCGGTCCCTAGGCTTACATACTACTTAATTTAGCTTAAACTATCTTACGCTAAGGACAACACACACACCCATGCCCGAGGAGGGACTCGCACCTGCGACGGTGGGAGCCACGCGGACCTTGGAAAGACGCCTGAGATCGCGCGGCTACCCCGCGCAGCTAACATGATGTAAGAGGCAGTCAAAAGAAAACGAGACAGACGGGAAAAGGTAAGTAAACTGTTCATTTTCAAAGGTAATGCCATAACTGTTAACAAGTTTATCCACTGTGAGACAAGATGGTCAGTGCCTCCACGGAAAAATGTTGTAACATGCCCGGGAGGAAAGAGGGTAGATATGTAGTACTAAAAACAGCTAGCGTTCAGCACTCGAGACTGTACAACACTCCCTAGACACAGGAACGGAGCTGGATATTAAACGGCTGTGTGCCTAAGCCACGTACCTGGTCCTTTCCGCGGCGGTTGACCTGCTCCTCTCTGCACTGCCTGCTATGACGTGTCCTGTAATAACTATTGTCTAGCAGGGAGAGGAGCCACTCACACCATCAATACCAAGTTCGTCTGGTAGAATTTACAGTATTCTGTTAAGCACTCGCAAAGGATGGGGCTGCACTATTCACAATAACATTATTCTGCATCTACTTCTACATCGACATGACTACTCTGCAACTCACATTTAAGTGCTTGGCAGAGGGTTCATCGAACCACAATCATGCTATCTCATTACCATTCCACTCCCGAACAGCGCGCGGGAAAAACGAACACCTAAATCTTTCTGTTCGAGCTCTGATTTCTCTTATTTTATTTTGATGACCATTCCTACCTATGTAGCTTGGGCTCAACAAAATATTTCCGCATTCGGAAGAGAAAGTTGGTGACTGAAATTTCGTAAATAGATCTCGCCGCGACGAAAAAGGTATTTTGCTATAATGACTTCCATCCCAACTCGCATTTCATATCTGCCACACTCTCTCTTCTATTACGTGATAATACAAAACGAGCTGCCCTTTTTTGCACCATTTCGATATCCTCCGTCAAGCCCACCTGGTAAGGATCCCACATCGCGCAGCAATATTCTAACAGAGGACGAACGACTGTAGTGTAAGCTGTCTCTTTAGTGGACTTGTTGCATCTTCTAAGTGTCCTGCCAATGAAACGCAACCTTTGGCTCGCCTTCCCCACAATATTATCTAAGTGGTCTTTCCAACTGAAGTTGTTCGTAATTTTAACACCCAGGTACTTAGTTGAATTGGCAGCCTTGAGAATTGTACTATTTATCGAGTAATCGAATTCCAACGGATATCTTTTGGAACTCATGTGGATCACCTCACACTTTTCGTTATTTAGCGTCAACTGCCACCTGCCACACCATACAGCAATATTTTCTAAATCGCTTTCCAACTGATACTGGTCTTCGGATGACCTTACTAGACGTTAAATTACAGCATCATCTGCGAACAACCTAAGAGAACTGCTCAGATTGTCACCCAGGTCATTTATATAGATCAGGAACAGCAGAGGTCCCAGGACGCTTCCCTGAGGAACACCTGATATCACTTCAGTTTTACTCGATGATTTGCCGTCTATTACTACGAACTGCGACCTTCCTGACAGGAAATCACGAATCCAGTGGCACAACTGAGACGATACCCCATAGGCCAGCAGCTTGATTAGAAGTCGCTTGTGAGGAACGGTGCCAAAGGCTTTCCGGAAATCTAGAAATACGGAATCAACTTGAGATCCCCTGTCGATAGCGGCCATTACTTCGTGCGAATAAAGAGCTAGCTGCGTTGCACAAGAACGATGTTTTCTGAAACCATGCTGATTACGTATCAATAGATCGTTCCCTTCGAGGTGATTCATAATGTTTGAATACAGTACATGCTCCAAAACCCTACTGCAAACCGACGTCAATGATATAGGTCTGTAGTTCGATGGATTACTCCTACTACCCTTCTTTAACACTGGTGCGACCTGCGCAATTTTCCAATCTGTAGGTATAGATCTATCGGTGAGCGAGCGGTTGTAAATGATTGCTAAGTAGGGAGCTATTGTATAAGCGTAATCAGAAAGGAACCTAATCGGTATACAATCTGGACCTGAAGACTTGCCCGTATCAAGCGATTTGAGTTGCTTCGTAATCCCGAAGGTATCTACTTCTAAGAAACTCATGCTAGCAGCTGTTCGTGTTTCAAATTCTGGAATATTCCATTCGTCTTCCCTGGTAAATGAATCTCGGAAAACTGCATTCAATAACTCCGCTTTAGCTGCACAGTTGTCGGTAATAGTACCATCGGCACTGCGCAGCGAATGTATTGACTGCGTCTTGCCGCTTGTGTACTTTACATACGACCAGAATTTCTTCGGATTTTCTACCAAATTTCGAGACAATGTTTCGTTGTGGAACCTATATTTGTACTCCAAGTACGTGTCCGTTGTGACGTATAACGTTGCTGTCTAAATGATGGCATCAATTGCAAAAACACGATGCATAGAACTCAAAATAATCATTATTCAACGGATATTTTATCAGTCGACGTTTGGCACAGTTCTGCCAACAGTACTAAACAATTCAATAGCTTATAACACGAGCGTGCACGTGACCGAACCACGACGCGGATGCTTCATAAAATTTCGGGTACGATATGCAGACGAGAAAGTACCTGCGCCCGTGATATTCATTTAGTCAAAACGATTTGTGTTTCTTTCACTTAGAACTTACAGTTAGGATTACACTAGTCTACATTATTTTTCCGTAAACGTCGCGACGCGGTTGATTGTTATTCTCCTGACACGACACACGAAACCGAGAAAAATCACCTTTTGGATAAACATTGATATTGCGTCGTGAATGCTGACATTAAACACAAAACTTGTGTGGCAAACATTTTCAATTACTTCACCATAACTTGTAAGATACGTGCTGCAACCTCAGCATCAACACAATACTCCGCCCACGCTCCACGAAAGCTACTCCACGACTCCCCACTGTAACTCTGCGCTCGGCAGAGAGGCGACTGTCGATAGTCAGCGACACAATTCTGTGCTTACAGTATTTGCGGCTGCCTGCGGAACTATGGCTGTACTCAGGCATGCACCTCTTCGTCCGAAGCAAATCAACAAATTTCTTTCTTCAGGACTTCAAGAATACGGAAATAGCATGGGGAGAGTTCGGGACTGTATGGAGGAACTGTAAGGGCTTCCCAGCGGAATTTCTGCAGCGTAGAACGAAACAACATTGACAGCATGTGGGCGGGCGTTATCCTGCAACGGAATGATGCCTACCGTCAATATTCCCGGGACTGATTGGACTTGATGGTATTCTTCAATTAAAAAAAAAGAGTCCACATACCGCTGTGTGTTAGTTGTGGCACCGTGTTCCAGATAGTCAGTAAGCAGCCGGTCTTCGGTTTATCGACTAGTGAAATCATCAGAAGATCAAAACAAATTGCAAGAGGAATTAGGAATGATATCTGTATGGTGCGAGGATTCGCAATTGATCCTAATTAACGAGAAGTGTGAGGTCATCTACATGAGTGCTAAAAGGAATCCGTTACACTTCGGTTACACGATAAGTCTGTCAAATCTAAAGGCCGTAAATTCAACGAAATTTCTAGGAATTGCACTTACAAAGAACTTAAATTGGAAGGAACACATATAAAATGTTGTGGGGAAGGCTAACCAAAGTCTGTGTTTTACTGGCGGGGCATTTAGAAAATGTAACAAATCTACTAAAGAGACTGCCTACATTACACTTGTGCGTCCTCTTGTAGAATACTGCTGAGCGGTGTTGAAACCTTACCAAATGGGATTGCCGGAGTACATCGAAAAAGTTCGAGGAAGGGTAGCACGTTTTGTATTATCGCGAAATAGGAGAGTGAATGTCACTGAAATGATACTGGGTTTGGGATGGACGTCATTAAAACAAAGGCGTTTTTCGTTGCGGAGGAATCTTCTCACGATATTCCAACCACCAACCTTCTCCTCCAATTACGAAAGTATTTTGTTGACCCCGAGCGCCATAGGGAGAAACGATCACCATGATAAAAGAAGGGAAATCAGAGCTTGTAACGCCGGAAATGCATATCCTCGTATTTCCATCTATTGTACTATAATTTTTTTTCCTTATTTTGTTACCTGAATATATGACGTTTCTGTGTCTTTGTATATTGTAATTGTTTTACTATTTGTATATATATGCATTTATGTCGGTGTATAATTGGTTTGTTGTGTAAATATTATTTGTATTTTTACGCTGGATCTGGCCTAGGGAAACTATGCTATCGAACCATTACATCGATAGGTCGTGTGGAGAACCAAAGTGTTTAGGATCTTTGGTAGTGTTAACTCTGCCGCATGGAGCGCGGGCAGAGCAGAGAGAGTCTGGCTGGGGTGGTGCAGTGGAGCAGGTGTGTTGTGTGAAGCTCCCGCGAGTTGCCGCGCTTTCGGGGTTTGGCAGCATGTAATTGCGCTCGACTTGCGATGATAGTTTCTGACATGGTGTCGCGGACGGGAAGCATTAGCTGGCGCACTTCAAGAGCCCGTTTCGTCTGGTGACAGTGTCGAGAAGAAGGCGCGCCAACATCCAGCTTCTGCAACAGCGACGGCCGACAATGAGTGACTGTCGCCACCTCCTCGATCGACGGCTTCAAACCTTCAATCAGCCAACAAGGAAGACTGGAAGCACGTAAAGTTTTAGAACTGTATGGCAGACCTCAGCTTTTCAAACTTTTAAAATTGTTGCATCACAAAATTACAGCAACTTACCATGAACCTTTGTTGCTCATTGTCCCAATTGCATTGCCAAGCAGGGTCCCTTCCTTTTCCGAAATGAGCCCGAGTGTCGTTGAAATTCAAACGGCAGCATCATTCGATTTCACTGCTTTAATTTCAAAGTTCAGTTAAGGTATTCATAGCTGGCTACAATATTTAGATTGCACAAGCGCAAATTAAGAGTGCGAGTTTTGTTACAGTATTTTAGTTACCTGTGACTGCAACTCAGCTTGGTACGTACTAAATTTTACTATTGTTAATTGTTCAGAATCATTTAATTCAAGTTCAAAGTTAAATCTCTTATTTCTAAATTGTGTAGATTCAAGTAGCTTTTGAAATGTTTGTTGAGGTAGTCCAAGACTAACCGTATTTTACTGAATTTCGATGTGCTTCAGAAAGAAAGCTCACTATTAATTTCAGTCACTAAATTAACTTCCGATTTTCCGGTTTTATTAATTCTTTTGCTAAATTAAGTCAGAGTGTAGCGAAATTTATTACTTCTGACAAACTTTCAGTTTTCACACTACACGTGTCAACCTTCAGTTGCCACGCTTCTAGTGCTAATTATGTGTGTAATAACCTTTCTTTTTTCAGTTACTATAGTAATTGTCCTTAGGACTGGCGACCGTAATTTCCCCCAAATCTCAAATATCTAATTACCTCTAGTTAATTGTTAACGTAACGGCCGCACAATTACTTTCCTTATTAACTTTACCCCTTTTCAAAATTAATTTCCACCAGTTTCATTTGCATTTTTCCTTTCATTTAGATGTAACCCTTTCCTCCCTCTTTCCCGACAAATTGACTTCGGTGACGATTGCTTTTCCCAACTTTCCATTAGGTACACGCGGTTTAATTTTTCACCGTCATTAAGGTCGATAAGTGAGGGGGAGGTTACAAGCTCACACGGAAAGATATAGGTGTTCGTTCTTTCTGCCCGCTATACGAGACTGGAACAGTAGAGAATTGTGAAGGTGGTTCGATGAACCATCTGCCAGACGCTTAAATATGATTTGTAGAGTATCCATGTACATGTCGATGTAGATGCCCGCTACGGTGGTCCAGGTGTAATGTTGTGGGGAGGCGTAATGTTATACGGGACTACTGACCTACAAATCTTTTAACACGGTACGCACATCGGTCAAAGCTATTGTGACTCTGTACTCCTTCTCTACACGCGTCTTTTCAGAGATGCACTCGGCCCAAGCTTCATTACGGACGACAATGCACAAGTGCGCCGACAGCGCAGGTGTAGGAGCACTTGAAGCGAGAAGATATTCGACAGACGTACTGGTCTGCCCACTTCCGAGACTTAGATCCTATTGAGAGCGTGTAGGATGCGTTGCGGAGACGCACTGCTTCACGTCCACGTCCACGACTGTCAACCACGCTGGTGGAGGAAGGGTTCCCCCTGCCACAAGAACTCCCTTCCAACCTTGTGGCCAGCATGGGAGCATGCTGCAGTGGGTGCACTGCCGTCCGTGCTGATAACTAGAGACCGGATTTTACGCATCACAAAAACCTTAAAATATGCATGCAAATATGCATGAAAAATGCTTAAAAATGTACGAAAAGTATCGAAATACCCAAGATCAAATAATAAAAAAAAATCGTAGTTACTGTCTGCATTATATCTCAAAGTCGAACCTGTGCATATGAGTTACGAGGAAGCGCGCCTGCCACGCGAAAAATCGATACATTTACAACGCTGATATCATTATCTGTATACCTTCTGGTAGGGGTTAGGAAGGGGGCTTTTCTGGGATTATTTTCTAAAAATTTGCAAAATGGGGACGCATAACGTGTTTCAAGAGTTGTCCCCTCTTTGCTATTGTTATCAGTAACAAGCGGATGCGATTCGAGTGAGGCGCAGCGAAACAATCGATATGTACAGGTCCGACTTCGCACGTGGAGGGGCACGCTCAAAACCTCCGTAATGTTATATTAAAAAAATCACGAACTATTTTGAACAGCATTCACTTTTAATTAATACTATTGGACTAAAGCATCATTTACAATCTATTTTACATTTTTCTGCTACTGTAAACATAAACGATCAAGTACTGTTCCAAATGTTCGGTAGTAAGATTGTGTTTTCGATCACTCAAAACATATTTATAAGCATGAAAAGGGCCGTTCTACATCTGCTGAGGTAACTGGGCAGTATTTGGGTGCTATGTTGGCTCTTAGTGTTTCTTGTAAAAGTTCACCTGCCCCATTAAAAAAACTACCAATTTGGCACAAGGGTTCAAAGCCTGGGTTATCGTTTAAAATGTTTTCAAACTTTTCTTTAAAATTTCTTGGCAATATCTCCGGCAATCAGGAGTTCACTGGAATAATTTTATTCATTAACAGAATAGATTCATTCAACACCAAACTTTGAGTTTCAGGCTTTTTAGTACTTGCAGGCACATGGGAAAAATGAGTGCTAATCACAGCATTTTTTAAAAAATACCGGAATCATTAAAAGCTTCCTTGCACTGGCAAACTGCCAAAGCCTCTGCACTATCGAAGTCGTTTACTACGCCTCTAATGGCCTCGAAACGTTCACTGTAAAACAAGACAGCTTCGACCCACGTACACATCGAGTTACCATTGGTTCGGGAGATGAAGGCACATTTGGTTGTTTTCTTTGTAGATCTCGATGCGAGCAGGAGTCTTTAGAAACACTTTCTTTGTGGATGAAATCAGTTTATTTACATTCACACACGTGGAACATACTTCTTCAGGAAGGCGAAGTACTCCATGAGCAAAGCACGTCATATGAATCAAATTGGGATAAAATGCTCTGAGGACTGTTCCTGCTTTGATTGTATAGGCAGCAGCCTCTGAAATAAACACAAACACCCTTTCATCTGCAGAAGATTCTGGAAATATTTTTCTAATACCCTCATTCACAAATCTGGCGATCGCAGAATGATTTACTTTTGAAGTTCTTTTCAGGCTGCTAAATAGGAAGAACAAGGTTCTTCTTTCAAAGCACCAACAATCAAATTTGCAATGTTACGGCCACAAGTATTCGTAATTTTGTCAACTGAAATCCAGATACTGCTGTCCTTGAGTCCGTTGCGTTTCTTCTATATTTACACAAATCGTCGATATGTAATTTTTACGCAATGTTGATTCATCTGGTATATTTTGATTAAAGCAATGTTTGCGCAGGAATCCTTTAAGGATATGGTTTGTAAGTTTATGAAGAGTAATACTGCTTGCATTGAACGCTACACATAGATCCATGTTAAACCGACTTTTTCGGTTACCTCTTGACAAATCCCTGCTACTGCAACTTGCCGTTGTCAGAAGTTGTTGTCGTGGTCCTTTCTTCTGCATTCCTGCGATATGAAGACTTGTCTTTACATGCTGGTCTATTTGAAACTTTTTCTGCACGAAACGTTTTTCTCGCAAACTCGATAATATAAAACAATTACGTCGTGTGTAAATGTTCCAGGATAGTCAGCTATTCACGAAACGACGTTTCTTTTTTCGGGCGACATGATGTACAGCACGTCACACATTACACGTCGTAAGAACGTTCAACTGTGTACAAGTAAATAGAAAGCTAAACTGAAACAAAGGACGAGCGACTAGAAGCTTGCGTAGTTTAATTTAATTGTTGCCGACGCTTACTGTATGGCAGCGGAGGGGATTGAGCGGGGCCGCGCGGGATTAGCCGAGCGGTCTTAGGCGCTGCAGTCATGGACTGTGAGGCTGGTCCCGGCGGAGGTTCGAGTCCTCCCTCGGGCGTGGGTGTGTGTGCTTGTCCTTAGGATAATTTAGGTTAAGTAGTGAGTAAGCTTAGGGACTGATAACCTTAGCAGTTAAGTCCCATAAGATTTCACACACATTTGAACATTTTTTGATTGAGCGCGGGCGCAGGAGCATTGACTCTGCCTGTTTCTGTTCCTGTTCTGTAATGATTCCGCTAGGCAGTGGCTTCTCATTTAGCGATTGCACGCAGTTCTAGATCGCGGTCAATCTGTGAGACATCAAAATTAGATCGAGCTAGAGGCCGCTTGTCTAAATTTTTAAAATATTGTAAACATAGAGCGAAAATATGCATCGTCACTAGTTTTTAGTTAAGATATGCAATAACTGGTGAAAAGGAGCCAAATATGCAAATGCATATGCAACATGCAAATGCATATAATACGGTCTCTAGTGATCATATACCCTATTAAGAACTATGACTCGCCCTGAGTAGTGTCCAGGGGACGGTCATAAATCGCAGTGACTTTGGTGGAGAAACCGTCTTTGAATAAAAGCATCATTTCTGTTTGTATCATTGCGGATATCTTTCACTTAACCTTCGTACTACAGTGTAGCAGCTCTTTCTGTGTATACTCCACATTTCATCGGCCTATGTTACTTGGCAGACACACAGCACGCGGAAGTTCCTTTCGTCCTCAAATTTTTCGCACCAGTGTGGAAACACTACAAGATGCGTCTGAATACGTGCCAACGCATCCGTGACTAACCTGGAGTTTCTCAGAGAGTAAGTGCTTCCCTAAGGCTCGGACATTACATTATAAGCTCTGCTGTTCCACAGTAACAAAATACACTAGTGGCCATTAAAATTGCTACATCACGAAGATGACGTGCTACAGACGCGAAATTTAACCGACAGGAAGAAGATGCTGAGATATGCAAATGATTAACTTTTCAGAGCATTCACACAAGGTTGGCGCCGGTGGCGACACCTACAACGTGCTAACATGAGGAAAGTTTCCAACCGATTTCTCATACACAAACAGCAGTTGACCAGCGTTACCTGGTGAAACGTTGTTGTGATGTCTCATGTAAGGAGGAAAAATGCGTACCATCACGTTTCCGACTTTGATAAAGGTCGGATTGTAGCCTATCGCGATTGCGGTTTATCGTATCGCGAAACTGCTGCTCGCGTTGGTCGAGATCCTTAGCATACATGACATTAAAACACTAAGACGTTCATGTTGCATGTAATACAGTAAACACGTTAGTCGTTTGATGTTATTTATGCAAAAGATGACAATGATGTTAAATAGCCATTACATCAAAGTGATAACGACATGTATGCATGTAAGATATATTTTTTAAGTTCTAACATGTTGAAGCACAGTTTTCACAGAAAACTGTGCTTCAACATGTTAGAACTTAAAAAAATATAAGAAGAAATTAACGCAGGGCGAGTTCGGAACCATTTTTTGCAGACAAACGACGTGTCATTTGACCCCTCCCCTCCACTGATGTATACTTTTATACAGGGTGTTAAGAAGTACTCAGTATTTTCAGGGGTTATGGTACGTACGGATCAAATCAAGGCATAAACGTCAAGTATACTTTAATAGCTATGAGCGCTTTTTCGTCTTCGCTAATGTTACACGCATCTCTTTTGCTGCTTTGCTATCACGAATTACCTACGGAATGCAGAGAACAAACGAGGACGTACACTACTGGCCATTAAAATTGCTGCATCAAGAAGAAGTGCAGATGATAAACGGGTATTCATTGGACAAATATACTAGAACTGACATGTGATTCACGAAATTTGGGTGCATAGATCCTCAGAAATCAGTACCCATAGAAACCACCTCTGGCAGTAATAACGCCCCTGATACGCCTGGGCATTGAATCAAACAGAGCTTGGATGGCGTGTACAGGTATAGCTGCCCATGCAGCTTCAACACGATACCACAGTTCATCAAGAGTAGTGACTGGCGTATTGTGACGAGCTAGTTGCTCGGGCACCATTGACCAGACGTTTTCAATTGGTGAGAGATCTGGAGAATGTTCTGGCCAGGGCAGCAGTCGAACATTTTCTGTATCCAGAAAGGCCCGTACAGGACCTGCTACATGCGGTCGTGCATTATCCTGCTGATATGTATGGTTTCACAGGGCTCGAATGAAGGGTAGAGGCACGGGTCGTAATACATCTGAAATGTGACGTCTACTGTTCAAAGCGCCGTCAATGCGTACAAGAGGTGTAACCAATGGCACCCCATACCATCACGCCGGGTGATACGCCAGTATGGCGATGACGAATACACGCTTCCAATGTGCGTTCACCACGATGTCGCCAAACACGGATGCGACCATCATGATGCTGTCAACAGAACCTGGATTCATCCGAAAATATGACGTCTTGCCAATCGTGCACCCAGGTTCGACGTTGAGTACACCATCGCAGGCGCTCCTGTCTGTGATGCAGCGTCAAGGGTAACCGCAGCCATGGTCTCCGAGCTGATAGTCCATGCTCCTGCAAACGTCGTCGAACTGTTTGTGCAGCTGGTTTTTGTCTTGCAAACGTCCCCATCTGTTGACTCAGGGATCGAGACGTGGCTGCACGATCGGTTACAGCCATGCGGATAAGGTGCCTGTCATCTCGACTGCTAGTGATACGACGTCGTTGGGATCCTGCACGGCGTTCCGTATTACCCTCCTGAACCCACCGATTCCATATTCTGCTAAGTCATTGGATCTCGACAAGCGCTTGCAGAAATGTCGCGATACGATAAACCGCAATCGCGATAGGCTACAATCCGACCTTTATCAAAGTCGGAAACGTGATGGTACGCATTTTTCCTCCTTACACGAGGCATCACAACAACGTTTCACCAGGCAACGCCGGTCAACTGCTGTTTTTGTGTGAGAAATCCGTTGGAAACTTTCCTCATGTCAGCACGTTGTAGGTGTCGCCACCGGCGCCAACCGTGTGTGAATGCTCTGAAAAGCTAATCATTTGCATATCACAGCATGTTCTTCCTGTCGGTTAAATTTCGCGTCTGCAGTGCGTCATATTCGTGGTGTGGCGATTTTAATGGTCAGTAGTGTATTTTCTGCGGTGCGTGCTGAAAACTGAAAGGTTATTTTTGCTTCTTTTGATATATCATGTATATCTCGTTTTAAGGGGACCTGGAGTTCAACAGGGTGCATATTTATGCCTCGCTCTCGTCGTTTGTTACCCTTGATCTACAATGCGAAGGAAGTTGTGGTATTGTACTAACATTGAATGACATTAACTAAAGCTGAACAAGGAAAGTTTAAGAAATACGGCATTCTGTAATAGTAGATGATTCACTTTGGAGGAATTTAGTGAAGATAGCTCAAATCCTTGTGAAGCTATGTGTACCTAATGTCCCGAAAATGTAGTTTCAAGAAAATGAGAAAAGATTGTTGTCAGTGTTTTTGACTCACCGCATGCCTCTTTCAGAACATTCCAGCTGCATTTTCTTGGATCGTTAGTGATGATTTTCGCAACCCACTCTGTTTCAACTGTCTATCTTTGGCATTAAACACAGCTATCATATTATTTCCTGGTTGGGTGCCTAATTTGTCCATTAGCATCACTGAAACAGATGGCAGCAACCATTGCACCTTAGTACTGTCAATCGAACTAACTCTCTTTTTGCTACTCTTTGCCACACACAGATGATGAAACTGTCATTATGGTTTGGTGTATGGCCACGTAGACATCTGCTAAGTAATTTTGTATATCAACGTCTCTGTATATTGGCTTTATTGTTTAGATGACTGTGGCAGGTAGGAAATGTTTGTGGTGATATTCCTTGCCTGTCGCATGAGCGTAGCTGGTTCGTAGACATTTGTTCAAAGAGCGTTTAAGACTAAATTAACGATTGAAAAGTAGGTAAAAATACATCTATTGAAAAGGGAGAAATTTGTATTTCAGATGGTGACAGAAATATATTTTCGAAATTTTCAATCATTTCACGTCCAGGTCCCCTTAAACATCCGTCTATCCAACGTAGGCTTTATTACAATCGTTGCATTTGTTTTTTTAACTACCAGAATAGTTATATCACCATATTTTGCTTACTTTATAAATAATGTTGGTGTCGAGTGTGTTTCTGTCAGAACGGCGATAATGTCTGCAATAAATAAGCCAGTGTAAACCATTGAGAACAAATATTCCACTATATATAAAATATCGTTGTCACGCGGATCACATCGTGCTGGGTAATGAAGGTACCATATATATATATATATATATATATATATATATAGTATGGACAGTTCTATTTATGTCGCCACACTTTACTGTATATCAGATCTGCGTTCGAAGAATGTCAGAATTATATATATATATGGTCAGAAAATGTGTGAAATGCTTGTAGGGATGTTACAGAAGAGATTGTACTGGGACATAAATGTTAAGAAAGAAATTGGATACGTTGCACCGTTTCTCGTTTCCGAGTTATTTAGCATTGAAGTTAGCCAGTCAGATCGTCGCGCGCGTATAATTCAAGTGTCAGCTAACGAGACATAACACTCGGTGGGCAACACCGCCCCTGGCAGGCCGGTTGAGTGTGAGCTTGCACCGCCCCGATTGGCTAAATTCTATGCTAAATAACTCGGAAACGGAGCAACGTATCGAATTTCTTTCATAACATTTATGTCATTTCACACATTTTCTGACCATATATATATATATATATATAATTCTGACATCTTCGAACGCAAATCTGATGTACATTAAAGTATGGCCACAGAAATAGAACTGTCCATACCACACACGTCCCAAATACAAAATACGTAAATACTTACCATATGAACAATATTATTTATGATACCTTTATTATGTATAATCTACGCATCCACTCGTAACGGATTTTGTTCTGCGTAAATGTGGCTTGTGAAAATGGGCGAAGTCCGAAACTAGTCAACCAACACTAAATAATTAATTATCAACTTTGTTGTAAATATTTAAAACTATCTTTTCTTCCACATTTTTGAGCTGCTAGACGCGACGCACTGAAAAATTTTATATCTTTAAAGTTTATTTCTCATCCGTATGCTCCTTAGTACAAGGCGTTTGCAGTGCTTTGGTGGAAGGGTTCGAAGAATTTATTAAACTAGTATACCAGAGTTGACCAGAGTTATACGGCGTTCAAAGTAATGTATATAACAATTGCAATAAAATAATAGCAGTTGGCAAATTAATGCCCATTTAAAACGCGTGATGAAGCTTCAAAAACGTTCAGGTTTCTTAATAACCGATGTAGAATAAAATTTCTGTTCAGCACTGCAGATCTTATAAAACGACAGCTGTGAGAACGTCCATTTTCAGAATTCGCTCTTTGTATACATTACTTTCAGTTTCTTTCGCTCTAGTTGTAGCTGTATTTATCACGTCCATGGATTTCTCGTTGGTTGTCTCGTTTGCCCAATTTTGAATACCTGTAGCTGCTTCTGAATTTTTGGAGCAATGGTTCGTGTAGTTCATTAGACGAACCTAATCTCACGTCTCACGTGACTTGACACAGCAGCACTGTCGGCTGAGGAAGAAGAATGGAGGCTGAGAGTGAGAGGCAAACACATACCGACAAGAACTGAGGCGGATGTGGCCTGGACGTTGACGGGTTGCAGCAATGTTGCTGGTAACACTATTGCGGCCACACATTGCCGTAGAATGAGACCTTCGGCTCTCCTACCTGCTGGCCGTGCGGTTCTAGGCGCTACAGTCTGGAACCGCGCGACCGCTACGGTCGCAGGTTCGAACCCCGCCTCGGGCATGGATGCGTGTGATGTCCTTAGGTTAGTTAGGTTTAAGTAGTTCTAAGTTCTAGGGGACTGATGACCTCAGAAGTTAAGTCCCATAGTGCTCAGAGCCATTTGAACCATTTGAATCTCCTACCTGCCGAGCGGCGATTCTCCCTGCCGTGCGAAGATCAGACGGAGAGATTAGAGGACCTTTCCTAGACCTTTTCTGGGTTCGAATTTTACTGGGTGCGAATTTCACTGGTTACGACACCGTTTGACCAATGTCGAGGCCATGACAGACGTGGGCGTTTGGCTGATTGTAATTCCACGCTTGCACATTGATGTTAGTGTTTAGCCTACATGCGATCATCGGACCTTGCTGTACGTCAATGATTCTACTGCAGGTTAAGGGGCAGTTTGTCCTCCTATTTTGTGAGTTGAATTTTTCAGCTGTAATGAGTGAGATATTAAGTACATGACAATTCAACATACAAAACACAATTTGCTCACACATTTGTTGTAAGTTAAATGTATAATTTTCTTGTCTTTAAAAACCTTTATTGGCAATAGTCAGTTTACAGATAGGATTAGAAAGAGTTGTTGCTAGTTAATACATTGTACTTGGTTCCTGAAAACTTGAAAAAAATTTGATAGTATTGCTGCATAATGAATCCTTCAGAGCGTCTAGCAAAGCCGGAATCAGTGACACTGATTGTGTTGTGTGAGTTTTCCACTCAATATTTCTAGAGAGCCCAGACTCTGACGTAATCAACCTGGAGGGAAGAAGAGCCTCCCTCATCACGGTTCCACGTGGACAGCCACGAGTTACGCCCATTCCAGAAGTCCGTATAGGCCTGGAATTAAACAAACAAAATGCAGATACAGTGCACAGAATCGAACAGTGTAATTTAGGAAGTTATTAAGTAATAGATAAAATTAAAAGTCACCAAAAGAGTGACTACACACAAAATTTATACATAGTTCCAAC
Organism: Schistocerca serialis cubense; assembly: GCF_023864345.2. Taxonomy (NCBI): domain Eukaryota; kingdom Metazoa; phylum Arthropoda; class Insecta; order Orthoptera; family Acrididae; genus Schistocerca; species Schistocerca serialis. The sequence goes on from NC_064641.1 coordinate 135,076,105, forward strand.
AAAAATGAAGCCCAAAAACGATGTACGAGGGGGGACCCAAAAGAAACCGGACTCCGACGGCGCTGCCACTCGTAGACGTAGTGCAGGGTTCTCACGCTAGATGGTGTTAGTAGAGACCTTCATGAAACAGCTGTGCAGACGGCGTCAGTGTAGAGCTGAACCTGCAAGTGTGATATTGTGTTTCGCTGACTGTTGGCGGGTTACCTCTGCGAAGTCGTTATGGCAACTTTAAAAGAACAAAGAGCGTGTGTAAAATTTTGTTTCCTGCTTAAAAAAAACTGCAACGGAGACACACCAAACGCTTCAGGAAGCTTTCGAGGAGGACGCTATGAGCCGCACACAGGTTTTCGAGTGGTTTGGGCGCTTTAAACGTGGTGAGATGTGTGTTGAAGACCAAGCTCGTTCTGGACGCCCTTCAACATCGCGAAATGAGGAGAACATTGAAAAGGTCCGCCAAAAGATCAACGAGGATCGTCACCAAACGATCGACAAAATTTCAGCAGAGACAGCAATCAATTCGAGCTCGTGCCAGCGGATTTTGAGTGAGGATTTGCACATGTGTTGCTGCTAAATTAGTTCCGCGCCTTCTCACACAGGAGCAAAAAACCATCCGCATTCATGTGAAATCAGAGGTTTCACGTAATCCAAACTTCTTGAACAAAGTCATTATAGGGGATGAGAGTTGGTGTTACGGGTATGACCCAGAAACCAAGCAAGCGTCAAGCCAGTGGAGGACTCTCAACTCTCCCAGACCATAAAAAGCAAGGCACGTGTGGTCAAATGTGAAGACGATGATCATTGTCTTTTTTGATGTTCGTGGAATTGTGCATCGGGAATTCGTACCCCCTGGCCAGACTGTTAACCAGCACTTTTACTTGGATGTTTTAACGCGTCTGCGAGAGGATGTGAGGAGGAAACGCCCGGAACTTTGGCGATCAGGTGACTGGTTTCTGCATCACGACAACGCTCCAGCACACACGGCCTTACGAGTGACCCACTATTTGGCATCTCAGAGGTGGTTGTCATTCCCCACGCTCTGTATTCGCCGGACCTAGCCCCGTGCGACTTCTTCCTATTTCCACGAATGAAAAAGAAAAAAACGCTAAAAGGGGAGCGTTATGACGATGTGGAGGCGGTAGAAACAGCTTCGCAAAGGGCACTGGACAATATCAAACTTGAAGAGTTCCAAACGTGCTTCCAACAGCGGGAAACGAGACTTGACAAGTGCATCGCATGTAATGGAGAGTATTTTGAAGGTGACTGAAGTAATTTTTTAAATAGGTTCATCAATAAATTTTTTATGACAACAATCCGGTTTCTTTTGGGTCCCCCCTCGTACATGCTAAACCGAAAAAAATTAAAAAACGATTTTGTGAAATTAGGGCCAGGTTCTCATTCAAAATGGTCGATAATTCGATTTTTTATGGCATTTTCTGAACGATACATGTGTCTAGAATGTTGGGACGACAAAGGTTTTTTAATCCTTGCGATACCAAGGTTTCTACAGCCCGTTTGTCGAAGCAATGTCACGGCTAGCGTGGGACGCTCTCAGCCGGTGACGGCCGGCTCGGCCACAACACTTCTCGTGCCGTGACGCACGTTCACAAAATGATTTATATTGCAGTATGCGTGCGAACACATTCCCCGAAAAAGCTGACGAACAACGTGTGCAGGGTGCCGGACGCTGCAAATCCACTTCAGCCAGATCGGCTTTTCTCGCCAAGAAGAACGTGGGAATTGCTCTCCGGGAACTGTTCGAGTTGATATACGGTACAGGCATTGAAGACTAAACGTAGGAAACGAAAACACTTTTTTTCGGTCAAATTTTGGTCAAAACTGGTCAAAACATAATTTTTGGAGCGCCATATTGCATTACCCAATTTGAATTTTGAAAATATAACATCAAATTTGTGTTCACCGACGTGAAAAATATGTAATAACATGTAGTTGTTAGGCATAATGAACCAATAATACGTTCTAAAGTTTTCGCTAAGTTTTATATAATTTTTTTTCTCTCGAGAGACGATTTTTCAAAACTGCGTGCAGCATAAAACAAAAACTTTTCAACCTGTTAACTTTTACCTTTGACCCCCCGGAAAGTGACCACTTTTTTTAAGAATTTATACCTATAATATAAGAAACTTGTTAATATCACCTATTTTTTGGAAAGCCATAAAGAGTGAAAGGAAACCTCAAAAATCGAACTCAGAGTTCAAGCAAGCACCATATTGTTAAATTTAAGGTTATTTCGTTGTGGTTAGGATCAAACTCCCATAAATTTAATGTAGCATCGACTGATCTTAACTATTTTTGATTTCAAATAACTCCTGATGAGCTTCACTGCACGAAATCTGCGTACTTCAAACACATAGGCCTTTGATCAAACAATAATTATTGGCGCCATTTTGTTTTGTTTTTCTTTTTTTGTACCGCTGATCTAAAATAAAGTACAAAGTATAATCAATCACAGCCCCAAAACAGATATTTGTAGGTCTTTTCACTGTCTCAAATTTTTTTCTCTGTTTTTTGCCCATTTGAATGAGAACCTGGCTTTAAGCTCCTAGGGTGTTTGAAAAACAAACATAAAGTGGGGCTGGCCACTTTGCAATATGTACTTCTTTCTCACCAATATCATCTGTTGTAAGTTTTTTGTCTTCATTTAAATCTTTCGTCTTCTGTTATAATTGTGCGTATTATACACACATGTTACAATAACCATACGACTACAGACTGAGAAATTTTGTTAAAAATCAAATTAAGTAAGTTTTTTACTCTAAAGAAAAATGTATCTCAATAAGACCAAATAATTCATAAGAGACAGAACGGGCAGCCCACAGTACACTAAACGGGTCAGAGCACTGTTTGCGGAAGCAACGAAAAAAGCATGGCACACTTAAAATAAAATGAAATCCCCAAGATGTTCGGTGTTTTACAGAAGCTCGAAATACTGCGTGGACTTCAATGCGAGATGTTTTACATAGTTTCCACAACGAAAATCTGTCTAAATCTGTGAGGAAATCCAAAGAGATTCTGGTCCTGTGGAACGTACACCAGCGGCAAGACACAATCAATACCTTCACATTTACATCTACATCTACATGATTACTCTGCAATTCACATTTAAGTGCTTGGCAGAGGGTTCATCGAACCACAATCATACTATCTCTCTACCATTCCACTCCCGAACAGCGCGCGAGAAAAACGAACACCTAAACCTTTCTGTTCGAGCTCTGATTTCTCTTATTTTATTTTGATGATCATTCCTACCTATGTAGCTTGGGCTCAACAAAATATTTCCGCATTCGGAAGAGAAAGTTGGTGACTGAAATTTCGTAAATAGATCTCGCCTTGACGAAAAACGTCTATGCTTTAATGACTTCCATTCCACATATCTGCCACACTCTCTCCCCTATTACGTGATAATACAAAACGAGCTGCCCTTTTTTTGCACCCTTTCGATGTCCTCCGTCAATCCCAACTGGTAAGGATCCCACACCGCTCAGCAATATTCTAACAGAGGACGAACGAGTGTAGTGTAAGCTGTCTCTTTAGTGGACTTGTTGCATCTTCTAAGTGTCCTGCCAATGAAACGCAACCTTTGGCTCGCCTTCCCCACAATATTATCTATGTGATCTTTCCAACTGAAGTTGTTCGTAATTTTAACACCCAGGTACTTAGTTGAATTGACAGCCTTAAGAATTGTATTATTTATCCAGTAATGGAATTCCAATGGATTTCTTTTGGAACTCATGTGGATCACCTCACACTTTTCGTTATTTAGCGTCAACTGCCACCTGCCACACCATACAACAATATTTTCTAAATCGCTTTGCAACTGATACTGGTCTTCGGATGACCTTACTAGACGTTAAATTACAGCATCATCTGCGAACAACCTAAGAGAACTGCTCAGATTGTCACCCAGGTCATTTATATAGATCAGGAACAGCAGAGGTCCCACGACGCTAGGGAACACCTGATATCACTTCAGTTTTACTCGATGATGTGCTGTCTATTACTACGAACTGAGCCGGCCACGGTGGTCTAGCGGTTCTAGACGCTCAGTCCGGAACCGCGCGACTGCTACGGTCGCAGGTTCGAATCCTGCCTCGGGCATGGATGTGTGTGATGTCCTTAGGTTAGTTAGGTTTAAGTAGTTCTAAGTTCTAGGGGACTGATGACCACAGATGTTAAGTCCCATAGTGCTCAGAGCCATTCGAACCATTTGAATTACGAACTGCGACCTTCCTGACACGAAATCACGAATCCAGTCGCACAACTGAGACGATACCCCATAGGTCCGCTGCTTGATTAGAAGTCGCTTGTGAGGAACGGTGTCAATATCTTTCCGGAAATCTAGAAATACGGAATCAACTTGAGATCCCCTGTCGATAGCGGCCATTACTTCGTGCGAATAAAGAGATAGCTGCGTTGCACAAGAACGATGTTTTCTGAAACCATGCTGATTACGTATCAATAGATCGTTCCTTTCGAGGTGATTCATAATGTTTGAATACAGTATATGCCCCAAAACCCTACTGCAAACCGACGTCTATGATATAGGTCTGTAGTTCGATGGATTACTCCTACTACCCTTCTTAAACACTGGTGCGATCTGCGCACTTTTCCAATCTGTAGGTACAGATCTATCTGTGAGCGAGCGGTTGTATATGATTGCTAAGTAGGGAGCTATTGTATCAGCGTAATCTGAAAGGAACCTAATTGGTATACAATCTGGACCTGAAGACTTACCCGTATCATGTGATTTGAGTTGCTTCGCAACTCATAAGGTATCTACTTCTAAGAAACTCATGCTAGCAGTTTTTCGTGTTTCAAATTCTGGAATATTCCATTCGTCTTCCCTGGTGAAGGAATTTCGGAAAACTGCGTTCAATAACTCCGCTTGAGCGGCACAGTCGTCGGTAACAGTACCATCGGCACTGCGCAGAGAAGGTATTGACTGCGTCTTGCCGCTTGTGTACTTTACATACGACCAGAATTTCTTCGGATTTTCTACCAAATTTCGAGACAATGTTTCGTTGTGGAACCTATTAAAGGCATCTCGCATTGAAGTCCGTATCAAATTTCGCGCGTCTGTAAATTTTAGCCAATCTTCGGGATTCCGCGTTCTTCTGATCTTCGCATGCTTTTTCCGTTGCCTCTGCAAAAGCGATCGGACCTGTTTTGTGTACCAAGGGGGATCAGTTCCATCTCTTACTAATTTATGAGGTATGAATCTCTCAATTGCTGTTGCTACTTTATCTTTGAATTTGAGCACATCTCGTCTACATTTGCATAGTCAGTTCGGAAGGAATGGAGATTGTCTCTTAGGAAGGCTTCTAGTGATACTTTATCCGGCTTTTTAAATAAAATTATTTTGCTTTTGTTTCTGGTGGATTTGGAAGAAACGGTATTGAGCCTAGCTACAACGACCTTGTGATCACTAATCCCTGTATCATTCATGATGCTCTCTATTAGCTATGGATTGTTTGTGGCTAAGAGGTCAAGTGTGTTTTCGCAACCATTTACAATTCGCGTGGGTTCGTGGACTAACTGCTCGAAATAATTTTCTGAGAAAGCATTTAGGACAATCTCGGAAGATGTTTTATGCCTACCACCGGTTTTGAACAAGTATTTTTGCCAACATATCGAGGGAAGTTTGAAGTCCACCAACTACAACCATATGAGTGATGTATTTATTTGTTACGAGACTCAAATTTTCTCTGAACTGTTCAGCAGCTATATCATCGGAGTCTGGGGGTCGGTAGAAGGAGCCAATTATTAACTTTGTTCGGCTGTTAAGTATAACCTCCACCCATACCAATTCGCACGGAGTATCTACTTCGACTTCACTACGAGATAAACCACTACTGACAGACACTAACACTCCACCACCAATTCTGCCAAATCTCTCTTTCCTGAACACCATCTGAGACTTCGTAAAAATTTCTGCAGAACTTATTTCAGCCTTTAGACAGCTTTCTGTACCTATAACGATTTAAGCTTCTGTGCTTTCTATTAGCACTTGAAGCTCAGCGACTTTCCCAGCACAACTACGACAATTTACAGCTACAATTCCAACTGTTCCTTGATCCAAGCACGTCCTGTATTTGCCGTGCACCCTTTGAGATTGCAGCCCACCCCGTACTTTCCCGAGGCCTTCTAAGCTAAAAAACCGCCCAGTCCACGCCACACAGCCTCCGCTACCCGTGTAGCCGCCAGCTGAGTGTAGTGAAATCCGGACCTATTCAGCAGAACACGAAAACCCACCACCCTATGGCAAAAGTCAAGGAATCTGCAGCCAACACGGTCGCAAAACCGTCTGAGCCTCTGATTCAGACCCTCCACCCGGCTCTGCACCAAAGTTCCGCAGTTGGTTCTGTCAACGATGCTGCAGATGGTGAGCTCTGCCTTCATCTCGTAAGCAAGACCGGCAGCCTTCACCAAATCAGATAGCCGCTGGAATCCAGAGAGAATTTCCTCAGATCCAAAGCGACACACGTCATTAGTGCCGACATGTGCCACCACCTGCAGCTGGCTGCACCCTGTGCTCTTTATGGCATCCAGAAGGACCCTTTCCACATCAGGAATGACTCCATCCGGAATGCACACGGAGTGCACACTGGATTTCTTCCCCTCCTTAGCCGCCATATCCCTAAGGGGCCCCATTACGCGCCTAACATTGGAGCTCCCAACAAGCCCACCCTCTGCGATTGCGCAGACCTTGAAGGCTTAGAATCATCCTCGGAAACAGGGCAGGCAGCTGCACCTGGCTCAGCCAGAGACAGTACCTGAAACCTGTTTGTCAGATGCACCGGGGAAGCTTTCTGATCAGCCTCCAGGGACGTCTTTTGCTGCCTGCCACACCTTGGAACGACCTCCCAATCAACCACAGGCGAGTGCTCAGCCCCACTGCGGGCAGCAACCGGGGCAACCACAGTGGCAGACCGATCTGGGGACAGACGGGACGAGGTTGACATCCCCGTGATACCTAAGTCTGGCTCCCCACATTGGTGCCCATTGGCAACAGCCTCAAGCTGCACGACCGAAGTCAGCGCCGCCTGCAGCTGTGAGCGAAGGGATGCCAACTCAGCCCTCATCCGAACACAGCAATCACAGTCCCTGTCCATTCTAATTGTGATAGCGATGGTAATGTTGCCGATGACTTTGTCAACAAAGCGGAGTTACTTATCATTATTTTCCGAAATTCCTTCAGTGAAGAAGAAGATGCAAATGTCCCAGGATTCGAATGAAGAACAGCTGCCAACACAAGTAATTCGGAAGTAGAAACGACTTAATTCACTTAATAAAGGCAAGTCTTCTGGTCCGCATTGCATATCAACTAGGTTCCTTTCAGAGTATGCAGATGTCATAGCTCCATACTTAGCAGTCATATACAACCGCTGGCTAGACGAAAGATCCTAAGGACTGCAAAGTTGTGCTGGTCAAACAACGAGGCAGGAATTGGAACTAATCTGCTAAATTGCAGACTCATATGACTGTCGTCGATTTGCAGTGGACGTTTTGAGCATACACTGTGATCAAACATTTTCAGTACCTCGAAGAAAACGATCTACTGGCACACAGACAAAACTGAATCAGAAATTATTGTTCTTCTGAAGCACAATTAGCTCTTTATTCACGCAAACTAATGAGTGGTTGAGAGTATTTGAGAATGAGAGCGCTTTGTGATTCCTAGCAATCTTTACACGTCATTTCAAACTACTGAGTGGAATCGACACGGGACTTGCAAAATGATATCATATTTCTAGACTTCCAATAAATTTTTGACATCGTTCCTCAGAAGCAGATACTAATGAAATTGCATGACTAGCGTGACTGTGAAGTCTCGTCTCGGCTGTGTGACTGGATTTGTGATTTCCTGTCATGGAGGTGACAGTTCGTAGTAATTGACGGAAAGTCATCGAGTAAATCAGAAGTGAATTCTGGCGTTTCCCCAGATAGTGTTATAGGCCCTTTGCTGTTCCTTATCTATATAAACGATTTAGGAGACAATCTGAGCAGCCGTCTTTGGCAGACGATGCTGTCGTTTATCGACTGGTAAAGTCTTCACACGATCAAAACAAGTGGCATAACGATTTATAAAAAATATCTGCACGGTGCAAAAATTGGCAGTTGACTGTAAATAATGAAATGTGTGAGATCATCGACATGAGTGCTAAAAAGAATGCGTTAAACTTCACTTACACGATAAACCAGTCAAATATAAAGGCCATATATTGAACTAAATACCTAGGAATTATAATTACGAACATCTTAAATTGGAAGGAATTCGAATTTAATTCCTAGGTATTTAGTTGAATTTGCGATCTTTAAATTTGATTGATTTATAGTGTAACTGAAGTTTAACGGATCCCGTTTAACATTCATGTGGATGACCTCAGACTTTTCGTTATTTAGGGTCAATAGCCAATTTTTGCACCACACATATACCTTTTCTAAATAGTTTTACAATTTGTTTTGATTTTCTGATGATTTTACTAGTCGAGAAACGACAGCGTCATCTGCAAACAATCTAAGACGGCTGCTCAGATTCTCTCCCAAATCGTTTCTACAGATAAGGAACAGCAAGGGCCTATAACACTACCTTGGGGAACGTCAGGAATCTCTTGTGTTTTACTCGATGTCTTTGCGTCAGTTACGACGAATTGTGACCTCTCTGACAGGAAATCACGAATACAGTCACATAACTGAGACGATATTCCATAAGGACGCAATTTCACTACAAACTGCTTGTGTGGTACAGTGTCAAAAGCCTTCCGTAAATCAAGAAATACGGAATCAATTTGAAATTCTTTGCCAATAGCACTCAACACTTCATGTGAATAAAGAGCTAGTTGTGTTTCACAGAAACGATGTTTTATAAATTCGTGTTCACTCTGTGTCAATAGACCGTTCTGTTTGAGTCAATTCACAAAGTTCGAACACAGTATATGTTCCAAAATCCGGCTGCATATCTACGTTAATGATACGGGAGTGAGATTTAGTGGAGTACTCCTATTACCTTTCTTGAATAATGGTATGACCTGTACAACTTTCCAGTCTTTGGGTACGGATATTTCGTCGACCGAATGGTTGTATGTGAGTGTTAAGTATGCTCTGATTGTTAAGCATACTCTGAAAGGAACCTAATTGGTATACACTCTGGAGCAGAAGACTTGCTTTTGTTAAGCGGTTTAAGTTGCTTTGCTGCTCAGAGGATATCTACTTTTACATTACTCATATTGGCAAATGTTCTTGATTCGAATTCTGGAATATTTACTTCGTCTTCTTTGGTGAAGGAATTTCGGAAGGCTGTGTTTAGTATATCTTATCTGCTTTGGCAGCAGTGTCGTCGATAACATCTCCGTGGCTATCGCGCAGAGAAGGCGTTGATTGTGTCTTGTAGCTAGCATACTTTACATACGACCAGAATTTATTTCAATTTTCTGCCAGGTTTCGAGACAAAATGTGGTTGTGGAAACTATTGTAGGCATCTCGCACTGAAGTCCACTCTAAATTTTGAGCCTTTGTAAAAGATCGCCAATCTTGGATATTTTGCGTCCGTTAGAATTTGTCATGTTTTTTTTTCGTTGTTCCTGCAGCAGTGTTTTCGCCCATTTTGTGTACCACGGAGGACCAGTTCCGTCGTTTGTTAATTTATATTGTATAAATCTCTCAATTTCTGCCAATACTATTTCTTTGAATTCAAGCCACATCTGGTCTACCCTTACATTGTTAATTGGGATGGAGTGGACAATGTCGCTCAGGAAGGCGTCAAATGAATTTTCATCTGCTTTTTTGAATAGGTATATTTTTCGATTAACTTTGGAGGATTTGGGGATTACAATGTTCAGTCGCGTGACGACAACCCTGTGTTCTCTAAACCCTGTATCCGTTTTGATAATCGTTGCTAGCTCAGGATTATTTGTTGCTAAGAGGTCAAGCGTGGTTTCACAACCGTTTACTATTCGCGTGGTCTCATGAACTAACTGCTCGAAATCATTTTGAGAGAATTCATTTACCACAGTATCGGATGATATTTCATACGTACCTCCGTATTTTAACATGTATTTTCACCAGCATATCAAGGGTAAATTAATCATCAGCTGTAACTGTACGACTCGGGTACGTATTTGAAATTAAACTCAAGAGTTCTCTGAACTTTTGAGGAATTGTATCATATGAACTGGGAGATCGGCAAAAGGGTCCAATTATTATTTGATTCCGGTTGCCCATACTAACTCAATTTCGCCACGAGATAAACTACTTCTAACAGCAACAAATATGCCACTGCCAACTGTGTTTAGCCTATCTTTTCGGAGCATCGTTGGGTTGTTTGCAAAAATTTCGTCTGGACTTATCTCCGGCTTAAGCCAGCTTTCAGTGCCTGCAATGATTTGAGCATCAGTGCTTTCTATTAGCGTTTAGAGCTCTGGTACTTTCCCAACACATCTACGACAGTTTACAACTGTTATACCTATGGTTCCTAGATCTACGTTCTTCCTGTGCTCGATCTGTACCCTTTGAGACTGAAGCCCTTTTGGTGTTTGCTCAAGACCCTCTTACCCAAAAAAACCGCCCTGTCCACGCCACACAGCCCTTGCAACCCGTGTAGCCGCCTCCTGCGCGTAGTGGACTCCTGACCAATTTTGCGGAACCTGAAGCCCAACCACCCTATGGCGCAAGTCGAGAAATCTGCAAAACAGTCAAAGAAGGCCGCTGATATTGTCTGCTAAACCGTTTATATCGGTTAGGAACAGCCGAGGGTCTGTAACACGTCTTTGTGGAACGCCAGGTATCACTTCCGTTTTACTCGATAGCTTTCCGTCAGTTACTATGAACCGTGAACTTTCTGACACGAAATCACTTATCCAGTCGCGCAACTGAGACTATACTCCATTTTCTGAATCTGTGTGGACTACTTGTCAATAAATCTTCTTTTTCTCGATGTAATTTATAATGTTCGAGCACAGTATATGTTCCAGAGTCCTATTGCAAATCGACGTTAGTGATAAGAGTCTGTGACGCAGCGGATTACTCCTATTTCCTTTCTTGGGTATTGGTGTGACCTATGCAACTTTCCAGTCTTTAGGGACAGATCTTTCTACAAGAGAGCACTGTAGGTTTATGACTGCTAAGTATGGAGATATTTGTATCAGCATACTTTGAAAGGAACGTAAAAGATGTACAATCTGAACCAGACGTCTGGCGTTTATTAATTGATTTAAGCTGGTTGGCTACATCGGGGATATCTACGTCTAAGTTACATGTGTTAGTACTTGTTCTTGTTTCCAGTTCTGGAATACTTAATCCGTCTTGTTTGGTGGAGGAATTTTGGAAAACCGTTCTTAGTAACTCTGGTGTAGTGGCACTGTGATTAGCGGCATTGTTATCGCGCTCAGAAGCTATTGATTGTGTCTTTCTGCTGGTGTATTTTCATACGACCAGAATCCCTTTGGATTGCCTTCCAGCTTTCGCAACAGATATCGCTGTGCAAACTATTAGAAGCATCTCGCATTGAGATACAAGAACGAAGAAATTAGACGAACTCTTTCATACATTCCAACATAATGTTCCCAAGAGGAAACACAGTGCGAGGAGGAGCAGTGATCAGCACACTGGACCCGCATTCGGGAGGACAATAGTTCAAACCCCGTTCCACACTCCAGATTTAGGTTTTCCATAATTTCTCTATTTCTCCAAGCAAATGCCGGGATGGTTTCTTTGAAAACGAGCATGTCCGATTTCCTTCCCTATATTTTCGAAATCCGAGCTTGGGCTCCGTCACAAAGGACCTCGTTGTCGACGGGATGTTTAACTCTAACCTTGCTTTTGCTTTTAGTGGAAACAGAATACAATTTAAAAGCATTACGTAAATTTCAGGCATCAGCGAAGTGAATAGTTACTAATGTTTAGCTCGTGGTAATTGTGAAGTGTTTGTTACGTCCTGGATGAGGGATAAAGAACTATGTCGGCTATAGACTCACATTTGTAATTTTTCGAAGTCACCATTTTCAGTTATTAAAAGATAAAGCGAGTTATCAGAATCTGCATAATGTTTTATGTAATAATAATACCTTTCATCCCTTATACTTGCACACAAGATCTTATGATAGTATAGCTTAGTATGTTCCGCTGCTGTCAGAAATTCACACACTGGATAACCTGAGACAATGAATATTATAAAAAAAAGCCTCATACCGTGGGTGACGAATTGATCCATGGCTTGTTTCCTCCAGTGTTCTGTGCATTGTCGGGGAAGTACCCATTTGTTCCTCCAACAGCCAGGTTAATGATGATGTAGTACTGAAAATATTTTATACAGGTAAGTATAAGCTATCATAAAAATAAAGGTCACAACTAAATAGAAATATTCATCTAAAACTGTTACTATACTGCATAACATTTATAATAACAGTGTTTTCATATGTGATGGGCTCATATATTGACCTAAGAAATATGTAGAAATAATGTATTATCACTGAACTGTACATTTATTACTGCTTCTATATAGTTATTATGTTTGTTAAACATTGTTAAATATTCTTGGACCTTAATGAGACACTTCTGTTCATATGTAACTCTAGTATTAAGATTAGACAGTAAAATTCACCGCTATAGTTTAGAGAATCTTCTGATTATTTTATTCTGTTATGAAGGAGATAGATATTGTCCATAGCTCCAAACAGCACCTGCCAGTCTGGTAAAAGAAGAAAGAAAATGTATGCACAATGAGAAACGTAAAACCTACAAATGTAATGTATATGTCAAATCATTACATCTTTCATATAGTGAAATATAATAATATTTCGTTAATGCATTAATATTGTTCCATAGATCATGATTACGACATTTCGCAATGATGCGGGATGTGTCATTTAACGCCAGTTTCCCTTACACGTTATATATACCTTTTTTTACAATTACTACTTGAGGCATTTCATACATAATACAAATTCAGCTACTGAGTAGGAGTTGTCATTCAGAAATTCTTTTAATTTGTTTTTAAATTCTGGTTGGCTATCTGTCAGACTTTTAATGGTATTTGGTAAATGACCAAAGATTTTTATGGTAGCATAATTCACCCCTTTGTCTGCCAAAGTCAGATCTGACCCAGAATACTGAACATCATCCTTTCTTCTAGTATTCTATCTATGCACTTTGCTATTACTTTTGTGCCAAATTCATATCTAACCCGGAATACTGAAGATCATTTTTTCTTCTAGTATTTTAGCTATGCACTTTGCTATTACTTTTGAATTTGGATGGGTTCATCATCATCATCATCATCATCATCATCAGCTAATTCAATCATTAAATGATGTGGCCTCTTCGAGTCGTGGATTCAGGTAGGCTTTCAGCAGTCTTCTCCAAGTGGGACAGTCTTGGGCAGTTCTCTGCCAGGTGTTACCAGTGATCTTCTTGATGTCTTTGTCCCATCTGTCTGGTGGTCTTCCTCTAGGCCTCCAGTGCTCTCTCGGACTCCACTCCAGTACTAGCTTCGTCCATCTGTTGTCTTTTTTTCTTGTGACGTGGCCAGCCCACTGCCATTTCAAGGAACCTACTGTCTCTAAGATGTTAACCTTCGTCACAGACCACATGTCATCTGCCCTTTTCCTATCCTTTCTTGTATAGCCCAGCATTGATCTCTCCGTGGCTCTCTGTGCTGTCCTGAGTTTCCCTTTTGTAAATGAGTTCAGTGTCCATGTCTCGCAGCCATACATCATCACAGGACGAATGCATTGATCAAATACTACTTTCTTCAGATTTACTGGCATTTTTTATCTGAATACTGTTGAATGCTTCCCAAATGCTTGCCAGCCAAGCTCGATGCGTCGATAGATTTCTGGCCTTATGTCTCCCTTCATATTTATAATCTGGCCAAGGTAGACATATTCACTGACCTCCTCTAATAGACTGTCCTTGACTTTCACATCTCCAGCTGGGACCCATTTGTTGGACATTACTTTTGTTTCGGAAAGGTTCATGTTCAAGCCAACCAGCAAACATTCCGATGCAAGATCTGTAACTAAGTTTTGGAGCTCTGCGAAGTCTTTGGCCAGTAATGCAATATCATCAGCAAATCTCAAGTTCTACATTTACATCTACATTTATACTCCGCAAGCCACCCAACGGTGTGTGGCGGAGGGCAGTTTACGTGCCACTGTCATTACCTCCCTTTTCTGTTCCAGTCGCGTATGGTTTGCGGGAAGAACGACTGCCGGAAAGCGTCCGTGTGCACTCGAATCTCTCTAATTTTACATTCGTGATCAGCTCGGGAGGTATAAGTAAGGGGAAGCAATACATTCGATACCTCATCCAGAAACGCACCCTCTCGAAACCTGGACAGCAAGCTACACCGCGATGCAGAGCGCCTCTCTTGCAGGGTCTGCCACTTGAGTTTGCTAAACATCTCCGTAACGCTATAACGCTTACCAAATAACCCTGTGACGAAACGCTCCGCTTGGTAAGCCTTCTTCCATTAATTCTAATTCCCTTACCTTCCCAGCTCAATTAATAACAAATTTCGTAAGTGAAGATATGTATAGCGAAATTACTGTGAATATCCTAACTTCATTAAATAAAGGTGATCTTGGGTGGGCTCCAACTATTATTCTGATTACACGTATTTGTGCAATGACTACTTTTTCTCTTAATGATGAATTACCACATAATATGATGCCACATGAAAAACCAGTGACTGAAAATAGGCATAATAGGCTAATTTACTGATATGTTTATCACCAAAATTTGCCAGTAACCCTAATAGCACAAGTAGCTGAACTTGAATGTTTCAATAGATGATCAATCTGTTTTGTCCAGTTCCATTTCTCATCAATGCAACACACCCAGGAATTTTGAATATTCTCCCTTAGCAACAAAATTCTGTTCGAAGTGTATATTTATCAATAGTGTAATACCGTTTACTGTACAGAACTGTATATACAGTGTTTTCTCAAAATTTAGTGAGTCCTTTTGTAGAGAACCACTTAACAATTTTCCTATTTCACACTTTCTTCAGCTAATTCTTGTCTATTGGTTAAGATTATATACTTGTATCATCAGCAAAAAGAAATAACTTTGCATTTTTAGGAACATAGAGTGGCAAGTCATTAATATACACTGAAGCATCAAAGAAATTGGTACAGGCATGTGTATTGAAATACAAATATATGCAAAATGCAGAATATCGCGCTGCATTCGGTAACGCCTATATAAGACAAGTGTCTGGCGCAGTTGAAACACTCTTCTGAGTTAAAGATTTCCGCTGCCCACCAAACTTTCCAGACATGAACATTATTGGGCATATCTGGGATACCTTGTTACGGGGTGTTCAGAAGAGATCTCCACTTCCTCGGACTCTTACAGATTTATGGACAACCCTGCAGCATTCACGGTGTCAGTTCCCTCCAGCAGTACTTCAGATATTAGCCGAGTCCACGCCATGCCGTGTTGCGGCACTCCTGCGTGCTCGTGGTGGCCCTACACGATATTAGGCAGGTGTACCAGTTTATTTGGTTCTTCAGTGTATAATAAGAACAATAAGGGACACAAGACTGAACCCTGTGGGACACCATTCTTGATACCTCCCCAATTAGAGGACTGTGCTCAAATTTCTAGATTACCTGTACTGTTAATTTCAATCTTCTGCATTCTTCCAGTTGAATATGAACTAAATCATTTTGGCCCTGTCCCATTCACATCACAATACGCGAGTCTATGTGGAAGAATTTCATACTTCACATAGTCAAAATCCTTTAAGAGATCACAAAAAATCCCATTTGGTGGTGTCTGGTTATTCAGAGAATTTAATATTTGATCTGTGAAAGCATATATCGCATTTTCTGTCGAAAAGCCTTTCTGGAAACCAAACTGACATTTTCTTAGTACTCCATTTTTACAAATAAGTGAAGCTACATTTGAATATCACTTTTTCAGGAATCTTGGATGAAGCTGTCAGAAATTAGATTGGGCAGTAGTAGCTAGCATCAGACCTATCCAATTTTTTAGCCCTGTTTTAGTGAGCTACTACATATATGGTTGGGAATCTACTTAGCTGTTGGGATAGAGCTTTTATTACTCTGTTGGAAATGCCATCAATCCCTTGAAAGCTGTTATGTGTTAGTGAATTTATTATTTTCCTGATTTCAGTAGGAGAGGTGGGTTGAATTTAAATTTTATTGGATTGTATATGTATTGCCTCTTCCACATACAGGCTTGCACTTTCTAATGAACAGCTGGATCCTATTTTCTCTACAACTCTTCAAAATGATTGTTAAAATATACTTCTGACATTTTGTTAACAACGTTATCAGTTAGTCTGATAGAAATATAATCTTCCTGTGTTCTCACTTGCCCTTTTCCCCTTTTAACAATATTGCAAATTGTTCTAATTTTATTATCAGAGGTGCTAATCTCAGACATGATGCACATACTTCTAGACATTTTAATGCCATAACATTTCTTAATATCTTTGTTGGATCTAAATTTGAGTGAACATATGAAGCGTTAGAATAAATTTCTAAAGTCTGTGTGATCGTGATGTACTGAACTAAGGAAACAGCAACAACTTGTGAACTTCTATATTTACAACGATTTTTCTGACAGTTCCTCTTGATATGTTATATGTGTTGAATAAAGATCTTATACACCACTTTCTTCCCAAGGAAGCTATATTTTCTCCAGAACCTTTTGCCTCCTGTTTCCTTTTCACCTTAGTTATTACCTGTTTGTGAAAGTAAATGCTGTACATCATGTTCATTATTTGCCTCTATGCTCAGTATTTGTTCACCACATTTTAAATATCTTATTCTTCTTTGCGTTTTCAGTGTTTTTACGATGTCTACAAATAAAATATGACCATCATAATTTACTATCTTGTACTGAAAAATAAAGCTTTTTGCAATATATACTTGATGTAATTTACATTGCAGTATATCTGACGACTGCTTAGGAAGTGTAAATCTGAAGTTACAGCTTCTGTTCCCTGTATATAAACACAATACTGCATAGCCTTTGAACGATAAAATCCTTCACTATTACAGTTTCTGGATTAGATTGATTCTTCAATCTTCTACGAACTTGCATAATTATAACTCCAGTGACGTTTCCTTTGATACACAGATATATATTTTCTTCGTTCCTTCTTCATTGTAGTTCCACATACACTATGCACCTCAGATAGTGTTCAAATTTTGCCTTCAGTGGTGTAGGCTGATGTATAGTGAACGACCAATTTGAGAAGCTACAGAAAGGCTTATTGCTAGGTAAGTATCATAAGGTCGTAAGAATCTTGAATGTAAAATATACCTGTAAACCGAAGTCTTACAAAAACAAGCGAAGCCAGAAACTGACTGTGTCTTACCTCTTGATCGAAAGGAGCCATTTTAGTAGCGTATCTCCATGGGTTTTCAGCCGTTGGTACATTTGTATTAAATCCTCCATAGGCCCAGAAACCTTCATCCGTAGGAGTAACCGTTCCTATCTCGGTACCATCAATGCTGAACTTTATGTAGTCTGTAGATTACAAAGAAAAACGTGCTAGAGATTGAAATATTGTCGTGAACATGGAACAATGATATAACAAAAATTTAATGGCAGGCTCAAGATATTTAATTCCTGAAAAGGTGTGTGGAATGAATATATATTAAATGTACATTATAATACAGTATCAGCGTGAGAATGGAACTTTCACTTGAATTTTATCACAAAGAACATTAATGTGGTATTTTATAGATTGAAATGTGAAATTGCTATACTTAAATAGTAGACTATTTCGAATGTCATATACAATAGACTATGTCTCACCTTTATAGCGATAATGCAAGGCTGATCAACATCCTTGATGGTTTTCAACAGTAGTAGCTTAGTACTGATGAAATAAAATAAAAATTGATTTGTGATAAGAACTCAAGTTGTACGTGAAGAATTTTTTTCTTAGGTTCTCGGGAAACTGTAGAAATTTTGAGATAGGCGACTTTTAAATATGTGAAATATTTCTTTCCTTCCCTTGCGTAGGAGTTTGCGTCACAGCTGCAAGTGTACAAAGTATTTTGATGATGGGTCACAGTTTCTTTAAGTTAACACTTGGATGAGCAGTTGAACTGAATAGACAATGTTTTCAAAAGAGGACGTAAGATTGACATCAACAAAAGCACGACAGTGATAATGTAATGTAGTCGAATTAAATCAGGTGATGATGATTGAATTAGACACTGAAAGTAGTAGATGAGTTTTGCTATTTGGGAAGCAAAATAACTGATGATGATCGATGTAGGGAGAATATAAGATGTAGATCGGCAATGGCAAGAAAAGCGTTTCTGAAGAAGAGCAATTTGTTAACATCGAGTTCAGATTTAAATGTCAGGAAGTCCTTTCTGAAAGTATTTGTATGGGCGTGAAACATGGACGATAAACAGTTTAGACAGGAAGAGAATAGAAGCTTTTGCAATGTGGTGTTACAGAAGAACGCTGAAGATTAGATGGGTAGATCACGTAACTAATCAGGAGATACTGAATAGAACTGGGGAGAAGAGAAATTTGTGGTATAACCTGACTATAAGAAGGGGTCGGTTGGTAGGACATATTCTGAGGCATCAAGGGATCACCAGTGTGGTACTGGAGGAAAGTGTGTGGGGTGAAAATCGCAGAGGGAGATCAAGAGATGAATACAGTAGGCATAATCAGAAGGATGTGAGTTGCAGTAGTTACTTGGAATAAAGAGCTGCGTCAGACCAGTCTTTGGACTGAAGATTACAACAACAACAACAACGCCTCATGAAGGTATTCGTGATTTAAAGTATCATGGATTAAGGTCCACTGAAAAATACTCCCTCTATGTTTACTTTCTTGTAGCTGATTAAACGAATGATAATGAAGTGTGTGTGGCATCGGAAAAAAGTGGAGATAAGATATCCGTCAGCAGGTGATAAGACATAATTAGGAAATACCCGAGATTACGTCTGCATCATAATAGTTTGCGTAACAGCATGTTACACATGCAGTAGAGCAGTCAATATAGTTCAAGACTTGACGAATTTTTGATCACACATGTTTGTTCGTTATTGACACAGGTTTGTTGATTTCAGTCCAATGGTCTGCCACTTCTTACGAATCACGAAAATTTTCTGCATTTTCATAAAATAATAAATGTAATTGAAAACAGCTTCCTTAACATTACACGTATGATACCTATATAACTGAATTTCGGCAAACGTATACTTTTGTTTGTAAAGGATAGATGGAATTACGAGATGATATACTGCTGAAAATGGTAAGTGCGTTGTGAAATTAATAAAAAAATGTGACATGCAGCAAGGGAATTGCCAAGCCTTGAGGCTCCAACGTGTTAAGTGATAGTTTAGCTGGTCTGCTGAGAGGTTTTTTGATAGTCGTGCAATTTATTTTGTAAATCGCGCCATTTACACATGACATTGCTGCCGTCAGAGCGGCAGAAGTAGATAACTTCTTTGTTACAAAAGAATTTCACTGTCTTTGAACTTAGATAAAACAAAATAAATGTAATTTCTTACTACCAAAGCCTTACCAAATCGTTCGAAATAAGAGCATGGGAGAACATCAAAAAATAAGGAAAGATTAATCTAAATTGTTAGGTGTTTGTAGTGCTAAGAACCCGAACTGTAAATCGCAGTTACAGATCTCCTTAAACTTATAAGTTCTACAACTTTTGCTCTAAGAATGATGAGTGGATATGAAATTATAAAAAAAGGACATACTATTCCCAAGGCTATTCACTGATTTTTTGTGGCGTCATATTCTGGGACGACTCCCCACTAGGGAAAGTGTTTCTTGCACAGACGCGCATAATGAGGTTAATATGTGGTGTCCAGTCTAGAACATTTTTAACCAGCAGTTTAAACAATAGTTGAGCGTGCTGACAGCAGACTTGTCGAACATTAACTCCCTTATGAACTTTGTTGCCAACAGTCAATGACAGTTGGAGAACAACAATAATATGTACACTCATAAGCCAAAACATTATAACTGCCCACCGTGAGGTTGGATGCTGCCTGGTGACGTTGCGAGCACCTGACGCGCTATGGAAAGTACCTAAGCGCAGAAGAGACGGATGGAGGATTATCCTGGCGAAAATATGAACTGCAAATGGCGAAATCAGCTGAGGTGAGCGACTTTGACAAAGGTCAGATTACTATTACGCAGAGCCAGTGAACGAGTATCTCGGAAACGGTATTACGCAGAGCCAGTGAACGAGTATCTCGGAAACGGCGGTCGAATGTTCACGAGCTTCTGTCGTGAGCAGCTACGGCAAGAGGTAGAAGGACGGTGAAACCACCACTACGCGATAAATGGTTGGACGTCCACGACTCTTCATAGAACGTGGGGTTCGGAGGTTCAAAACATGGTTCAAATGGCTCTGAGATGGGACTTAACTTCTGAGGTCATCAGTCCCCTAGAACTTACAACTACTTAACCCTAACTAACCTAAGGACGTCACACACATCCATGCCCGAGGCAGGATTCGAACCTGCGACCGTAGCGGTCGCGCGGTACCAGACTGTAGCGCCGAGAACCTCAAAATGGTTCAAATGGCTCTGAGCACTATGGGACTCAACATCTGTGGTCATCAGTCCCCTAGAACTTAGAACTACTTAAACTTAACTAAGGCCATCACACACATCCATGCCCGAGGCAGGATTCGAACCTGCGACCGTAGCGATCACGCGGTTCCAGACTGACGCGCCTAGAACCGCACGGCCACACCGGCCGGCGCCTAGAACCGCTCTGCCACCCCGGCCGGCGGGTTCGGAGGCTTCTCTGCTGTGTAAAGTGGGATAGATGGTAATCTGTGGCATCCCTGCCGAAAGAGCGCAATCTTGGTGCACGCACAAGTGTTTCGGAGCTCACCGTTCATTGTACATTATTGACACGGAGCTGCGCAGCAGACCACGCATACGTGCTGACATGTTGATCCAATGGCATCGTCAGTTATGATCGCAGTGGGCATGGTCCATCGGGATTTTAAGGTCGATCAATGGAAACACGTCGTCTCTTCGGGAGAATCACATTTTTGCTACACTAGGTCGCTAGTCGGCTACACAAACGCGTTCATCGAGGTGAACGGCGGCTCGAAACGTGCAGCGCGCCACAGACGCAGGATGATGAGAGCAGTAATATTCTATGGGAGACGTTCTCCTGCGCTTGCAAGGGACCTGTGACCATAACCGAAGACACGCTGACAGCTGCGAATCACGTGCATCCCTTCATACTGGATGTCTTCCCCGACGGTGACATCACCTTTCAGCAGTATAATAGTGTGTGTCTCGGAGGCAGAACCTTGCTTTGAGAAGCATTACAGTGAACTCACGTTGATGTCCTGGCGACCACATTCGCCTGATGTGAATCCTATGGAACCCACCTGGGTCGGTACACAAATGAGCGGCCTGTTATTTGCGCGTATTTCATGAGCTGTGCGTAGACGGCTAATGCCACATACCTCCACAAACCTATCAACAAACTGTCGGATCCCTGATACGCAGAACCAGTGATGTATTTCGGTTCAAAGAAGGACAAACAAGCTATTAAGCAGGTGGTCATAATGTTTTCGCTCATCAGTGTATACACCAAATTCTACCCACCTCTGGCACAGTGCAGAAAGTAGTGAGGTAGTTGGCGATTAAAATGTTTGACCAGTTAACTAGTGATGTGAAACACTCAATAGATAGTACGAGGGTTATTCCAAAAGTAAGGTCCGATCGGTCGCGAAATGGAAACGACTATGAAAATCCGATAAAGCTTTGCACAGATGTGTTGGGTAGTGTCTCTAGTATAACCCCAGTTAGCATCACGTCGCTCTTCTCATTTCTGAGCTCGCAGTGAGTGCGTAAAGATGTCTAGAAAATAGTGTCTGCCGCCAAGTACGAGGGCCTGGTGAGAAATTTCGCCTGAAGCTATGCAGCTAACATTACATAACTGTCGTGCTGTTTCTTCTTCAAGACAATTCTCAGCCGCATTCTGCAGGGGCAATGAAGATGCTCCTGCATCGTTTTCAAATGGAAATGTGAGATTACCCACAATACAGTCCGCAATTGTCTCCCCCTGAGTTTCATCTCTGGTCACATGAACCGCTGTCTTTGAAGACAACATTTTGACACAGACAACAAGGTGTAGGCCAGCGTGGAGAATTGGCGGAAAGCACTGGCGACTGCCTTCTATGATGAGGCTATTGAAAAGTTGGTACAACGCTATGACAAAAGTCTAAGTCAGAACGGCGACTACGTAGAGAAGTAGTTGAAAGGTGTAGCTAATTGTTACAAGTAAAACATTTCTGATGTTCACTGTGGTTTCAATTTGGCAATCAATCGGACCTTACTTTTGGAATAACCCTCGTAAAGTAACTTCAGACAGAAACTGAGAACATATGTGCCGCCAATTCCTTATATTGGCTAGACGAACGTTTGGATGAAGCAAGAGAGTTTAGAAACTAATGTCGTCGCACGCTAAGAACATAGCCCAACAAGTGTGGCGCGTTGTCAGAGGAGAGTACATGTTCTAGGGTTTCCTGCTGCCAGAGTTCTGCTGCGGTACGGATAACACACAGTGTGCGAGTGAAAAGGTGCGATAAAAGGGAACATACTCAACAGTTGAAGTAAGTGGGACAGTACGATTCTTGTGGGGAAACGGCTAAATTGCACACAGAGTTGCCGTGAAATCCTGGAAGTCCACGGACCAGTTGCAGCGGCACGTCCAACAGTAGTGCAATACTTGACAGTGAAATACAACATTAATGGAATACTTGAGTGAGGCCGCACAGACGTTGGTGATACTGATCAGGAGGGAGGAACCAACGACGACATTGTCCAGACTATCATTTGGACAGTCTGAAAGAACATGTGGATGGAAAGATTTTCCAACGTTCACACAGCGGTTCTCGAAAGGATCCGTGACAAATCGTCGAGGAAGCGAATTATTGCTAGAACGCTCCGACCGGTGACTACAGAGACTAGGCACTTATGTTGAAAGATAGTGTCATGAATCTGTGTCGCTTGGAAGTGTAGTACAGCAATCAATGAAAGTTACTTGGCCTGTAATTATAATGTGCAACTTAGTTTTTGAAGTCTCCTTATATATATACACTGTTCAGCCAGAATATTGTGACCATCGACCTACTATCGATGTAAACCCACCCAGGCGATAGCAGCGTCATCTGGCGACGACTGACTGCTAGTCAGACACACGCACGGTGCATGTAGTATCAGTCAGCGTGCTGTCCATGTGTAGAACAGGGAAGGTGCGCGATCGATCTGAATTTGATCTAGGGCAGATTGTGATGGCCCAGAGGCTTGGCATGAGCATTCCGGAAACTGCACAACTTGTCGGATGTTCGAGCATTGCTGTGGTGAGTGCCTTCAACACGTGGCTAAACGAAGGTGCAACCACGTCCAGATGTCGTGGGTTTGGGTGGCCACCTCTCATTACGAATGTCGGACGTCGTAGGCTGGGCAGACTGGTAAAACAGGACAGACGGCGATCTGTGGTGGGACTAACATCAGACTTTAATGCTGGGCAGAGTACAATTGTGTCTGAACATGCAGTGCACCGAACACTCCCAACGATGGGCCTTCGCAACCGACGACCCACGCATGTGACAATATTAACACCAAAAAATACAGAACCACGACTGAAATTGGCACTTGATCATCGGCACTGACTTTGGCGCAGTTGCAGACAGTTGCATGGTATGATAAATCCCGATATCGTCTTCATCGTGCCGATGACAGGGCGTTTATCCGTCATCTTCAGGGGAACAGCTCCTTGACACCTGTCCTGCAAGATGGAGATCAGATGGCGGAGGCTCCATAATTCTATGGAGAACACTTATGTGGGCATCCATGTGTCCAGTAGAGCTCGTGGAAGACACCATGACGGCCCAACAGTATCGTATAATGATTACAGACCATGTACAGCCCTTCATGACGATCATGTTTCCCGAAGACAGTGTCAAGCTTGAACAAGATAATGCGCCATATCGCAATTCGAGTAGTGTAAAGGAGCGCCTCGTGGAACACAGTGGCGCGTTCCAGTTGACGTCTTGGCTCCCCAGTTAGCCAGATCAGAACCCAATCGAACACATCTGGGATGTAATTGAACATGGCGTCAGAGCTCTTCGCCCCTTTCCCCGGAATTTATGGAATTAGGTGACTTTTGACGCTAACTCCTTCTAGCGACCTACCAACCCTTTATTACTTACATGCCACGACGCGTCGCATTTGTTATCCATGCGAAAGGTGGACATACTGCTACTAATAGGTAGGCTGTTATAATGTTCTGACTGATCAGTGTAAATGATAAGAGTAGCAATTCTGTGTATCGGGTTCGATGGCCGCTATGGAGTGTTAGTGATGTTCGCCTTTAGTGCTAATACGAGGGCTGTCCAGAAAGTAAGTTCCGATCGGGCGCTAAATGAAAATCACAGTGAAAATCAGAAACATTTTATTTGCAAGAGTTAGCTACACTTTTCAGATACTTCTCTGCATAGTCTCCGCTCTGACTTAGACATTTGTCGGAGCGTTATACCAAATTTCCAGCACCATCGCCATAGAGGACAGGCGCCTGTGCTTTCAGATAATTCTCTACGATGGTCTATAGCGCGTAGCCTGCGCCCAAGTGTTGTCTTTGTATCCAGCGTTTCAAGTGAACACAGCCAATTAGGGCTATGCTGTGGGTGATAACTTCCCACCGAAAATGCTGCAGGAGCATCTTCACTGCCCCTGCAGAGTGCGGCTGAGAACTGCCATGAAGAAGGAAGTGCTTGGCAGTTGTGTTAAGTGGGCTGCGTTCATTAAGGCGAAGCCTCTCAGCGGACCCTTCTACTTTGCGGGAGACATTGTTGTTCTAGGCACCTTTACTCGCTCACAGTGTGCTCACAACTGAAAAGGGTGTCTTAGTGCAATTGACGGTCATACTAGAGACACTCCCCAACATGTCTGTACAAAGCTTCATCAAGTTTTCACTGTGGTGTCCATTTCGCGACCGATCGGAACTTACTTTCTGGACAACCCTCGTAGTAACAATCTTTTAAAAATAATTTAGTCTCTTGATCAAAACATAATCAAAACCTTTCGTTTTTGCCCCTGGGACAATTTACCCTTTAGAGGAACCACTGCTCCAGAGCGACTTGTACCCACCTGGCGTCCACTCGAGCTGGTAGGAGTGGAAGTCCTTGTCGTAGCCCTGGCCGGCGGCGCTGTTCTGCGAAAAGCTGGCCGACTGGTAGGCGTCCACGGGGTAGTAGGGGCCAAAGTGCAGCGTCGAGGCGACCTGCTCGGCGCCGATGTTGACGTTGTCCACCGTCAGCCCCAGGTTGCCGCGAGACTCCATCAGGTCGATCTCGCCCGACGCCGGCCACCCGCCGTATTTGTTGTTGCGTGGCAGCAGCCAGATGGCTGCAAAACAGAAAAGTGAGTGCCCGGTAATACTACTTTATCTACTCGTACTTGTTTCATCTAGTAAGAGGGCAGTCTACAGGCCTTCTGTTACTTCCAACTTGACTGCCCTAGCAGGGTGAAGCTACGATATCTTGTAAAGTACCAGATTCGCTTGCAACACGACCCTTTACAGAAATGAACGACTCGATCCATAAGTTGTGGATGTGATAATGGTCATAGCTGCAGTTGATAACTTTGTCATTCTTAATTTTAATACACTGCCGAGAGAAAAATTAGTACACCCACAGAGTCGACGTGGATTTTGATACGATGACAACATATGCCACCTGGGGGATGATAGACGTACCGATAATGGTTTCAACATTGTCCGCCAACAGACTGCGCAGTGGCATAGCTACCAGAGTGTCATCTGTGTCTACCCTTCAATATGGAATGCCCACAGGAAGGAGGCTCAGTGTGGGGCAAATGTGTGCGGCAGGTAGGTAACTGTGCCACGGAAATGCACCCATGCTTCCTACGCCCAACTGAGCAAGTTGGATCAAGTTGTTGCCAGACAACTAGCACATGCTGCGTCATTTGTGTAACGATGCTGGTGTCAGCACTCACGCGAAAAACATTCTCACACCTGCAGACGAGGTTCTGGACGTCTACGCAGCTCAAACGCCCGCCAGTATCGTCGTAGTGTAAGGGAAGCAGTGGCAGACCGCACAGCTACCACAGCAACGGTAAGAGGGTTTGTGAGCCCTAACTTGTCAACACGAACTGTTGCGAACCGGTTATTACCAGTGGGACTACGGGCACGCACATCTCTAGCCCGTCTTCCACTCACGCCACAGCATCGACATGCATGGCTCGACTGGTGCCATCAGAGGATAACTTGGAAGATGGAATGGCGCGCCGTGGTCTTAAGCAATGAACACAGATTCTACCTGTATGCAAGTGACGGTCGTCGCACATACGATGTAAACCTCATGAGCACTGTCTCGTAGACTGCATCTGCCCAAGACGTACACAGGCTTTATGGTCTGGGATGCGATAAGCTACAACTCCCGTTCATCTTTGGTGTTTCTGGAGGGGACGCTAACTAGCGCTCGCCAAGTGCAGAAAGTTGTTAGACCCGTTCTTCTGCTGTTCTTGCAACAGGAAGATGATGTGTTTTTCGAACAGGATAATACGGACCCACCAACACCTCGTATAGAACAAACGTGAGCTGTTCGAGAAGGCGTGGCACAATGTATCCCAGGAAAGTATTCACCATCTGTACCATCGCCTGGAGGTTACACCATGTAATAATATGTGTGTTTCAGCATGGTTCGAGCCTGGACCACAGAACTGCTTGATCTGTAAATATAATCATTTAATGTACTCCATATGCACTGTTGCTGATGATGGTCAAAGGAGAGAGGGTATAAAATGTAGACTGGCAATGGCAAGGAAAGCGTTTCTGAAGAAGAAAAATTTGTTAACATCGAGTATAGATTTAAATGTCAGGAAGTCGTTTCTGAAAGTATTTGTATGGAGTGTAGCCATGTATGGAAGTGAAACGTGGACGATAAATAGTTTTCGAAATGTGGTGCTACAGAAGAATGCTGAAGATTAGATGGGTAGATCACATAACTAATGAGGAGGTATTGAATAGAATTGGGGAGGGGTTTGTGGCACAACTTGACCAGAAGAAGAGATCGGTTGGTGGGACATGTTCTGAGGCATCAAGGGATCACCAATTTAGTACTTGAGGGCAGCATGGAGGGTAAAAATAGTAGAGGGAGACCAAAAGATGAATACACTAAGCAGATTCAGGAGGATGTAGGCTGCAGTAGGTACTGGGAGATGAAGAAGCTTTCACAGGATAGAGTAGCATGGAGAGCTGCATCAAACCAGTCTCAGGACTGAAGACCACAACAACAGCGACAACAACATGCACTGTTGCAACAATAAATCTTGAGTGAATTGGAAAACTCAAAAAGGCTGTCCTAATTTTGTTTTCAGCAGTGTGTAACGCTAGCCAACAAATACATTGTTCAAAAGAATTAGAAGAACACACGAATCAATGTCCAGTATGTTAAATCAAATCTACTCTCATACAGACGGTATCTTTGGTATTATTGCATTTCTTCAGATCTTCGTTTGCAATGTATGTAACAGTTAAAATCGTTCGCCATGTATTGGCTGTTTCGTGTAAGTGTAAGGTGATCTTTCAGAAGGTAGGGAGTACCATTGTCCTAGTGTTTTCTAGTGAAGTACACAGATGGCAGGTTTCATTTGTGGATGTTGTGTTCAACCGAGCACATGCAATGCGACAGCTTAATGCAGTACAAGTTGCAATTGAGCCGTAGTAAAGTTAGCTTTGAAAAGCGCGCCGCAGCGCGTAGCGTGAAGCAGTCTCCCTCCGTTTTCTGGCGGTGGCCCCGTTGTCGCAACTGAAGGCTTCGGTGTCTCCCTCTAGCGGGAAAGGGGAAAAGTGGGCTGTTCGCGTGGGTTTAAGAAGTGGCTGTATGGGCTCTCGTGGAGAGTTGGCAGTCGGGCATCAAGAAGCGGCTTCTCTGCCGGTGATAAGAGGGACAGCACGAAGACCGAGGCATCAGCGTAAGCGACGCGAGCAGCGGCTCCGTTGTATGGGGCATTAACTGGTCGTCGCGAAAGGAATATTCCTGAGCGTGGGTCCACAAGGGGCCTAATCTGCAGTTCGGCCGTATGCTGTCGACCGGCGAGGAGGTTCTGAAAATCGGCGCGCCTTCCTGCGTCCGTTGTAACGGCTGGCAGCGGGCGGCTGTGTTGGTTCAGTCCTGGGAGTCGTAACGCACCAGAAGTTGAGTATTGATTGTTAACATATTTTATGAAGTTTAATTCAATTCAATTTACTTATTCTTGTTAGTTATACCAGCCGTATTATTGGGGGTTTCCCGCCATTCATTCTCGTCTGCTCACTCGCAGGAAGGTGGTAATATTAGAAAGGGTTATCCGTTTGTCCCCTATTGAAGACGAAAGGGGGGAGGGGGGAGTGAGAGTAAATCTGTGGTTTGTTCCCCTCCCAGCTTACCTACGGGTTATTCGACTGTTAGCCTCTGCCATGCCTGTGAAAGTCTAAGGCACCAATGGCTGTAGTGTTTAATATGCAAGGCACTAAGACCTGATCCATTCTCTCGCCTGCCATAACTAGTATTACTAAACTCACGAGTAAAAGGTACTCTAAGAAAGAAGAAAAATACCTATTGCCTCGTGGTAAGAACTAGTCAGTTGCATAACGAATTTCTGCTCATCTGGAAGCTGTAACTTACGTAAATTTGTGTTTATGTATATTTGAATATAATCAAGCAAGGTTGTTAATGTACGCCGTAGTGGATTTTTTTATATTGTTTCTAGTCAGCAAAAACTGTTGTGTTTTTCCAATTCAGTACCTTTTAAGGCTTTTACTCAAGGTGCTTATGTGTTTTATACAGGTAGTTGGTTATTAGTGTGTTTTCTTCCCATGCAAAAGTTTTGCCATTTCATTGTGGGTAGAAATTGTTGCCTTGAAAGGAGAATGTTGTAAAAGTCCGCAAGTCCTACCTTGCGAGCGCGTGTGTTTGCCGTAAGTTAACTGGCAGAAATTCGTAAAATTTGTTTTTTTATATATTTTGGATATGTTAATGTTATTAAGCGTGAGTCCCCCCCGTGTGGTGTGCATGGACTCATGCGTTTTGGTTTTTCTATTTTGAGAACTTTTGTAAACAGGATTGTCTTTATATGTTGAAGACTAGTTACATTCTGCGCCATTTAATTAGCCTGAGTGAGGCTGTTGTGGGCGGCTGTAGCTACGGTTGTTGTAACCAAATGGGAAATTTTTCTGCCCAAGGGTGAAGTCATATATATTCAAATTGTATTTATTTATTAATCGAGTTAAATTCACCTGTAATTTAGCTGAGCTTGAAATATTATTCAGCGTCGCGTTGTATACGTTAAATTGCTTGCCTGTACTTGTCTTTTACTGGCGTGAAATTTTTTTATAATAATTTAAAGGTCCTTTCCTATCGTAAATTGTGACTTATTCGTTAAATGATACTTTTTTTTTTTAATATCGTAAGGTCTTGCACCAAATTTGAATAAAGAGTGTTACTGAAAATTGTGAGTAATTTCGCAAGTTATTCCTTGGCACCTACTTCCACTTTACATTTTGTGTATTAATTGTGATTAATAACCTTTGGTGAACCAGTAGTAATTTTACGGTTCAGCAATGGCGGTCTGTTTGCAACGAAAAGGATAGACTTTCCGTCACGTTGCTGCAGATGGCTGTTTCTCTCCACCCCTCATCCAAGGTTGTGGACACTCTACACAGGGTGAGTTGGACAAGGTCACCGAAGCATTACAACCCCACTTCGAGACCGATACTCGGCCATCTCAGCGTTGCGGTGAAGCACAGATACCTTCAGAGCAGTGCAGGACAGTCACAGAAAGGCCACTGGAGTCACAGTGTCCGATCAGACTGTAATGAACAGGTTAATAGGAAGGATGATCCAACCCATGCGTCCTGTTAGAGTACCCCTCTTGATACAACAACATCTTACAGCTCGTCTTCAGTTCTGCCATCCCCATGTCAGTGGCGAAACGTGTTATTAACAGAAGAGTCCAGAGATCCTCTGACGCAAGGTGATGGCCGTGATCATGTGCAGAGACCTATGGTGAGCGGTGTCTCCCAAAGTTGTCCAGCAAATCGATAGATTTCCAAGGTTCTGTGATGGTGTGGGATCTTCAGTTTTGATAGCCATACAGATCTTGTCGTTGTCCATGGTCGCCCTACCGTCAGTCAGTACATCGAACAGATCCTGTTGAACTATGTGGTGACTGCTGTACATTATTCGAGGGCCCATGTGGGTAAGTGTCATCAGGGACGTCTTGCGAAGCCTTGGCACTGAAGTAATGGAATGGCCAGTGGTGAGTCCCGACCTAAACCCCATCGTGCATATGTGGGACATACTTGACAGACTTGTTCGTGGTAGTCCTGCTCCACCCCAGAATCTCCATGTGTTGTGTCATGCTAGAACGTATTCTGACCTCAAACGCAATGAGGCATCTCGAACAGAATGACCTCCTTCATGGCAACCGACATGGATTCTAAAAACATCGATCATGGAAACTCGACTCGTACTCTGAGGATATTTTGGTAGGGAGGACGCCACACGCTGTCTTGGATGGAGACTCATTGCCAAATGTAGAAGCAATTTCCGGTGTACCGCAAGGAAGTGTGTTGTGCCCCTTGATGTTCAAATTGTATGTTAATGATCTTGTGGACAATATTAATAGTAACCCTAGCCGTTTCACAGATGATGCAGATATCTGCAACGAAAAACAGTCTGAACGAAGTTATACAAATATTCAGTCAGTCTTTGATAAGATTTCAAAGTGATGCAATGGCTGGCAGCCTGTGCTCTTCACAATTATGACTACAGTATGAACAAGACGTGGCTGGAATAGCTCAGTTCATACAAATACATGGTATAACACTTTGTAGGGATATGAAATTGAATGACTACATAGGGAGAGTCGTAGGTAAAACTAGAGACTTATTTTTTTGTAGAGTAGTAGGGAATGCAAACAGCACACAAATGAGATCGCTTACAAATCACTCGTGCGGCTCATCTAGAATATTACTCAAGTGTGTGGGACCCGTGCCAAATAGGGGTAACCGAGGATACTGAACGTATGCAGGGAAAGACAGCACGAATGGTCACAGGATGGATGACCCGTGGAAGATTGTCACAAACATGCTGCGTTAACTTAACTGACAGACACTTTAAGATAGTCGCAAAATTTCACGAGAGAGCCAACTTACAGAGTCTGAAGAAGCGGCTTTAAATCTTGATCTAAGGAATTACTACAACCTCCCACATACGGCTCTCACACGGATTGTGAGGACATGATTAGATTAGTTACAGCGCGTATGGAGGCATTTAAACAATTATTGTTCCCACGCTCACTAAATGTGTGGTGCGGAAGAAGTCCTGATAACTGGTACAAAGCGAGGTACCTACTGCCATGCGCTTCACAGCAGGCAGCAGATTATAGTGTAGATAAGAATGTAGATCCTGAGTCACAGAAATAGGAATGCTTACTCGTAAGCAATTACGTCGCGAAATGACAATTTTATGTAGCTTTAATTACTATGAGGTCGGATGTGTTTCAAATTCTTTATCCTCGGTAATAACATTTGAAATAAAAAACGCCCTGATGTTGTTTCATGGAAGACGTTAAGTTTTGCTTCATTGTAAAAAAGTAATACCGACATCAAACTTTCGTGTCAGTGAGAAATATCTGTTCTCGTCGAAAAGCAACAGTTAATAATACCTAAGAAGAAAAAATATTTTGTAAACGTCACGTAAAATCGTACAAAAAGCAACTAAAGATGATAAAGATATTATACTGCTCAACAACACTGCAGTATTGTGCAGTAAATTAACTACTCTTTTCGATTGATAAATTACACTTGCAAAGTCTCGACATTTCCAGACAAGTGTTAAGTTACTGTCTGTTTCGCTAGCATACAGATAAGTCCTCAAAACAAAGATTTTAATATGGGCTCTAGGTATCCCTCAGGTGCAGCACGAATCGTCTGGCGGAACAGAATACTGTTTACTACACGATCTGAAGGCTCTGACGGCGGTTCCTTTTGTTCTTCACGAACGGCTGTGGACATCGATCGCAGTATCGCACTGACCTGAACAGCGAATGGCGTGCTGCCACTTGCTTACTTTACGTGCTTCTCGAGTGATCAAAGAGCTGAAGGACGCTAATGTAATGCAGAATTTGCTGTACGTGAACTGAAATTCAATTTTATTTACCTCTTGAACACGTAAGATGTTTGGAACTGAAACGACGACACTGGAAACCTATACTATTTCTCACTAATTTTTTGCTTTTGTAATACGCTCTAAGGCAAGAAAAAACGACGCGCAATGAAGGAATTATCTAAATTGGGCGAAAATTGGTAAATGTGATGTACAGGCACAGAGTAAGAAATGACTACAATTTCAGAGAAAATGGGTGAGTCATTCAAAGGAAGGAACTTCACAAATCGACCAAGTCAATAACGCTTTGGTCCACTTCTGGCTCTTATACAAGCAGTTATTCGGCTTGGAATTAGTTGAAAGAGTTCTTGGATGTCCAACTGAGGCACATCATCCCTACCCAATTGGCGCGTTAGAGCGTCAAAATCCCGAGATGCTTGGAGGGCCATACCAATAATGGTCCCAACTTTCCCATTTGGGGAGAGACCTGACGACCTTTCTGGCCAAGATAGGGTTTGGCAAGCAGGAAGACAAGCAGTTGAAACTCTCGCCGTGTGCGGTTGGGCATTATCTTGCTGAAATGTAAGTCCAGGATGGCTTGCCTTGACGGGCAACAAAACTGTGCATAGAAGATCATCCCGCGGACGACAACCAAAGTGGTTCTGTTATGAAATGAAATGAAACACCAGACCATCAACGCTGGTTGTCTGGCCTTATGGTGGACGACAGTCAGGTTGGTGTCCAGCCACTATCCATAACGTCTCCAGACATGTATTAGCTGGTCATTGTGGTTCAGTTCCAAGAGGGACTCGTCACTGAAGACAATTCTGCTCCTGTCAATGAGGTTACAGGCCGAAGACGTGTCTAGAGTCGCCCCAGGGAGCGTTGGGATAACAACTTGATTGTCAAACGACATAACGTCCGACAAACAGTAACGATGGCTCCAATTTATTTTCATAGCAGCACCCCTTTTGTATGTCATCCACGTCACTACAGCACGTCGATGATATACCACATCCGTTTTGTTGCCATTAATGGTAAGCTATCCTTGGCTCACATTTCAGCAAGATAAAGGCCGCCTGCTTGCGGCGAGAGCTTTTACTGCTTGTCTTTGTGCTTGTAAACACCATCTTGGTCAGCAGGGTGGTCACATTTTTCCCCAGCTGGGAACGATTGTAGCATTACAGGCAGGGCCCTCCTATCAGCTCGGGATTATTACGATCTAATGCGCCAATTTGACAGAATTTGGCACGAC
This sequence comes from Schistocerca serialis cubense, assembly GCF_023864345.2. NCBI lineage: Eukaryota > Metazoa > Arthropoda > Insecta > Orthoptera > Acrididae > Schistocerca > Schistocerca serialis. Next base: position 135,109,551 of record NC_064641.1, read on the forward strand.
ATCCGTCAATAGGACAACTGGCAACCCTGTCAATTAATTGCAAGTCGAATAATTGCTTGCATAAGGGGCAGATTTGGACCAGCGCGTTACTGACTTGCACAATTAGTTAAGCTCTTTCTCTTGAATAAATCAACCACTTCTTCTGAAATTGCAATTATTTTTTCGTATGTATATGTAGATCGCATCTGAGGATTTCTGCCCCATTCAGATGCTTCCTTCATGTTGCGTCGTTTTTCGTCTTTATCTACATTGCACAGGATGTTTCAAAAAGAATATACGTATTACAAAGTATTATTTTGTCCAAACTATCGGTCTCTGCATCTCGGTTAGGCTTTTGGAGAAACGAATACATGGTCTAGTTTATATTAATTTCCGCTAGATGTCAGTTGTCTTCTGTTTTGCTTGGTAATCGTCATATCTTTAAAATGGCTACTCCGCAGCAGAAGTAATTTTGTATTCTCGAGTTTGCGAAGTGCAATTCCGTGATTACAGTGCCAAGACGTTTCAGGTTAAGGTATCAAATTGATCCTCCGAATGGGTGAAACATTATCAGATGATATCGATAGCTTCTAGGTGCAGGATGTCTACGTAAAGGAAAGAGTCCTGGCCGCCCTCGTGTTTCTGAAGAAAATGTTGTACGAATTCAAACTGCTTTCCAACGTAGTCCTTCAAAATCAACTCGTCATGTCAGCCGGGAATTACAGCTGCCTACAACAACAATCTGTTGTGTTTCGAGACGTCGGTTGGTTATGAAACCGTACGAGTTACAGCTGTTACAAGCTCTGCGTCCTGATGACAAACGCAAACGTGTGACTTTTTGTAACGAGATTCTTGATGCTATTGACAATGACGAAACTTTCGCATAACGCATCGTGTCCAATGATGAAGCGACTTTCCATGTTATTGGTCAGTTAAACAAACACAATGTTCGAATTTGGGGGCCTAAGAACCTACATGCAGCCATGTACGAGATTCGACCAAAGTCAGTGTGTTTTGTGCGATATCCCGATTATCTGTTTACGGCTCATTCTTGCTTGATGGAAACACGGTTAACAGTCAGCAGTATCTGGCTATGTTACAAAACTGGTTGTTTCCGAGGCTGCACGAAGACAACTTCATTTTTCAACAAGATGGAGCGACCCCTCACTGGAGTCCTCAAGTGCGTGAATATCTGAATGAAACTCTACCGAACCGTTGGATTGGTCGTCAAGGAGCTGGCGACTTAGCATGTCTCAGTTGGGCTCGACGGTCACCAGATTTGACACTTTCTGACTTCCTCCTATGGGGTTTCGTTAATGACAACGTTTATGTACCACCACTCCCACAGAAAAAAATGGTTCAAATGGCTCTGAGCACTATGGGACTTAACATCTGTGGTCATGAGTCCCCTAGAACTTAGAACCACTTAAACCTAACTAACCTAAGGACATCACACACATCCATGCCCGAGGCAGGATTCGAACCTGCGACCGTAACGGTCACGCGGTTGCAGACTGAAGCGCCTAGAACCGCACGGCCACACCGGCCGGCCCACTCCCACAGAACCTGGAAGAGTTAAAGAACCGGATCCGTACTGCCATAACATCAGTGACGGAGGACATGCTTTCCCGAGTATGCGAGGAATTTGAATATCGATGTGATACTGTTCGCGTTGGTGATGGAGGACATATTGAACATCTGTAATCTGAACTTGAGAGGTTCGTAAACATGTGTGTAAAGTTTCATATTCATATTCGTAAGTTTAGTAAATATATATATATATATATATATTCGAAATACGTATATTTTTTTGAAACACCCTGTATCTGTTAGTGGAGAGGTTGTGAGATATATATATCTCACATGTTGGAACTTACGTTAAATTTACTTCCTAGTACAGAGAGTGAAGCACGTAATAGACATGGTCCGATAACAGTGTAGCTTAGATTAGAATTGTTCGTTGGTGTTGTTCGTGGTCAGTGTCGTTATCAGACCTAGTAGGTTACGTAAGGGGCGTGAACAACGTCAGATGCTATTACTGTGAAGGACATGGATATGTCATATACAGTGGTTTCAGCACCTGACCTAGGGATTTCTGTTGTGGGAATGAAGAAAACCGTAATACTTTTTCATTTGCGTCTGTCATCCAAGAACAAGTAATGGCCTCCCAGCAACATTTTGTGTCATTCGTCACCGATCAGCTGGACTACGTATTTACTGTCCCATGTATAAATTGCAGTCTTCACCACAACGCAAATGGCTGCATCTGGAGTCGTGTCATGACTGGGAAGAATGGAATATCGACGAGTTGCTTCCCATTGTGTCCAGTGATGAATTGCGGTTCTGCATACCCCTGATGTCCACTTTTGAGTATGGTAGCGGCCCACAGGGAAATCCCATTCTCCCAAAGTTTTGGAGAGGCATGGTGCAACGAGTCATTGTATATGAATTCAAGACACATCTGGTAGTATTTGAGAGAACTCTGGCGGCGCAACAGTATGTTACACACATCCTATGTCCTCATGTGTTACTTCTCACACAACAGTGTCTTGAGGCCACTTTTCAACAGGGCAGTACATGTCGTCACATGGCACGTGTCTTTGTGAACTGTCTATATGATGTTCAGGTGCTCTTTTGGCCAGAAAGATCCCCAGATCTCTCCTCAATAGAAAGTGTATGGGGCCAGCTCGCTAGTCTGCTCCATCACATTGCCAGTATCCAGGATATCAGAGATCGGTTACAACAGTTGTGGGCCAGTTTGCCTCAGGAGAGGACACAACGGCTTTAATGCACCATTCACAGTTGAATTAGTGCATAAATCCAGACCAGAGGGACTGCTACGTCGTACTGACAGGTTGGCTCACACTGGGAAGTTGTCTGTAACGTTGACTCGATTTTGCTATTACATAAATACATAAATGAAAGGATATGAAATACTCTGTCAACCAGTGAAGTTTCATTTCGTTTCCTCTTCCTGGGTGCTTTTTTTTGTTTTTTTTTAATGGCATTGTATACAGGGTGTTACAAAAAGGTATGGCCAAACTTTCAGGAAACATTCCTCACACACAAATAAAGAAAAGATGTTATGTGGACATGTGTCCGGAAACGCTTAATTTCCATGTTAGAGCTCATTTGAGTTTCGTCAGTATGTACTGTACTTTCTCGATTCACCGCCAGTTGGCCCAATTGAAGGAAGGTAATATTGACTTCGGTGCTTGTGTTGACATGCGACTCATTGCTCTACAGTACTACCATCAAGCACATCAGTACGTAGCATCAACAGGTTAGTGTTCATCACGAACGTGGTTTTGCAGTCAGTGCAACGTTTACAAATGCGGGGTTGGCAGATGCCCATTTGATGTATGGATTATCACGGGGCAATAGCCGTGGCGCGATACGTTTGTATCAAGACAGACTTCCGGAAGGAAGGTTTCCCGACAGGAAGACGTTCGAAGCAATTGATCGGCGTCTTAGGGAGCACGGAACATTCCAGTCTATGACTCGCGACTGGGGAAGACCTAGATCGACGAGGACACCTGCAATGGACGAGGCAATTCTTCGTGCAGTTGACGATAACCCTAATGTCAGCGTCAGAGAAGTTACTGCTGTACAAGGTAACGTTGACCACGTCACTGTATGGAGAGTGCTGCGGGAGAACCAGTTGTTTCCGTACCATGTACAGCATGTGCAGGCACTATCAGTAGCTGATTGGCCCCCACGGGTACACTTCTGCGAATGGTTCATCCAACAGTGTGTCAATCCTCATTTCAGTGCAAATGTTCTCTTTACGGATGAGGCTTCATTCCAACGTGATCAAATTGTAAATTGAGAGACGAGAATCCGCACGCAATTGAGCAATCACGTCATCAACACAGATTTTCTGTGAACGTTAGGGCAGGCATTGTTGGTGATGTCTTGATTGGGCCCCATGTTCTTCCACCTACGCTCATTGGAGCACGTTATCATGATTTCATACGGTATACGCTACCTGTGCTGCTAGAACATGTGCCTTTACAAGTACGACACAACATGTGGTTCATGCATGATGCAGCTCCTGCACATTTCAGTCGAAGTGTTTGTACGCTTCTCAACAACAGATTCAGTGACCGATAGATTGGTAGAGGCGGACCAATTCCATGGCCTCCACGCTCTCCTGACCTCAACCCTCTTGACTTTCATTTACAGGGGCATTTGAAAGCTCTTGTCTACGCAATCCCGGTACCAAACGTAGAAACTCTTCGTGCTCGTATTGTGGACGGCTGTGATACAATACGCCATTCTCCAGGGCTACATCAGCGCATCAGGGATTCCATGCGTCGGAGGGTGGATGCATGTATCCTCGCTAACGGAGGGCATTTTGAACATTTAATGTAACAAAGTGTTTGAAGTCACGCTGGTACGTTCTGTTGCTGTGCGTTTCCATTCCATGATTAATGTGATTTGAAGAGAAGTAATAAACTGAGCTCTAACATGGAAAGTAAGCGTTTCCAGACACATGTCCACATGACATATTTTCTTTCTTTGTGTGTGAGGAATGTTTCCTGAAAGTTTGGACGTACCTTTTTGTAACACCCTGTATGTATAACAAGAGCGGTCCAAATATCGATCCCTGTGGAACACTTGCAGTGGTGGTTCGCCATCCTGCAGACTCTGCTTCCTCGTCTACATATGTACCCAGAGTGTGGTTAGCGGGCATCTGAGGAAAGCGGCGGCAAGCAGGCCTACTCACCGGGCCAGAGCCAGTCGCCGGCGGGCAACTTGGCGCGCACCTCGACGCGGCCGTAGCGGAAGCTGAAGGAGTTGACGGTGCGCAAGCGCGCCGACGTCACCGGGTTCAGGATGTTGGTAGCAGTGCCGGTGCGCGAGCAGCCGTAGAACGACGGGTTGGTGCACCTGCAACACCAACCGGCATTCTGCTTCAGACCAGTGGGCTTAACACTCAACTGGAGAGATAACATAAAGGTGCTTTCTGCCTAGAAATCCGTGACGGTCTTTGGTGGAGCCGCCATATTGGAAAGTGTCATTCATGGCTGGTTGTAATTTTGCTGCTTGTGACTTTAGAGTGATTATGTTTTGTTTTACAAAAATAGTGCTGTATACAAATGGACGACACGAAGTTGAATTCAATTCGACAAGTAAGTTAAATGCTTAAATATATCGTGAAGGAAATTATGGTCGATAAACTACAAATATCTTTAAAGTCTTTTCAGATTTCGTCACCGGCGCCCAGAACTTCTAAGGGAATGGGCGTGCACAGAACGAAGATAATACTACACTCTGTTGAAATTTAGCGCCATTTGCTACAATCATTTTACAAAAAAGCACCTACATCTTTCGACCAGGAGCTGACACACAGCCGCTAAAAGATGGTGCCATAAATAGTGTGTGTACTTTTCCTTTCGATTTGCAACCGAAAAAACTATTTATTGCTACTGGGTGTATTCATATTGGATATATGCCTCCGTGGTTGAGGTCGCTAATGGATGCCAATTGGGTGGCACTGGTAAGCCGATTGGAATTCTGGTGGTGGAAGAAATTTTCACTGCCAGCATTTGGCTGGCAAGAGGAGGAGAGGTGGCAGCGTAGAGTTTCTGATCACCAGCTCGTTCTCCACCATCCTGAACTAGATTCCAGGCCTCTCCGCAGTGTCTCGTGAAGTGAGGGCATGTGACGCTGTTGATGGTGATCCGTACATCGGCTGGTGACGTTGAGCTCGGTGGCCCCATTGGTGATCTCCGAGAAGAATATGCTATGTGCCGGCGCTGGGTTTCACCCTCTCTCTTCTCTCTTCATTCAAACACATCACACTACACTACACCCACCCACCCACCAACCCAACCACCCACACAGACACACACATCACAGACACCTACACTTAACAGATACACTTGCGCATGCAGCTCTCATACTTTGCAGAGGAAAGGTGCCTGCAGACGCGAAGGATAGGGAAAGTCCTTTCTAATTAGGAGGCTGAACCTGCCCTTCAGAGTCCCATCTATTTGTGCCATACGACTTCACTTTACTTACCTTCATATTAGATTCAAAACAAACACGAAGAAAGCTAATGGTGCTGCATTGTGCCACTATTGTTGTATGAGCAACTCTTAGGAAAACCAATTACATTTGCCAATGTTTAAAATGTTGTACATACTTAATGAATCACGACAAAACAATAAACACAAAATAGAATTTAATGTTTACATGTTACGAGTTGACAACTTCCTGCTTCCTTCCCAGAAATTAGCGTTTGTAAATTGTTTACAAGACAACCTCTAAGTAATTTTAAAATCTTGAAATTGACTGCAATTCATACAAATGTTAAAGTTTTTTCCTCTATTTGCAGGTAGTTTTATACTTGGATGTTTTTAGCAGTTGTGCTGCCTAAAGAGTGAACATGACTTCTGTTCGTTAGATGTAAAGAGAGAAGTACACAGGTGTGCAAGGACAAAAGTAACTTTCCTACAATGTCTCACTGCTTATACCCAAACCTCCAGATTTCAGGCACTCAGATAGGTACCAAAAGTTGTAGGTAGATAGAATATCAACCAAAACACAGATTTAGTTCGTGCTGTCGTCCAGTAGAAGATGCGTAAACGACAATTAAAAATGACACCAGAACTATGGAGTGTAGGGAGAGCGCAACTGTGAGAAGTTAATGTGAAGATCTGTGGTAGTGGTGGTAATTTTTTTTAAGATTACGCGTGAAATAGTTATATGGGAGAACATTTTATTGCCATGTAAAAGGACTTTTCGGAGTTTGTAGCAGTGTTCTTTTGGCATTCTGCTTTCGCTTCGTTAGTTGAAACGTGTAGAGCACATTTGTATAGATAGGTGTGGTGTTAACTATACAGATAGTAAATAGGGTTTTTAGTTGATTATCGATACACAGCGTTTGGTACCGATCTGAATGTCTGACACCTGGAGTTTTGGGTGTACTAGCTGAAGCGTACATATAAATAGCTATTACAGTATAGTACCTTTTTTTCGAGTTATAGGTCTTCTGACTGGTTTCATGCGGCCCGCCACGAACTGCTCTCCTCTTCATCTCAGAGTCGCACTTGCAACATACGCCCTCAATTATTTGCTGGATGTATTCCCTTCTCCATGTTCCTCTACAGTTTTTGCCCTCTACAGCACCCTTAGTACTTTGGAAGTCACTCCCTGATGTCTTAACACACGTTCTGTCATCCTGTCCCTTCTCCTTGTCAGTGTTCTCCACATATTCCTTTCCTCTCCGAGTTTGCGCAGAACCTCCTCATTGCTTACCTTATCAGTCCAACTAATTTTCAACATTCGTCTATGCTCTCACATCTGAAATGCTTCGATTATCTTCTATTCCAGTTTTCACTACCATACAATGCTGTGCTCCAAACATACATTCTCAGAAATTTCTACCAGAAATTGAGACCTATGTTTGATACTAGTAGACTTCTCTTGGCCAGGAAAGCTCTTTTTGCCATTACTACTCTGCTATTGATATCCTCCTTGCTTCTTCCGTCATTGGTCCTTTTGCTGCCTAGGTAGCAGAATTCCTTAAAGTGACCATCAATCCTGGACCACCAAAACGGTAATGTTCGACAGTCTGCCTGGGTGCGTAGCGTTCCCTCTTACGGCAAGAGGTGGCAGCACATATTGCCGCCAGGATCCTAGTCGAACATGATCGTTTTCGTGCACTAGGCGTGCTGGCCTCCGGTGAGCGGCCCCGTCAGAGGTGACACAACAAGTCGCTACAACCGTTTACGCGGCGCGTCAACTTTGCAGCGATAAAAAACAGACTTAGAATTCACTTAGAAGGGTGAAACTTGATTTGTTTTATTCAGAAAACTTCAAATAATTTTATAGTGAAAGAAACGTTAATTTTCTCATTTTCATCGTTCCGGCTCCCCTTAACAATCGTTTTCTGAGCACTGCTGGTGAATTAATTAAAAATTTTGTTTCTACAGGGAATCGTATAATTCTCTTGGCAAATGCCTTTCCGAGATTGATGTATGAAATACTCCTCTGTGATACTGAAGAGGGAGAGATTGAATCAATAATTAAATCACTGAAGACTAAGGACTCTCATAGATATGATGGAGTGCCTAGCAGAATATTGAAGTACTGTGCTGGACATGTTAGTCCTGTACTTAGCCATATTTGTAATTTTTTCTTGAAGAATTGTCAGTTTCCCGAACGATTAAAGTATTCAGTAGTAAAGCGGCTTTATAAAAAGGGAGAAACGGATAATGTAGACAACTTTAGACATATTTCTGTGCCATCAGTGTTTGCTAATGTTATTGAAAATACTGTGTATTTAAGGATAATTGAGCATTTTATTTCAGATAATTTGCTATCAAATGTGCAGTTCCGTTTTGGAAGTGGTTTAACAACTGAAAATGCCACATTCTCTTTTCTGTGTGAGGTACTGGATGGATTAAACAAAAGGTTTCGAACGCTAGGTATTTTTATTTTATTTTAATAAGGCTTTTGATTGTGTTGATTACAAAATATTGCTCCAGAACTTGGACCATCATGGAATATAGGGAGTAGCTCACAATTGGTTCACTTCTTACTTTAACAACAAATAGCAAAAGATCATCCTCCACGGTGTTGAGAATGGCTACGATGCGAAAATATTTTGTAGACTCCCATCTACATGAGGAAAAATGACCATCGTACTAAAATAAGAGAAATCAGAGCTCGCACGGAAAGGTTTAAGTGTTCATTTTTTTTCACGTGCGATTAGAGAGTAGAACGGTAGAGAATTAGTGTGAAAGTGGTTCGAAGAGTCCTCTACCAAGCCCAGAAGTGTGGGAGTTCAAAAATGGTTCAAATGGCTCTGAGCACTATGGGACTTAACATCTGAGGTCATCAGTCCCCTAGACTTAGAACTACTTAAACCTAACTAACCTAAGGACATCACACACATACATGCCCGAGGCAGAATTCGAACCTGCGAGCGTAGCAGCAGTGCGGTTCCGGACTGAAGCGCCTAGAACCACTCGGCCACAGCGGCCGGCGAAGTTTGCGTATGGGTTTTGAGTAATGATGTAGATGGGTTGCATATACACCGTGTAAGAGCCCAATGAGGTGCGTCCTACGTAACTTTTAAATCCGGCGTCCTGCATCCGCGGTCAGTTGCTCCTTGTTCTATTCATAGCGAACTTACTGGAGACGAATGTTGTCAGTTTAGACCAATAGCACCATACTCTTACTATTTTCCAGCCATATGTTGATTATGTTCTGGTGCTGTTAAAAAGACATAAAGGTTTTCTTTCGCAGTTGTTCTGTATGAACGAGCTTCTTCTTCAAGCAAATACATTTGCCTGGGCACGAGTTCATTTTCACAGATACCATAGTGCAAGTTTTGTAAAAGGCGATCAAAAAGTTTCCGTTTGAGGGCGTTGCTGCAGCTTATAAGCAACGTAGCGCGACCCAGATGCGAGTGTATAAGCACTGACGTCTAGGTAAGGGGATAGTGTGGCATTCGTGTCCTTACAACGTGCGGCTGGTAAATGCGGAAAGGTGAAATATGGCGACGTTATTACCAAATATTCAAGTGGCCACTGATACCAGCATCGTTTCGCAACATGTCCAACTTGTGTGGCAACTCTGTGAAAGGACCGTCCTCCCATTCGGAAGGCCACAGTTTGAGCCCTTTCAAACTCGCTCAGTTGGCTATAGGAAGCACGAGTGCGTCCCCGTGGCATGGTTTCCTGGTTGCTTCACACGTCTGCACCACACTGCGTCTTCTGGCTGCGAGCGTTCGTTATTAAAAGAGTAGACACAGATGGCACCCTGGTAGATATGCCGCTAAGCTATCTGTTGAAGTTTCCAAACAGGACCAACGTGCTGTTGTTCTTTTCTTAGCTGAAGGACAAACACCGGTAGAAATCCATAGGAGAATGCATATTGGGCGGCATATCTATCGAAAACCACCGTTCTGGAATGGTGCGCGACTAGGTGTGCCGCTACTGCATGATAACGCCCATCCCTGTACCGCAGATGTCGTAACGCAGAAATTACGCCAACGCAAGTGGGAGTGTTTCGAGCAGCCGCCCTATCGTCCTGATCTCTCCCTATGCGGTTGTCGCGTCTTCAGTCTCTTAAAAAAGGCCTTTAAGGGTCGGCGACTCCTGTCAGAGGAGGAAGTGCAGCAGACAGTTATGGATTTATTCACGCAGCAGGACACAGTGCTTCACCGAAAGAGTATCGTGAACGTAGTGCGCCGGTGGGATTATTGCCTCAGTGCTCACGGCGATTTTTCCTGACTGACATACCCATTCTGGACTGTACGGCCATCGAACGCAAACTTTTTGATCACTCCTTACATTGTGCTCACCCCATATGTTCCCATACTCGGGTCTCATAAATGATATCATAACCGGTTACGACTTCTTAGAAAGTCATCATAAGCTGTTCTGTTTGGGAAGAAAAACAAAAGTGGCGCCGTAATATTCTAAACCGAAAACTAAAAGTGGCTTTCGTACACAGCTATACTTCCTTGAATGCTGAAATCACGAAATGGAACAGAACCCCAGGTCCTATGGAATCCCTATCACAATCTTTACCCAGATCACGGCTGAGTTAGACCCTCTGTTAACTATAATCTATCGTAGATCCCTCTAACGAAAAAAACTGTGCCCAGTTGTTGGAAGAAAGGACAGGTCACACAGGGTAGAAGAAGTGATTCAAAAAACTACAGTTTAATATCCTTATGATTTATTAATTAGAATCTTAGAACGTATTATGAGCTCAAACATAATGTGGCATCTCGAACAGAACGATCTCCTCCAGGCCATCCTGCATGGATTTCGAGAAGATAGATAATGTGAAATCCATCCCGCACTTTTCTCATACGACGTACTGAAAACCATGGATCAAGACAGTCAGGTAGATACAGTATTTCTCGATTTCCGAAATGCATTTGACTCAGTACCACACCTCCGCTTACCAAGAAAAGTACGATCATATGGGGTATCAGACGAAATAAGTGACTGGATTGGGGATTCTTAGTAGCGAGAACGCAGCATATTATCTTGGATGGAGAAGCACGGCAGATGTAGAAGTAACTTCAGTTGTGCCCCATGGAAGTGTGTTCGGACCTTTGCTGTTCATGTTCCGTATTAATTTCCTTGCGGAAAATATTAATAGTAACCTCAGCGTTTTTGCAAATGGCGCAGTTATGTACAAGAAGTAGAATCTCAACGAAGCTGTAGAAATATTCAGTCAGACCTTAATAAAATTTCAAAATGGCGCTATGATTGGCAGATTTCTTTAAATATAAAAAAAAATATTTTTACACTTAACAAAACGAAAAACATAGTATCCTGTCAATACAATATTAGTGGGTGACAGCTGGATTCTAATAACTCATACAAATACTTGGGTGTAACACTTAGAAGGGACATGAAGTGGGACGATCACATAGGTTCAGTCGTGGGTAAAGCAGGTTGCAGACTTTGGTTTATTTGAAGAATACTAGGAAAATGAAATCAGTCTACAAAAGAGATTGCTTACAAATCTCTCGTGCGACTTATCCTGGGATATCGGTTCTGTACCAGATAGGACTACGAGGGGATATCGAACACGTACAGAGAAGGGCAGCGCGAATGCTGACAGGTTTGTTTGACACTCGGGGAGAGTGTCACTGAGATGCTGAATGAACTGATCTGTCAGATTCTTAAAAAAGGGTTCAAATGGCTCTGAGCCCTATGGGACTTAACTTCTGAGGTCATCAGTCCCATAGAACTTAGAACTACTTAAACCTAACTAACCTAAGGACACCACACACATCCATGCCCGAGGCAGGATTCGAACATGCGACCGTAGGGGTCGCGTTGTTCCAGACTATAACGCCTAGAACCGCTCGGCCACTCTGGCCGGCTGCAGATTCTTAAAGATAGACGGAAACTGTCCAGAGAAAGCCTACTTCCAAAATTTATAGAACTGACGTTGAATGATGATTCCAGGAATATATAACCCCTTACGTATCGCTCACACAGTGATCGTGAGGATAAGATAGAATAATTACAGCACGCACAGAGGTATGGAAACAATGATTTCTCTCGGGCTACATACGTGAATGAAACGGAAAACTGCCCTAATATCTGGTACTGTGGGATGCTGCTTCTGCCATGCACTTCACAGCGGTTCGCAGAATATGGATGTAGATGTAGATCGTATGCGATTCCACGAATCAATAATAAACATGAGCAGCAAAGGCCCGAACACACTTCCATGGGGCACATCTGAAGTTACTTCTACATCTGCCGTGCCTCTCCATCCAAGACAACATGATGCGTTCTCACTACTAAGAATCCCCAATCCAGTCACTTATTTCGTCTGATACTCTATATGATCGTACTTTTCTTAGTAAGCGGAGGTGTGGTACTGAGTCAAATGCATTTCGGAAATCGAGAAATACTGTATTTACCTGACTGTCTTGATCCATGGTTTTCAGTACGTCGCATGAGAAAACTGCGGGTTGGGTTTCACAATATCTATGTTCTCGAAATCTGTGCAGGATGGCGTGGAGGAATAAGAAACATCTGGATCTCCACATCTACAATTATCACATTGTGGAAGGTAAGTTTCGTAGATGAGACCAGGAAGAAGATTTGCTGTGGCAGATTTTTCTAATTTATATTTTGGTGTTTCATGGAATAATTTGTGCTGTAACAGTAGCAAGGTCATAGCTGTTGTAATAGTACGTGTCGATTTAATTCTTGTACTACCTTACTATTGAATTACTTGGTGAGGTGTTGTCTGTCCTAGACCATTTTCAGGTATGGATGTTCTGATAAAATTCTAAGGAAGTCACCTCATGGCTCTGTGTTCAGCTACAAGGTGTCGACATTTACACTTGGTAATTTTGAGAGGATTTTGAGTGTGTCTACACACTGTCGGATGTTCAGGTACGCAACCTATGCATATTAATTTCACGTTGCACCGATTTTCTGTACTGTGTTCTCCTGCCATTATTTCGTCAGCAGACAGTGTTACAGAACTGACTATTGGTTCATGAACATTCATATAACAAGGTATAGCTTCAATATTCAGAGCTTCATCTATGTAAAAGCTCTACGGAGCTCGTGTCTGTGTGGGTGTCCACAGTCGTAAACGGATTACTTGTCAATCGTTACAAGCTCAGCAGTAGACGCAGTTACACGGCCGTGAGCGTTTCGGCGCATACTCACTCATCGGCAGGCGAGCCGCCGTTGAGGTCTATGGTGCCGCTGGACAGGAAGGCCTCTCCGTATTGGTCAGAGGTCAGGGTGGGGCGAATGTTGAGGTAGCCGTCCCTGGCGAAGCTGTTGGACCGGTTGTTCACGTAGATCTGGAACTCCCAGTTCTGCAACAACGGACAAATTGACTCAGCAAATAACCCATACTTTTCAAAATTTCAAAGAATCTTTAAAACTGAAAATCTAAACAAGTCAGAACAAAGTACACTCTCTCTCTCTCTCTCTCTCTCTCTCTCTCTCTCTCTCTTTCCTCCCCCCCCCCCCCCCCCCGACCCATTTCCCCTACCCCTCCTTACAAATGCCCACAAAACTTACCTTTAAAAAAAGCTTCATGCAGAGCTCCAACGTTTATCTCATAAATAATGATCGAAGTTTATGTCAATGCCAAACGTAATTTCACACGTCAATTTTGCATTATAAATAGATGTTATTTTTTCAATAATGAATATAATATAAATTGATACACACTTACTGTCATCAATGTGCAATGTAAGTGCTAGACAAAGAAACTCTCTGCCCCAACACAAACTCTTTGAACACAACTTTAGGCATGCTCTTTGGTTTATTTACGTTTTGTGAACCATTCCTGGCGAGGAGAAATCTACTAGTATCCAACACAGACCTTAATTTGAGGTTGAAATTTCTGAGAATGTACGTTTGGAGCACAGCATTGTATGGTAGTGAAACATGGACTATGGGAAAACCGGAACAGAAAGAACCGAAGCATTTCAGATATGGTACTACAGACGAATGTTGAAAATTTGATAGACTGATGAGATAAGGAATGATCAGGTTCTGCGCGGAATGGGAGAGGAAAGGAATATATGAAGAACACTTATGAGGAGAAGGGGTAGGATGATAGGACGTATGTTAAGACGTCAGGGAATAAATTTACGGCCTGCCGGAGTGGCCGTTCGGTTCTAGGCGCTGCAGTCTGGAACCGAGCGACCGCTACAGTCGCAGGTTCAAATCCTGCCTCGGGCATGGATGTGTGTTATGTCCTTAGGTTAGTTAGGTTTAATTAGTTCTAAGTTCTAGGCGACTGATGACCTCAGACGTTAAGTCGCATAGTGCTCAGAGCCATTTGAACCATTTTGAATAACTTTACGGTACGAGTACTGGAGGGAGCTGCAGAGGGCAAAAACTGTAGAGGAAGACAGAGACTGGAATACGTCCAGCAAATAACTGATGGGCGTAGGTAGCAAGTGCTACTCTGAGATGGAAATGTGGCACAGGAGAAGAATTCGTGGCGGGTCGCATCAAATCAGTCAGTATACTGATGACTCAGAAAGCATGCATGCTGTTGCATTTAAAACCTTAACGTCTTCAGCTCGTGCAACAATTAAAACCGGAACATCATGGCCGGCGCCTCCAAGGTTGCATCACACTGCAGGAAGCGCTTGAGGATGAATGTTTGGCCTGCAAGCGGACGTTCCTTCCATTTACCTGGTTAGGTTAATCGTCACGACGTAGGCGTGTGGGACACTGAAAATCCTCGTAAAGTTATGTCTCATGAAGGAGATTTAGCGGACACTGATATTCTCTGTGCAGTGTGACCTGAACGGGCCGTTTTTCTTCCGTGAGAAGTCTGTGACAGCTACCTCTTACGTCGCAGTTGTGGTCGTTCCCACAACTGACGGCAGATTTCAAGAATATTATCTCCCGAGCAGACAAGGCACCTCCTCATTGGAGTATCGATGTGCATCGCTACCTAAGGCCGGTATTACACTATCAAATTTCTTTGTCAAAGATCTGATCACAAATGTGATCAAATATTCCGTCAAATATATTTGACAAAGATCTTTGACGTAGCGCTGTCTGTCATCGCTGACTGTCATCATATTTTTCGTCAAATAAAAGCATTCAATAAAACTTGTTACGTGAGCTTATAGTGGAGGACATCAAGTCGTACATCAATTATTTAAGAATGGATGAGCATACATTTCTGTATGTGCTCAATGAAGTGTATCCTCATATCACAAAGCACAATATTCACTTAAGAACTGCTACATCTGCAGAAGACAGGCTCACTGTAACACTCCGATTCCTTGCTACAGGAGAGGGTTAGGTTAGGTCTGGTCTCCAATCTTCGTAATCTATTTCTGTATTCAGCGTGCCTCACGTTGTAAAGCGCCTCATCAGCTTCATACACCTCTATTAATTTTGTAGTTGTCGGCACACACCAGTTGTATTTACCCGCAATGTTTATAAAAACACTGCAGACGACAGAATGCAGCGATGCTAGCGCTCCATGTAGTAACATGTCACATTGCAGTGAACAGAAGACAAGCGACTTCTTTGATCAAATCTACAGCGAGGTCCTAGATTTGATCAAATATTGGACGACATTTGACAAAGTTCCCTATTACACCAGCAAATATCTTTGACAAAGATATTGGACAAAGATATTTGACAAAGAGATTTGATAGTGTAATATTGGCCTAAACGACGAACTTGCGCATCGCTGGATGATTGGGTGTAGTGATGATGACGTGGCCCTTGTTCTCTCTGCTCCCCCCCCCCCCCCCCCCGCTTCCCCCAGGTCGTCTGACATAAGAACGGTGCTTACATACCACACGGCTAGAACACTGGAAGAGCTCAGAGAGAGCATGAATGCTGCTGTGAGGAAATGATGTCACATAAGACATGAAATGAACTTCATTACCTTTTGGACGAGTGCAGTGCGATCAGGAACATTTGTAGAGCACATAATGAAAACTTGGTGAGTTTACGGTTGTATTAATGCATCATTCATATTTGGGCATGTAATACTTTGGAAAATATAGAGCACTAAAAGCAAATGAATCATTTATAGTAGTCCTGTACGGTTCTTTCAGCGTCACGTACCCAAAGCAGCACCAGACGGCATTATTCTCGCTGTGGTCGGTGGCCACGAAGTTCTGCTATATTAGTGTGTGTTTCGAATACATCAATAAGCAACTGAATTACGGATGAATGTTGTTAATGAGACAGCTCTCGTATCGCTGCGGAGATAAGAATACTTCAGAGTATCACGTTAGCGATGTGTCGTCAGGGCTTGTTCTGGTCAACGTAGTGGCCGTCGACACCACAGTTTTCATGACATCCGATATCGATGCGTATGATATCGACCAAATCGAGGTTGTGCACCGCATGGAACACTTCGTCTTGCAGACGTAGGGATTCCCACCTCTCGCCATGTCGAAGGCAGACCACGAGTAGCTCGATTTGAGGGAAAGCCCACGGCGGCAGAGTCGCCTGCCACGGGCGACGTCGTTTTGAGGACAGGGTCGCCGCGGGCAGCCGCGAATTGCAACATCGAATAGACGGGCAACAGAGCAAAAAGTCCCTTGCTGGGTCAATGCAAGACAACAACCTGTGGGTAGTCGTACTGCCCGGAACCACTTCTCCGTCACCAGCCTTGCGAAATCCTCCTCGTGTTTTTTCTCACGTCAAAACCTGAAAGCTACGATCAGAGGAGACAGGTAGATACAGTTTTTCGACATCCACGTCCACACAGATACTCCGTCACCCACTGTAAAGTGCGTGGCGGGAGTTATCCTGCACCACTACTAGAAATTTCCTTTCCTGTTCCACTCGCAAATAGACTCAAACAAAAATGACTATCTATATGCCTCCGTATGAGCCCTTAATCCCCCCTCATCAACCGTGGACCTTACCGTTCGTGGGGAGCCTTGCGTGCCTCAGTGATACAATTAGCCGCACCGGAGGTGCAACCACAACGGAGAGGTATCTGTTGAGAGGCCAGACAAACATCTGGTTCCTCAAGAGGGGCAGCAGCCTTTTCAGTAGCTGCAGTGGCAACAGTCTGGGCGACTGACTGATCTGGCCTTGTAACATTAACCAAAGAGGCCTTGCTGTGCTGGTACTGCGAACGGCTGAAAACAAGGGAAAACTACAGTCATAATTTTTCCCGAGGACATGCAGCTTTACTGTGTGGTTAAATGATGATGGTGTCCTCTTGGGTAAAATATTCCGGAGGTATAATAGTCCCCCATTCGGATCTCCGGGCGGGGACTACTCGGGAGGACGTCGTTATCAGGAGAAAGAAAACTGGCGTTCTACGGATCGGAGGGTGGAATGTCAGATCCCTTAATCGGGCAGGTAGGTTAGAAAATTTAAAAAGGGAAATGGATAGTCTAATAAAATCAGGTGATGCTAAGGGAATTAGATTAGGAAATGAAACACTTAAAGTAGTGGATGAGTGCTGCTATTTGGGGAGCAAAATAACTGATTACTGTCGAAGTAGAGAGGATATGAAATGTAGACTAGCAATGGAAAGAAAAGCGTTTCTGAAGAAGAGAAATTTGTTAACATCGAGTATAGATTTAAGTGTTAGCAACTCTTTTCTAAAAGTATTTGTATGGAATGTAGGCATGTATGGATGTGAAACATGGACGAGAAATATTTTAGACAAGAAGAGAATCGAAGCTTTCGAAATGTGGTGCTACAAAATAATGCTGAAGATTAGATGGGTAGATCACGTAACTAATGAGGAGGTACTGAATAGAATCGGGGAGAAGAGGAATTTGTGGCACAACTTGACTAGAAGAAGGGATCGGTTAGTAGGACACGTTTTGCGGCATCAAGTCATCACCAATTTAGTGATGAAGGGAAGCGTGGAGGGTAAAAATCATACAGGGAGACCAAGAGATGAATACACCAAGCAGATTGAGAAGGATGTTGGTTGCAGTAGTTACTCGGAGATGAAGAAGCTTGCACAGCATAGAGTAGCAGAGCTGCATCAAACCAGTCTCTAGACTGAAGACCGCAACAACACATGAGCCCTAAATTCTCATATTTATCTCCGTGGTGCTTACGCGAAATGCATGTTGGCGGCAGCATAATATTTCGGTAGTCAGATTCTAATGGCGGTTCTCTAAATTTCCTCGATAGTGTTTCTCGAAAAGAACGTCGCCATCCCTCCAGGGATTCCCATTTGAATTCCTGAAGCATCTCCGTAACACTTACGTGTTGTTCGAACCTACCGGCAACGAATCTGGCAGGCCGCCTCTGACTTGCTTCGATCTTTTCCTTCTGTCCGACCTGGTACGGATCCGAAACACTGGAGCAGTTCTCAAGTGTAGGTCGCACCAGCGTCCTACATGGGGTCTGCTTTACAGGTGAACCACTTTCTCCTAAAATTCTTTCAATAAGCCGAAGTCGACCATTCGCCGACCCTGCCACAGTTCTCACACGCTCGTTCCATTTCATACCACTTTGTAACACAACGCCCAGATATTTAAAGAACTTGACCGTGTCAAGCAGGACACTAGTAATACTGTATCCGAACTTTACAGGTTTGATCTTCCTATTTATCCACATCAGCTTACGTTTTTCCACATTAAGAACTAACTGCCATTCACCGCACCGACTAGAAATTTTGTCTAAGTCGTCATGTATCGTTCTACAGTCAATCAACAACAACAAGGAGACCCTCCATACTGAAAATCACGGATTTTGATGCGCTTCAAATATGTTGTAGAGGCACTTACCCTGAGTACCTGGCTATCCAGTTTTTTAGCGACGTGCCTTGGTTTTTGAGAAAATCGATTTTGAAGTTCATTGCGCGATTTGTATATTCGTAATATTGTGTCTGCCGAGCAAGTCAGCGTAGCCCTGTAGTCATCTGTTTACTTAATGCCGACGAGGTTCGAGCTGTTTTGACGTGGGTAGCGACTTATGGTGAGGCGTCGGGTAGCTCTTTAAACGTACGCAAGTCACAAGTTATGTTCATTGGCACGGGACTTCCCGTGGAGTGCGTTACACCTCCCACCACCGTTGATACCATTCGTTGTTTGGGAATAGATTTTTCATCTGATCTCCGGCGTTCAGCCACCATCAACTGCCGACGCCTCCTTTTAATGATCAGAGCAGGTCTTATGGACCATCGCCTTCGATCCCTAGATATTCTCCAACGAGCTCGATATGTCAATACATATATATCGCATCCCGAGTTCCCCATGTAGCACAAGTTCTACCTTTCCCGCTTACTGTGGCATCTTTCGTCAGCTCTGGGATGTTGTTCAAAGTTAACTATGCAACCCTTACTCTTCCCCGTGAACGAGGAGGGATAGGTCTGTTTCACGTGCCGGATAGAGCTCGCGCCCTATTTGTCAGCTCCCAGATGACGGTATGGACCCGTTGCCCAACGAGCCTCACTGGTCTCCTCCTGTCGGCATACTCGCCGGTCTCCCTGTCAGCCCCAGTGATGATCTCGGATGTTCCGGCCCAGTTCCATTATATACGATACTTCTTTCTGGAACTCAGTTATCTACGCCTCACCTTACCAAGACAGCTTCTACTCAAGGCAAAGGCAGAGTACAATGTCCTCCAATTAGGTCGTCCACCTAACCCGATTGAACAAAAGTTCCCCCAGGTTGACTGGCGTCATGTATGGCGAGCGGTGTTCGCCTGTTACCTTGACACGAATGTACAATCTGTCTGGTACCTAACTGTCAATGGTAAGCAAATCAACCAATTTCGCCTTCATCGTATCCACCTCGCCCAATCACCTCTATGCTCCACGTGTGGAGTGCCAGACAATGATGAACATCGGTTTGTTTGCGGACCGGCGGCGGAGGTTTGGCACTTGGTTCGACGTATTGTGGATTTTCTAACGCGGGACATTCCGGATCGGATTACTCCCCTTTCATTATTATTTCCGGAACGTGACTATTTTCCTCGGACAAAGACCAATGCTGTGAATTGGATTCGCGGACATGCCATTCACTACATATTTGGACAAACTGTAGACTCTGTACTCGATTTTTGGACATACCTCAATGACCGTCATTATGTCGTTGTCCGTCACTCAAAATACAGACAATTTTTCTCGAACTTCCTTGGGAGTGCTTTCCACGAGCCGCCTCGCAGCTGGAATGTGTTAAGCCAAGAGAGAAGAAGGTTTCCTGTTTGAACCAATGAACATTTCTGAACAATTGAACGGAACACATCAATTTCGAGAAGACGTGACTCAACATATTACCAGCGGGGCGCAGAAGGCCTCTGATCACTTACACACACACACACACACACACACACACACACACACACACACAAAAAAAAAAATCAGAAAAAGGAAGATTTTGTTTTGTTTGTAAGGATAGCCATAACCTTGATTTCCCATATTTCCCCTGGTATATAGGCAGCTCTCAGGGGTAGGTTTAGTCAGGAGCCAACGCCTGAAGTGGCCTAGATTTTTTGTTATAGGATGAAAAGTGGCGGTGGCACTTGTTTTTTTTTTAGTTCCATTTTATTAACGGGTTTTCAAAAGAAAAGAAAATGTTTACAAAAAAAAGAAAAAAAACACAAAAAAACAAAAAGAAAAAAGGGGAAAAAATAAAAAAAAAGGAAGAAAAAAAAGTGGCTAGGATATCTGGCTCTCACCCAGGAGGCTCGGGTTCGATTCCCGGTATCGGAATAATATTTTTCGTAACGCGCTTTGCTCTTTATTTAAATGTATACTGTAGATGTAATGTACCAGTAGATAGAGGTCGGATATCTGTTCAGCTGCTTGCACTAGAATTGACCCTTCTCTCATATGTAAAATAAAAAAAAAAAAGTGGTAAGGTTCACGGCTACCGCGCTGGAAGTACCGAGTTCTAATCCTGCTTGTGTACTTTTTTTTTCAAAATCGACCGAATTTTTCAATTTTATTTCAAAGAATATCAACACAGTGTAAGGTGTGCAAAATTATAAAGATGTATTCAGTTATTCATTTTTTCTGTCATACAATATCACAAAATCTTATTTTTCATCGTCCACATTGCTTGGTGTGCCAGAACAATATTGTGGGTGATACTTAGCTTAGAAACAACCGAAGCACAAATTTTCGCAACACCACGCGCATTTTATGAAAGCAACAGTCTTGCAGGCGCACGATTTCTTCATGAGCGATACCGGCAAACACAATTCTTTTGCATTCAAAAAGATTTCTCTTTCATCCGCTAATTTCAATGCGAACCACGCATATCGAATCATGCTTTCAAAATTAGGTGCGCTGAATTGGTGTAGGATTAGCGAATGTAATTTTATCGAATCTTCCCTAGAAGTGATCTCTCTATTGGCATTCATCAAGTCGGGAGCATTCTGAATAATTTTGGTGAAAATTTTCACCTGTCGGTAAAAATAAACATGGCAGGGCTGGCAATAAGGAGGGCATTTTGGCGGGACCACTTCTAGGGTGCAGGTGCTCGATTTCCTCTCATCAGTGAATAGATGATCGTATAAAGTTGAGTCGGTTTGCCCTCCCCACGAATCGATAACGTACAAAAAACTTTTCCATCCCACATATAGAAGAACTATAGAACGCAAAAACTGTTCGTACACCAGTTTCGTGAACTTCAAGGATTTCGTGCAATACACGACTACGTTTCTGTATTTCCCAGTTACTTCGTCTACTCGGTTTTGAACGTTAGGACCAATTTTTCCGGACGGTTCTTGCATACATAAAAAAACATATGGTCGCAGGATTCGAACACGGTACCTCCAGTGTGGTAAGTGTGAACCTTTACCGCTTCGCTACGCTGACTTGCTCGAAGTACGAGGTGTGGCTAGAAAAAAACCGGACTAATACTGGTGAAACAATAAAACGAATTCAATAAGGCTGAAAGTCGCGTGGCCTGTCACGTGACTTTCGCTCCGCCTACTGCTCGAGTTTCATCTGCCTCCTGCACTCAGTCTGCCCGTGGCGTCTGTTTTAAGTAGTTGACGTTTTGTCTGTGCGTCGGAAAATGTTGAGTGTACAGAAAGAACAGCGTGTTAACATCAAATTTTGTTTCAAACTAGGAAAATATGCAAGTGAAACGTTCGTAATGTTACAACAAGTGTACGGCGATGATTGTTTATCGCGAACACAAGTGTTTGAGTGGTTTAAACGATTTAAAGATGGCCGCGAAGACACCAGTGATGACACTCGCACTGGCAGACCATTGTCAGCAAAAACTGATGCAAACATTGAAAAAATCGGTAAACTTGTTCGACAAGATCGCCGTTTAACAATCAAAGCAGTGTCTGAGTTAACAGGAGTTGACAAGGAAAGTGTTAGGCAGATTCTTCATGAAAGTTTCAACATGAACAAAGTGTGTTCAAAAATGGTTCCAAAGTGTCTCACAATTGAACAGAAGGAACGCCGAAGAATGATTTGTTCTGACACCCTGGAAAACATTGAAAGTGATCCCACCTTGTTACAAAATGTTATTACTTGCGATGAATCGTGGTTTTTTACTTACGATCCCGAAACTAAACGCCAATCGATGCATTGGAAAACTCCTGGTTCTCCACGACAAAAAAAGAAGCACGAATGTCAAAATCGAAATTCAAGGCAATGATGATTGTTTTTTTTTTGACATCAAAGGGATTGTGCACATTGATTGGGTACCAGAGGGACAAACAGTGAATCAGCATTACTACATTAGCGTCCTGGCTACCCTACGTGAGCGAGTACGGAGAAAACGGAACGATTTGTGGAGAAAAAAGTCATGGATTCTTCACCAATGCAATGCCCCAGCTCACAGTGCGTTGTCAGTGAAGACGTTTTTGGCAAAACACAACATTCCCATCTTAGATCTTCGACCCTACTCACCTGATTTCGCCCCCTGTGACTTTTTTCTTTTCCCTAAAGTCAAGTCAGCTTTGAAAGGAACTAGATTTGAGACTGTTGAAGCAGTAAAAGAAAAAGCGACGGAAGTAATGTATGGACTTACCGAAAATGATCTGCAGCATTGCTATGAACAGTGGAAAATTCGTATGGAGCGGTGTAGAGACCGAGGAGGAGAGTACATTGAAGGAGATAACATGAAATTGTAAATAATTGTAAATAAATGTTTTTTCCAGCATCAGTCCGGTTTTTTTCTAGCCGCACTTCGTATATTTAATGTTACGGGTATACAAAGCGTGTAATGAACTTAAAAAACGATTTCCTCAAAAACCAAGGCCCGTCGCTAAAAAACCGGATAGCCACGTACTCAGGGTAAGTGCCTCTACAACATATTTGAAGCGAAAAGAATCCATGATTTACAGTATGGAGGGTCCCCTTGTTATACCACGCGGGGTAGCCGCGCGGACTTGGGCGCCTTGTCACGGTCCGCGCGGCTCTCCCCGTCGGAGGTTCGAGTTCTCCCTCGGGTATGTGCCTGTGTGTTGTCCCTAACGTAAGTTAAAGTTAGAGTAAGTAGTGTGTAAGCTTAGGGACCGATGACCTCAGCAGTTTGGTCCCATAGGACTTACCAAAAATTAATTAAATTAAACAACATCTTAGCGTACACGACAGGGTCATCAGCAAACAACTGCAGATTGTTGCCCACCCTGTCCGCCAACATCGCTGCTATCAGCCCTGTCACACTTCCCTGGGACACTCCTGACGGTACCCTTGTCTCTGATGAACACTCGCCGTCGAGGACAACACACAGTGTTTGATAACTTAAGTGGTCGAGCCACTCACTTATGTGAGAACGTATTCCATATGCTCGTATCTTCGTTAACAGGTTACAATGGGGCACCGTGTAGAACGCCTTCCGAAAATCTAGAAATACGCAAGTCTGCCTGTTCCCCTTCATCCATAGTTCTCATTATACCGTGTGAGAAAAGGGCAAGCTGAGTTTCTCACGAGCGATGTTTTCTGAAACCATGCTCATTCGTGGAAATACGGTTCTCAGTCTCAGGAAAGTTTATTATGTTGGAAGCAAAAATATGATTGCAGCAAACCGAAGTTACGGATATTGATCAGTAATTTTGCGGTTCAAAAATGGGTCAAATGGCTCTCAGCACTATGGGACTTAACATCTGAGGTCATCAGTCCCCTAGACTTAGAACTACTTAAACCCAACTAACCTAAGGACGTCACACACATCCATGCCCGAGGAAGGATTGGAACCTGCGACCGTAGCAGCCACGCGGTTCCGCACTGAAGTGCGAGAACCGCTCGGCCGCAGCGGCCGGCCTTTTGCGGTTCCCTTCTTTTGGAGTCACCTGCGCTTTTTTTCCAGTCACTTGGGACTTCCTGCTGGGCGAGAGATTCACGATAAATGCAGACCAGATGCGGGGCTAATGCCATAGGGTACGCTTTGTAAAACCGAATTTTGACTCCATCCGGATCTGGTGATTTATTTGCCTTCAAAACTTGCAGTTGTTTCATTACGACGGGAGGCTGTCCGATGGTCAAATGACGGTATGTTTGTACGATTCTCCTGTGTGAACGATTTCTTGAATGTTAAATTTAAAACGCTGGCTTTCGCTTTGCTATCTTCAATTGTTGTACCAGACTTTTCAAGAAGCCTTAGACTCGGTTCATGACCTCCGGAAAGAATTTCCGTCAGATCCACACGAATATTAGTTAACTAAGGTACGGTCTTTAGTGTATCAAATGAAAATCGTGGTTGCACTGAGGACTTATTGGGAAGGGAGGACGCAGCACGTTATTTCGGAAAGAAGTAAGTTTAGGCTTGCTCCAGGGTACTGTGTTGGGATCCTTTGTTGCATAAGGGGCGATCAAAAACGTCCAGTTCGAAGGTCGTACTGTCTCCAGAATCGGCATGCCAATCAGGCAAAATCGCTGTGAAGCGTTGAGGCAATGATCCCACCGATGCACCAAGTTGAACATTCCCGTTTTCAAAACACCGTGTCGTACTGTGTGAAAAAATTCTTAACTACCTGCTGCACATCCTTGTCTGACTGGAATTGCAGACCCTTGAAGACCTTTTTAGAGGCACCGAAGGCGTGAGATACGCATCGGGAGAGATCAGGACTATAGGGCGGGTCCTCACGTGTCCTCCACGTGAGTCGGCTTCTGCGTAACGACATTTGTGATATGGGAACGTGCGTTATCGTAAAGCAACAGCACAGCTTGTCGCATCATTCTACAAAGGCGGTTTTTCTCAGACGTGCTGCCCCACCATACACATTCCTCATTCTGCGATAGATGGCAAGCGATATTTCTCCTTCGGCACCCAAGGCAAGAGACCCAAGACGTTGGTCCTGGTTGGATGCGTTTGGTAATAACGTCGCCATAGTTTACGTTTCCTCATTTACCGGACGCCCGTCGGAATGAGACGAATGCCACACTAATCGCTTGCCTAGATGTCAATGCTTATATACCTGCATCGGAGTAGCCCTACGTTAGTCCACGGTTTTACCGTCTTTTACACTCATGGCTCCAAACAGGAGAATTTCATTGGCTGTTCTGTAGTGTTCCCTGATCATGTTACCCGAATTCGCCTCCCTGATGAATATACCGTTTTCGCAGTGGAGCTCCATGCGATCCTGAAGGTACTGGAGCAGATGAATCGTGTTCGGGGCAATCGATTTCTTCTCTGCTCCGATTCTCTTAGTGCCTTACAATCACTGCAGAATCTGTACCCAACTGAGGAGATGGTCCAGCTGATATAGGACCAGCTGTACTTGCTCCAACGGCGGGGTAAGGAGGTGTCCTTCTTCTGGGTGCCTGGTCATTTAGGAATATAGGGCAATGAACAGGCCGATCGGGCTGCCAAGGAGGCCTGCAGAAAGCAGGATGTGGTACAGTGTCCTATTCCCTTGCAGTCTGTCATTTCTGCACTCCACAAGAAGTGCATGGAGTTGTGGGAGGAAGAATGGCTGGCGGTGACGGCCAATAAACTGCGGTTGGTGAAGTCAACAACTCGGCCGTGGCGTACGTCCTGCCGGGTGCTCAGGCGGGAAGAAGTGATCCTCACGCGTCTTCGGATTGGGCACTGTCCTCTCACACATAGCTTCCTAATACGGCGGGATGATCCCCCGATTTGTGATGCTTGTGGTGTGCACATCTCTGTCCGGCAAATTTTAACAGACTGCATTTTATACCGTGATGCAAGGGCAGAAGCACAAGTTGATGGGGATCTGCCCTGTGTTTTAGCTAATGATGAGATTTGTGTGTCTAGGGTTTTAAAGTTCTGTGATGTGTCCGGGCTCTGGCCTAAACTTTTAGGCTGGACGTTTTAGTGCATTGCACAGTGGCTGGCTCCTCCCTTTTTTCCTTGCAGTCAGCCAGCCACTTCCATCTTCCATATTGTTTTAGCTCCGTCTATCTTCCTGTGTTGTTCGTCCCACGCTTCGGTGTGGGTAGGCACATATCTACATCTACATGATTACTCTGCAATTCACATTTAAGTGCTTGGCAGAGGGTTCATCGAACCACAATCATACTATCTCTCTACCATTCCACTCCAGAACAGCGCGTGGGAAAAACGAACACCTAAACTTTTCTGTTCGAGCTCTAATTTCTCTTATTTTATTTTGATGATCATTCCTACCTATGTAGGTTGGGCTCAACAAAATATTTTCGCATTCGGAAGAGAAAGTTGGTGACTGAAATTTCGTAAATAGATCTCGCCGTGACGAAAGAGTCTTTGCTTTAATGACTTCCATCCCAACTCGCGTATCATATCTGCCACATATTTTTCCAAGCTAGTTTCCTGTGTCTTACGTTCTGTTTTATCTTATTGTTCTGAGTCTTTTCTTGACACCCATCTCAATCTGTTACTGAGCGGGCGCTGAAGACCTTTCCGTCGTGCAACCTTAAAACCCTCTCCATCCATCCATCCATCCATCTGCAGCAACGCCGCCGGCTGCGGTGGCCGAACGGTTCTAGGCGCTTTAAGCCGGAACCCCACGACTGCTGTGGCCGCAGTTTCGAATCCTGCCTCAGGCATGGATGTGTGTGATGTATATAGGTTAGTTAAGTTTAAGTAATTGTAAGTTCTAGGGACTGATGACCTCAGATGTTAAGTCCCATAGTGCTCAGAGCCATCAGTCGAAAACTTTTCGATTGCCCCTTGTAATTACTAATTCGGCTGACAATATTTACACTAACCTTAGAGTTTTCTATAATATCTCGTTGTTGAATCAAGATATCATCAGAAGATAAAACGCGTACGTGATACATGCTAAAAGCACTGTTTATATAACGAAGTAGTAGTCGTCTTTGAAGTGTTTAGCTGAGATAACACTAGGTAATCTTACCTGTGTCTGAAGGGCAAACAGTTGTCGAAAAAGATAACACTGTAGAAGTTTCCTTGTGGGAAATTGTCACAGGTGCTATTGTACTGGCGGAATGTTAAGTAAACTGCTAGAAACACATGCAGTGCAGAAAGCTAAGGAAAGCAGTTTCACTTCACTACTTTTGGCTTGTTTCTCACCCTTTCGCCCTTTTTGAGGAGCCACATGAACCATGTCAGATATTTTTGATTCTACAACCGGTTTCCGTCCACAAAAAGTCAAATTTCTTACGTCCAGCTGCATCGAGACACAACTGCTATTTGTTTTCGTTTTTAGTGAGTCCGGTTGAACTTTTCTTCAGTGTACAAAAAATTATTTCGATAATCGAAAAGTCGACGATCAACTAATACGCTGGGAGAAACACTAGACTCTGATTTATTTCGATGTTCAGCTCCTGTGCGATACATTTCAGGACTATAGTAGTGTCAACTTTCTACTGGGCGATAAATCTTAGAGTGATACAAAATTAGCATATGTTGTGCTCCAGTGAACCATAATACGACCAACAGTACTAAACTATAGGATGTAACTGGTCTGAATACAAATATTTTTATATGTGGTATCTCGATATGTACACATATCAGTGAGTTGGTTCTTTCTTCTCTACCTCGAACAGTCTTTCCACAAACACATCACAAACTTTGCCACCTGATGTTTTCTACACAGTCGTAACTGCACCACTAGCAAGGGGAGGCCGCCAATTGTGAAATTCAGATTCGATTCATACTGCGCATAATAAAAGCTCATGGCCAGAGGTGTAATGTGGCAAAGCACCAAGATGCACTTCTCAGCCGTTGTCGAGAAAATCGACAGTTAAAAGTAACCGTTGCGGTAAAATACTCTCTACGATTAATGACTTTCTACAGCGTCGTGGCGCAGCAGTAAGCGCTCGGGTTCGTAAGCCGAAGGTCACCGGATCGAATCTCACGCCATGCAATTTTTTTTACTATTAGTTTTTGTTATTCGTACATATATATATATATATATATATATATATATATATATATATATATATACAATTATGCATATAATAAGTTGTTGAAAGTCGTTTGTCGTGGAAAAACTGGCTACTTCGAACATCATTATGTTTTCCGCAAACAAAGTTGTATTTCACAAATGTTATTAATTGTCTTCATAATGTTAACCACGTTAACGAAGACGTAGAAACGATATTCCCAAACGAATACGTATAGCGTAAGTCAAACGTTCGATTTAGAATTGAGACCCCACGAACACAAATTTGCTGTGGCAGGTATGAAATATAAACTCCGTTACTTGCTCGTTACACTTGAAGGACAGATGTTGAATGGGCCAAAACGAGCCGCCGCATAACAGCGTAGTTGCCTGCTAACTTCGAAAGAAGGTAGATGCGGCCCTAGCGCAACTTATAACATCGTCGAAAATCAGTGCGGACGTGAGAGCTTTGGTACACCCTGTTAAACAAACGGAAAAATGAAGGCGGTGCAATTGGAGAGCGATCCGCCTTCACCAACATGCATAAGCAATACATTAATGTTTGAATTACAAAAAACTAATAATAAAAAAAAATTGCATGGGGCGAGATTCGATCCGGTGACCTTCGGATTACGAACCCGAGCGCTTACAGCTGCGCCACGACGCTGTAGAAGATTATCAATCGTAGAGAGTATTTCACCGCAACGGTTACTTTTGACTGTCGATTTTCTCGACAACGGCTGAGAAGTGCATCTTGGTGCTTTGCCACATTACACCTCTGGCCATGAGCTTTTATTATGCGCAGTATGAATCGAATCTGAATTTCACAATTGGCGGCCTCCCCTTGTAAGAGGATAACGTCTGTCAGTATAGACTACCGGTTTTATGGCCAAGCGTCCACTCTTCAACACCTGACCTGCCGCCCAGGGGAGAACAAGCATTAATATCAAGCTCTTGCCACATGTACTTGGAAGTACTACCCAACCACAAACATATGATTTGTAATAGCTATAATCATTAGTGTACAAAGCATGTTTTTTAAGTTGGATCCATTTCAACATAGGTATACAATGAAAGGTTATTTCAAAAAAATAAATTTATTTACAGAAAGTACATACTTCGCTCTATTTTTCGACATAGTTGCCAAGTTTGTTGAAACACATATCATACCTCTCAACCAATTTTAAAATCCCCTCTTCATAAAAACTTGCCGCCTGCTCCGTTAAGCAAGAGTTTTCACGTCGTCGTCATTGTAACGGTTGCCACTGAGGTGTTGTTTGAGGTGGAGCAACAGATAGTGATCAGGACTGTAGGGTGGGTG
The DNA here is from genome assembly GCF_023864345.2 of Schistocerca serialis cubense. Taxonomy (NCBI): domain Eukaryota; kingdom Metazoa; phylum Arthropoda; class Insecta; order Orthoptera; family Acrididae; genus Schistocerca; species Schistocerca serialis. The sequence continues at coordinate 135,139,044 of NC_064641.1, forward strand.
GTCTAAAACTTCCCAGCCAAAACTGTCCAATAAATCGTGGGTGTCACCAGTGTGAGGTCTTGCATTGTTATGTAGAAGGACAATTCTCTTTGTCAGCATGACGCGTCTTTTGTTTTGAATCGCTCTGTGTAGCTTTCTCAGGGTTTGGCAGTATGCTTCGGCATTGATAGTGGTTCATCGTTGCATCAAGTCGACCAACAAAACACCATGGCTATCCCAAACCACCGACGCCATGATTTTGCGCTGGGACAGAGTCTGTTTGGCCTTCACCTTTGCAGGCGAGTGTGTGTGTCTTCATTCCATGCTCCGTTGCTTCGATTCGGACATGATACGCGAAACCCATTTTTCGTCTCTGACTCAAGAAGCCGTCACCTTCTTCATGATAACGAGTCAAGAGCTTCATCACACACTGAAATCTTTGGTTTTTGTGGTCCTCTGTTACGAGTTTCAGGACCAAACGGGAGCACAGTTTCCCAAACTTTAGGTGCGCAGAAACAATGTTGTAAAGTACTGAATTCGTCACGTCAGGAAATTCGTTTGAGAGACCTGTTATTGTGAAGCGCCTGTTCTCACGAATCCTCGCTTCAACTGAAGCCACCAAATCGTTTGTAATCAAAGAAGGGCGACCGGAGCGGTCCTCATCATGGAAGTTGTCACGGCCATTTTTGAATTATCGTACCCACTTACGCACATTGCTTTCACTCATAACAGTATCACCGTACACTTCGCAAATCTGTCGATGAATTTCTGCAGCAGACAGGTTACTTGCTGACAAAAACCGTATCACTGACCGAACCTCACACGCGGCAGGCGAGTTGATAGTCTTAAACATTTTGAAAGCACAGAACAGAACCGTACAGGTTAGCTACAGAGCTGAAACTGAGCACAATTGTTCCCGAGGCATGCCGGTACACGACGCACGCGCTCGTTGCGGCATGCGCGCGAAGTACTAGTGTCTAGAACAAAACGGACCTTACGTACAAAACACGCCTCGTACAAACGACGTAAATACTAATCTAATGTTGTTCGGTACACCGTCCTCCGTCACCAGTAGAAACATCCGCTCCTGTACCCATAAGATCCTGCATATTGCCGCAAGCAGTGGTGCACGCAGTGTGGCGTAGCGGTTAGAGAGTCTGGATGACGTGCTGTGGGTCGCCATCTCAAAACCCGACAACAGAAATAATTATTTATTTAGTATTTATCATATCTGGTAGGTTCATGAAATTCCTTATTCCTGTAATGTTTGAATATTTTGGAATATTCGATGTGCGCTTCTGGAAGTTCAGTTGGAAATTTCTTATTCCTGTAATGTCAGAATATTCTGGAATATTCGATGTGTGCTATGGGAGTTCAGTTCTCTTCTGTCTGTACTTTGGCGTTCGTAATAAGTATGTTGGCTACAGTAGAGTCGTTCTGTAGTCAGTTTCAAATGCCGGTTCACTAAATTTCCTCAGTAGTGTTCCTCGAAAGGAACGTCGCTTTCCATTCAGCAATTCAAATTTGATCTCCTGAAACATCTCCGTAGCACTAGCCTGTTATCCCGACCTACAGGTAACAAATCTAGAAACCCACCTCTCAACTGCTTCGATATCTTTCTTTAATTCGATCTGGTGGGGATCTCAAACACTCGAGCAGTACTAGTGTTCTATATGTGGTCTCCTTTACAGATGAACCATACTTTCACAAAGTTCTTCCAATAGACCGAAGTCGACCATTTGCCTTCCCTATCACAGTTCTCACATGTTCGTTTCATTTAGTATCGCTTTGCAGCCTTACACCCAGATATTTCAACGGCGTTACTGTGACTAGCATGATACTACTAATGCTATACCCTATCATAAGGGGTTTGGTTTTCCTACCCGACCGCTTAACTTACATTTTTCTACATTTACAGCTACCTTCATTCATAACACTAGCTACAAATCTTGCTTAAGTCATCTTGAATCTTCATAGTCACTCAACTTTGACACCTTCTCATACAAGAGAGATTGATGACTACGAGAGCAGTGATGTTACAATAAAATTTAAGAGCATTTAATTGCAGTGCACAAAAAATTCATTCTTACACTCAATGTTTTATTGTATTTAATTATCAGCCCATTACTCGTGTCATTCCATATGGACGAAACAATTTCATTTATAGATTCTTCCATAACTTGTTGGTAGAAAACGTCCATATTTAAGGTTGAATAACAAGTACACTGTTTTTATTCTACTGATTTTTTTTCCATTTCTAACGGGTTTTTGGTGTTTTGAGCCGTCTTCAGGAATCCACTATCTGGAGTCTGAAAGGGGACTCTACTTCTTAGGTAATCAAACATTATAAGCAAAGGCACGATCCACTTGTATATAGTGTTGTGCATCAGTCTTGTTTCTTGTCATTGACATTACAATTTACACAATGGAAATATCAAGCACAATAAATAATTAAACTACACAATATTATAGGTTAAATGATTATAATGCTAAATTTTGTGAGGTCTTGACATTGGCTGAGAAACTGATAAACCGAGCCCTCTTCACTTATGTTGTGCGACAAACATGTTTCTTGAGACTGTAAACTTTAGACAACGAACAGTATTATACACAGTAATTGAAATACGCCATCTTATACAGTTTATATGGTTATGATAGTACAGTTTGTGAAGTCGTGCCATTGGCTGAGAAATATCTAAGTGCAGTCGTAACTTACGCTGTGCAACAAACATGTTTTGCATTGTAAATTACATTTTCATGCAATAGGCAATATTAAACACAATCCGTGGCTAAAATAAACAATGTTAAAGTATTAAAAGTTATAGTGTTCAACTTTGTGAGGTTAGCAAGATAAGGAATAGGAAATTGTGTTGTGTTTTAATTTTGTGTAGCAGTATGTGGGTATTGTGGCGCTTTGTGGGTATGTGGCCGTTTGATTGCATCATATGAAGCAAACGACCAATAACAGCTGAGCACATCCCAAATTTTAAGTGTCACGTGATGCAGTCAACCAGCCAAACACCCACAAATCGCCACAATGACCACATACTGCTACACAAAATTAAAGCACAACAAAATTTCCTATTCCTTACCTTGCTTACCTTACAAACTTCAACAATATAACTTGTAATACTTTAACATCGTTTATTTTAACCAAGTAATGAGTTTAATATTACCCATTGCATAAAAATGTAATTTACAATGTAAAACATGTTTGTCATACAATGTAAGTTACTAGTGCACTTGTATGGTTCTCAACCAATGTCAAAACCTCATGAACTACGGCATTATAAAAATATAATGTCTAACACTGTAAGATTGTGTATTTTAATTGTTGTGTATAATACTGTCAGTGCCTAAAGTTTAACTTTTAATCTTAAAACATGTTTGTTGCATAGCGTATACGAAGAGTGCTCAGTCTGACAGTTTATCAGCCAGTATCAAGACCTCACAAAATTTATCATTATCGACTTTTAACCAGTAATGTTGTGTAATTTAATTATTTATTGTGCTTAACATTTTCCATTGCATAAATTGTAATTTCGACATTAAGGGGGGTAGGATGTCAAACGGACTGACTTGGAGCAGGAGAGGCACCACACGACATTTTCATTTCCACTGTCTATCCTTTTACAAATAAATTCATAAATCTTTGTCAACATGACCAGGAAGGAATCAGGATTCAAACTCATAACAATGTAAGTTCAAAAGTATAACAAAATAAATTTTTTTATGTGTGGAATTTCATCATTTTGTTGCATTTGTTGCTATAGGTACACTTTTCTTCATAAGTAAGACAGATTCTTCGATGAATTTTGCACAGCATACTAACCATACTTACAGGTGTAAGAAACTCTAGAATTTATTTAATTAATTAAAAAATGAATGAGTTGTTACATTTTAAACTTCATGTTTAGAAAAAACTCAAATTTTATGGTTAATTATCTCAATATTTAGTACAGTTTTTAATAGATTTGGAAAATTCTAGAGTTTCATACACCTGTAAGTATGGTTTGTATGCTGTGCAAAATTCATCGAAGAATCTCCCTTATTTATGAAGAAGAGTGTACCTATAGCAACAAATGCAGCCAATAGTAAGTGAAAAAATGATGACATTTCATATACAAAAAAAATATATTTTGTTATATTTTTGAACTTCCACTGCTATGAGCGTGAATCCTGAACCCTTCCTCGTCATGCTGACATAGTTTTATGAATTTATTTGTAAAAGTATAGACAGTGGAAATTAAAATGTCCTGTGGTCCCTCTCCTGTTCCAAGTCGGCCAGTTTGACGTCCTACCCCCCTGATGCACAACACTATATACAAGCGGATTGTATCTTTGCTTATAATGTTTGGTTACCTAAGAAATAGTGTCCCTTTCAGACGATAGTCAGTGGTTTCCTGAAAATAGGACAAAACACCGAAAAATGGCTTGAAATAAAAAACGGTAGAACAAAAACAGCTTACGCGTCATTCAACCTCAAAAAACATAAAAAAAAGGGAAGAAGTAATTTTTTTTTGCGAAGCGTTACGTAGAAGCAGAATTCCGTCGTGCTACCAGAAAGGAGTAGGCGCTAGCGGTCGTTGCAACAAGATGCTAGAAACGTCCTCTCGCTAATGTGAAGATTCACTGTGTGCGTCACTTTTTGCGCAGTGCAGGGACGTTCGCACCGACACTCACCCCTCCGCCGGACATGGTGATCTCGTGCTGCCACACGCTCAGGTCGAAGTCGTCGAAGTCGTCGGCGAAGATCATGTCGCCGCTGCAGATGGTGGCGGGCGCCTTGGTGCCGGAGGCGGTGGTCTGTGAGGCCGTGCACTGCGCGAGGCAGCCGCAGGGCAAGCTCGCCGCTGCCGCCACCAGCACTGCAACCAACAAGGCGTGCGCGTTCCTCGACATCTCGCGGACGACTGACCGCTGCCGCACGGTGTCCGCACTTTTCTACGTCGGCTAATCTCGCATGCGCCTGCGCAGCAGTGTTAAGGGAATCCCGCAACCGGACGCGCATCGGAATACGTGAGACGACGCCGTCGTTACGTCAGGGTGACACAGTGACCTCGACTCTGCATTGTAATTTATTTTCACCTTAGGCAAACCTTAAAGGTGGCACCGGTGATAATAGTTTAAAGCGATGCTACCGTCGCTGTAGGGTGTAGGGAACCATCATAAGTATTGACATGCAGCTTTTACAGTCAAAGGGAAATCAGGATAAGACACAGAGCACAGTAATTTTTCGTGAGATCTGACAGTTGGCAGATACAGAAACTGGAGGCACATTTTTAATCTACATAGACATTTGGATCTACACTGAGGTGGCAAAAGTCATGGGACAGCGACATGCATATACACAGACGGCGATAGTATCGTGTACGCAAGGTATAAAAGGGCAGTGCATTGGCAGAGCTGGCATTGTACTCAGAAGATACATCTGAAAAGGTTTCCGACGTGATTAAGGTCGCACAAAGGTCATTAACATGCGAGGTGCGACAATAATGAGACTGATTTTGTTTGCAATATGTGGCAACCCTGCAGGCTTCTGTAGGCACAATATCTTTGACCTTGGTGTATAAGCTCCTTCTAGTCGAAGCGACACATTGATGCAACTGCTCAGTCGTGAGTTGTGCTGTAATAAGTTAACACGTGTTTGTGTCTCTAGTCACGGAAATGGAACCGCATAATATTGCGCAATGGTATGCGTTAAATTGGGTGAAAACGCTGAAACGTCCCCTTAGAAAAATTATACATGACTGTGTCTAAACTGACACACAATTTTTTTTTTTTTTTTTTTTTTTTTTTTTTTTTTTTTTTTTTTTTTTTTAGCGCAACGCTATCTGACTTTCAGTAATCCCTACAAGAGAATGACCCTGACTAAATTAATCTATACGTTTCACAAATCACTTACCTCACAAAAATCTTCGTTACTCGAGCTACTGCAATACAGCGAGCGCCACTACTGTCAGCTAAATAAAAGATTCAAACTACGGAAGGTACTAACTACTGATAGGCATAGTTAGCGAATGAAAGATTTTGATAGAGACCAAACAATGTATTTACCTTAATAGTCATGATATATATAGCAGTTCATGCCATCCAGTCTTACAAATTTCAAAACTCCGCCATTTCTCTCTCCACATCCACCACTGCTGGCGGCTCACCTCCAACTGCCGAACGCTATGCGCTGTTAACATCCAGCTACCCAACACTACAATGGCAGACAACAATGCAAACTAGCCACAGACTGCACACAGCACAGCCAGTGATTTTCATACAGAGCGCTACGTGGCGTTACCAACAAGAAAACCTAAACAGCCTACTTACAACGCGTATGAATGGGACAGTGCTCAAATGGTTTAAATCATACCTAACTGGAAGAGTGCAGAAAGTTGAAATAAACAGTTCACATAATATGCAAAAAACTGGTGATTTCTCAAACTGGGGAACAATCAAGATTGGGGTACCGCAAGGTTTGGCCTTGGGTCCTCTGATGTTTTTAATATATATTAATGACTTGCCATTCTATATTCACGAAAATGCAAAGCTGGTACTTTTTGCCGATGATACAAGTATAGCTATCACACCCGACAGGCAAGAATTAAGTCGTGAAATTGTAAACGATGTTTTTCAGAAAATCATTAAGTGGTTCTCTGCAAATGAGCTCTCATTAAACTTTGACAAAACACACTGTATACAGTTCCACGCAGTAAATGGAATGACACCATTAATAAATATAGACTTCGATCAGAAACCGGTAGATAACGCAGAATATTCAAAATTTCTAGGTGTATGCATTGATGAGGGGCTGAACTGGAGCAAAACACACTGAGGATCTGCTGAAACGTTTTGAGTTCAGCTACTTATGCTATTTGGGTCATTGCAAATTTTAACGATATGCATCTGAGTAAATTAGCTTACCACGCCTATTTTCATTCTCTGCTTTCGTATGGCATATATTCTGGGGTAACTCATCATTCAGTAAAAGAGTTTTCATTGCACAAAAGCGTGTAATCAGAATAATTGCTGGAGCTCATCTAAGATCATATTGCAGACACTTATTTAAAGAGCTAGAGATTTTCACTGTAGCCTCACAATATATATATTCACTTATGAAATTTGTTATTAACAATCCGAACGAATTCAAAAGTAATAGCAGTGTACATGGCTTCAACACTAGGAGAAAGGATGATCTTCACTACTCAAGGTTAAATCTAACTTTGGCTCAGAAGGGGGTAAATTATGCTGCCACAAAAGTCTTTGGTCACTTACCTAATAGCATCAAAAATCTGACAGCCATATAGCATTTAAAAGGAAATTAAAAGAATTTCTTAATGGCAACTCCTTCTACTCATTAGATGAATTTTTAGATATAGTAAGTGGATAATTTCCCCAGCCCTCAAAAAAATTAAAAATATTGAGTGCCATGTAATATTTTGTGTAGTGTAATATCTTGTATAGACACCTTTCATTAACCTGACACGTTCCACATCATTACGAAGTGTCGTATTCATGATCTATGGAACAAGTACTAATCTAACCTAATCTAATCTAACGGCAACTTACAGTGAGCTTCAGAAGGCTTTCGGAGAGGAGGTTATGCCAAGAGCTCAAGTTTTTCGTCTGCATAAAATGTTTAGTGAAGGCAGAACGAATGTTGAAGATCAAGATAGCAGTGGGAGACCACGCATGCTTGTGTACTTCTTTGATTCCAAGGAAATTGTTCATAAAGAGTGGGTGCCTCTTGGACAAACAGTTAACGAATATTACTACAAATAAATTTTAGAAAGACTTCGTAAAAGAGTTCTTCGTATCCGTGCCAACATTGCTGATAACTGGATTCTGCATCACGATAATGCGCCATCCCACACTGCTCTGTCAGTACAGCAATTTTTAACCTCAAAACAAAGCTCAGTACTACCACAGCCACCTTATTCCCCAGATATCACTCTGTGCGACTTTTCTCTATTTCCATGAGTCAAAACGGCGGTCATGGGACGCCATTTTCAAACAACACAAGATATCCAAAAAGCTGTGACGAGGGCTTGGAGAATATTATAGAAGATGAGTTCCAGAAATGTTACCATCAATGGCAGAAGCGCTGGAAAAAGTGTGCGCAATCAGAAGGGAACTACTTTAAAGGAGACAACACTAAACTTGACTATAACGGTAAGTAACATTTTTTTCACACCAGTCTCATTACTTTATTGTCGCACCTCGTACTTTGAGCGCGGAATGGTAGCGGGATCTAGACGCATGGGACATTCCGTTTCAGAAATCGTTAGGGAATTCAGTATTCCGATATCCACAGTGCCAAGAGTGTGCCGAGAATGCCAAATTTCAGGCATTACCTTTCACCACCGAGAACATGGAGGCCGACGGCCTTCACTTAATGACAGAGAGCCGTAGCGTTTGCGTAGAGTTGTCAGTGCTAACAGACAAGCAACACTGCGTGAAATAACCGCACAAATCAATGAGGGAGATACGACGAACGTATCCGTTAGAACAGTGCGGTGGAATTTGTTGTTAATGAGCTATAGCAGCAGACAACCGACGCGATCGCCTTTGCTAACAGCGCACCATCGACTGCAGCGCCTCTCCTGGGCTCCTGACCGTATCTGTTGGCCCCTAGATGACCGAAAAATTGTAGCCTGATCAGATGAGTGCCTATGTCAGTTGGCAAAACCTGATATTAGGGTTCTAGTGTGGCGCAGACCCCACGAAGTCATGGACCACAGCTGTCACCAACGCAATGTGCAAGCCGGCAGTGGCTCCATAACGGAATGGGCTGTGTTTACATGGAATGGCCTGTTTCCTCTGGTCCAACTGAACCACTGCAAATGATTATGTTCAGATTTTTAGATAGCATTTCCAGCCGTTAATGAAGTTCTGTTCCCAAACAACGATGCACCATGTCACTGGGCCACAATTGTTCGTGAATGGTTTGAAGAACATGCTGGACCATTCGATCGAATGATTTGACCACCCAGATCGCCCGACATGAACACCATCGAACATTTATGGGACGTAATCTTGAGGTTCACTGGTACACAAAATCCTGTACCGGCTACACTTCCGCAGTTATGGACGGATATAGAGGCAGCATGGCTCAATATTTCTACAGGTGACTTCCAACGACTTGTTGAGTCCATGTCACGTCGAGTTGCTGCCGTACACCGGGAAATAGAAAGTCTGACACGATATTAGGAGGTGTCCCATGACATTGTCGCCACAGTGTACAGGGCATTAAAAAGGAATTCCATATTTTGAGAGGTGGTAGGATGGACGAAAGCAAGGAAAAAATTGCCTGTTAAATCTGGGCTCTAAAATGCATAGCTTAAGAGTTATGAGCACATGCTAATCTTCTCTACTGTGAAACACGTCTCTTCTACTGCAAGGTCTTTTCTATTACAAACAATCTACAGAATACGGTAAACAAATAAGGACACATTCCTCTGTTATTCTCCTTGGGTACAGCATGAAGGAAACATTTCTTAGTGCTTAACTTCTCACCCTGACATTTTGTATAGACAAGCGTGTAAACGAGGTTTTAAAAAATACGCAGATGCTTCAAAATGTGTAATGTCATATCCGCTACCACTCGCAATGTATCTGTTCTCTTATTTTATGTATTTGAAGATCGCCAGTTTTTATGTGATGTATCTGACCAGTTTTGTCTTAAATCATAAGTAACAAATTTTATCAATATTCTATTGTATTTTACTGTAAAGAAAAGTTTATGGACTATAACAAGGGAAGAAAAGCATACGCCAATGTATTTTATTTTTGTATGTTTTATAAATGAAATTTAGCCTCGACATTTCATTGTATCCGAAGCTTATGATTTATTGTATCAATCTACTTCAACAGTAATTCATAGAATTGTACAGTTATTTTAGACACTTACCGAAAACATTTTAAACAATTTCGATGGAATAGCATACATATTTACTTAGTCCTGTTTGCTATAATAGAGCCTGGTTGAAGGATGCATTAAGTATTTCTGCGGAGGCATTGTGATGTTTTGTCAGAATTTGTGGTGCTGCACAGTGAACTGGATTGCTGGCGAGCGTTTTACGCCATTTATATTCCTGAAATTTATACGCATACAAAGTATTATATATCAGAGATCTGTCTTCATCTCATTTACGAGCACTTAAGTCAATGTATTATCCCCTATTAAACTCCGTCTGAACAGGCCGTGAAGGCCCAACGGTACTGACCGGCCGCCGTGTCATCCTCAGCCTACAGGCGTCACTGAATGCAGACGTGGAGGGGCATGTGGTCAGCACACTGGTCTCCTGGCCGTATGTCAGTTTACGAGAACGGAGCCGCTACTTCTCAATCAAGTAGCTCCTCAGCTTGACACACAAGGGCTGAGTGCACGCCTCTTGCCAACAGCGCTCGGCAGACTGGATGGTCACCCATTCAAGTGCTAGCGCAGGCCGACAGCGCTTAACTTCGGTGATCTGACGGGAACCGGTGTTACCACTGCGGCAAGTCCGTTGGCCATCCCGTATTATGTAATAAATAAATATTCCCATCTTATCTTACAGCCCATTACAATCATAGCACTATTTAGTAAGCTGTATGATGTCGACAGATGAAAAGACTTTACGATATAAAGCTTGTGAGTTGTATCCTTGGTGTGCACTATCTTTGCTACGTGCACAGGCAGTATCTGTAGTAAATGTATTTTCGCGCCAACTGACTTAGCTCCACATATTGTCAGTGCACCTGAACTTGTATGTGTGATAGATTGTTACACTCCTGGAAATTGAAATAAGAACACCGTGAATTCATTGTCCCAGGAAGGGGAAACTTTATTGACACATTCCTGGGGTCAGATACATCACATGATCACACTGACAGAACCACAGGCACATAGACACAGGCAACAGAGCATGCACAATGTCGGCACTAGTACAGTGTATATCCACCTTTCGCAGCAATGCAGGCTGCTATTCTCCCATGGAGACGATCGTAGAGATGCTGGATGTAGTCCTGTGGAACGGCTTGCCATGCCATTTCCACCTGGCGCCTCAGTTGGACCAGCGTTCGTGCTGGACGTGCAGACCGCGTGAGACGACGCTTCATCCAGTCCCAAACATGCTCAATGGGGGACAGATCCGGAGATCTTGCTGGCCAGGGTAGTTGACTTACATCTTCTAGAGCACGTTGGGTGGCACGGGATACATGCGGACGTGCATTGTCCTGTTGGAACAGCAAGTTCCCTTGCCGGTCTAGGAATGGTAGAACGATGGGTTCGATGACGGTTTGGATGTACCGTGCACTATTCAGTGTCCCCTCGACGATCACCAGTGGTGTACGGCCAGTGTAGGAGATCGCTCCCCACACCATGATGCCGGGTGTTGGCCCTGTGTGCCTCGGTAGTATGCAGTCCTGATTGTGGCGCTCACCTGCACGGCGCCAAACACGCATACGACCATCATTGGCACCAAGGCAGAAGCGACTCTCATCGCTGAAGACGACACGTCTCCATTCGTCCCTCCATTCACGCCTGTCGCGACACCACTGGAGGGGGGCTGCACGATGTTGGGGCGTGAGCGGAAGACGGCCTAACGGTGTGCGGGACCGTAGCCCAGCTTCATGGAGACGGTTGCGAATGGTCCTCGCCGATACCCCAGGAGCAACAGTGTCCCTAATTTGCTGGGAAGTGGCGGTGCGGTCCCCTACGGCACTGCGTAGGATCTTACGGTCTTGGCGTGCATCCGTGCGTCGCTGCGGTCCGGTCCCAGGTCGACGGGCACGTGCACCTTCCGCCGACCACTGGCGACAACATCGATGTACTGTGGAGACCTCACGCCCCACGTGTTGAGCAATTCGGCGGTACGTCCACCCGGCCTCCCGCATGCCCACTATACGCCCTCGCTCGAAGTCCGTCAACTGCACATACGGTTCACGTCCACGCTGTCGCGGCATGCTACCAGTGTTAAAGACTGCAATGGAGCTCCGTATGCCGCGGCAAACTGGCTGACACTGACGGCGGCGGTGCACAAATGCTGCGCAGCTAGCGCCATTCGACGGCCAACACCGCGGTTCCTGGTATGTCCGCTGTGCCGTGCGTGTGATCATTGCTTGTACAGCCCTCTCGCAGTGTCCGGAGCAAGTATGGTGGGTCTTACACACCGGTGTCAATGTGTTCTTTTTTCCATTTCCAGGAGTGTAGAACGATGGTAACATCGACAGTTCAGTATATATTTAACAACATATTACGATGTAATAAGTGTCGTACTCATCAGATCTTGTGGGACTCTCACAGTCAAAAGGCTGCATTTTGAGGGCGGCATGTACTCATGTCAGATGGTTTTATTATTCTGACAGAATGTAAGTAATGTACATTTATCTCCAATTTTTATAATTGAGCTACTTTCTTAATGAAATATTTGCTTAATTATGTATACACACCTTGTGCTTCACTTTTGTATTTTTGTGTTTAGGTAACTTTGCAGTGTTACTTGAAAATGGCCATAAGGCCGAAATTGCAATAGTAACAGTACAGTCAACGACGACTATGATGTCTTTTAAGGAACATTTCTTAGTGATGTTGCTGTAAACCTATTCAAAGTTCTGGTTAAGCATAGTGCGTACGTTAGCGTAATGGAATTATTTGAGACTGACTAATAGGACCTAACATACTACCAAACAGGTTGACTGGTGCGAGTCGTCGTCAGATTCTATGAAACTACTTGCCCGTACTGCTAGAGGAGGTACCATTCCAACAACGGCTTGAGTTGTGGTCCGTGCATTATGGAGCACGAGCCCTCAGAAACGTCCAAGAACACCTCACACAGATATTTAATGGATAACGGATTGGTCTTGAAGGTCCAGTACGTTAGCCAGCTCGTTCCCTCCATCTTAATGCCTTGCACATTTGGTCGTGGGGACTCAGAGAGCGCATGATTACCTAAGATGTCGGACAGATGCGTGCGTTACTGTGAACGACCACCATACTGAGAACCCCCTTTAGCGACGCGTCACAGATGCAGGTCGTGTGTAATAGCAAGTAGATTACGTCAGCAGCTCTGCTGTTTCACAGTAACAGTATGTGTCTTCATTTACCGTTTCTGTAGATCGTAATAGGAAACAACATGCAGTAGAACAGATGCGTTTCACGGTATCGAAGTCGAACGAATGCTCATAGCTCTTAAGAAATGCATCTTAAAGCCCATGCTTACTAGACATAGTTTTCTTGTTTTGGTCCTTACTGCAACTTCTCAAATCTTGGAATACTTTTTTTGAAGATTCTGCATGTTCCACAATCCCTTGTGCAGAGCGTGATAGCGGGTACATCAAAGCAATGTTTTCGATTTTTTTGATCAAATGGTTGTAATGGGTCTGAGCATTATGGGACTTAACATCTGAGATCATCAGTCCCCTAGAACTTAGAACTACTTAAACCTAACTAACCTAAGGACATTCACATACTGAGCGAAGGAAACTGTCCACAGTCTTCTTCGAGTGCAAGCTCTTCCATTCATATTCCCCGAATATTTCAGTTACACTTTCAGATGGTTACATCTACCTATTACGATTAGCAGAGCGTCTCTCAGTTCCTTTGTTGCTATCATGTCTACTTCGTAAGAGCTCCATATACTGGAACGATACTCTGGACCTGTTTGGCCTGGCGAATCGTTGAGTGCAGTTTCCGTTAAAGTTGCATTGCGTTTTTCCTGAACCCTTCTGGCGTATGTGAACCTTCCATACTCTACCCTAATACTGACGTTACATGATCGACCCCTTTTTCATCGTTTCTTAGTATTAGCCTCAAATGGTAACACGAACTGATGTATTAAAGTAGTTCACCACTGATTTTGTAATGGAACAGTAGCCAGTATTTGTTCTTGGTTGTAGTCATTATCTTCCATTCATCCACATTTAAAGAGACGAAAGTTTAGTCCAAGTCTCCTTGCATCGCCTTACAATTTTACTTTCTTATAAAAAACTGTCTAGTTAGCCAAAAATCTCATAGTGCTGCCGATCTCATCTGACAAATCGTTTAAGTAAAACGTTACAGGACGATCTTTAGCTATTTATTTTACAGTTTTTATATTATTTTCTACACTATGAACGATGTTTATTACTTATGTCATTATCTAGAATATTGACAATTGAGCATATGTCAATCACTGTCTCGTCACTCTTCCCCTTTTTAACAATCTGACTTCTGTCGTGTTCTATTTCATTGCTTCTTATTACTGTAATGCCTTTTATACCTTATAAGCTCATTACAGACTTCAACGATTGTATCCCCCCACCCCCTTTATTCTACGCTGTCCAGTTAATCACTGAATCAATGAAAACTTGTGTATGCCTACAGTAACGGCATCAGGTGAACTAGCAACACAGACATCTTGTGGCTACTGTACGGCAGGTTGTTTTGAACAGTAATGTTGCTGACAACATGACTCATGCATATGCTTTTATTTATATATATTTGACGATGCTGGTGCTAATTTTGCATTTAACATTTGACGATGCTACTGTGGCTGCAGTACATTAGGACACTGTTTTAATAAAACACAGATATGCCCCTTCATACTTAAAGCGCACAAATGCATATACAGGGTGGTCCATTGATAGTGACCGGGCCAAATATCTCACGAGATAAGCATCAAACGAAAAAACTACAAAGAACGAAATTCGCCTAGCTTGAAGGGGGAAACCAGATGGCGCTATGGTTGGCCCGCTAGATGGCACTGCCGTTGGTCAAACGGATATCAACTGCGTTTTTTTAAAATGGGAACCACGATTTTTTATTACATATTCGTGTAGTGCGTAAAGAAATATCAGTGTTTTAGTTGGACAACTTTCTTCGCTTTGTGATAGATGGCGCTGTATAAGTAAGTATTATCACGTCACATTCCGCAAGTGCGGACGGTATTTGGTTCGTGATACATTACCCGTATTAAAATGGACCGTTTACGTCATCCGCTGCTCAGGGTGTTACTGACCGCCGCAATCTCCCCCTGCAACGCATCCCCCGCCCCCTCTCCACCCTGTCGTGACCACGAAACCTTCCAAGCGCCCAAATGTTGACCCTTCCTCAAAGAAAACCCCTGATCCCTGTGACCCACCCACCCCCATGGACGCGACCCCGACCCCCACCCCTGCCACGCCTGCCACCCACACCTTTGTCCTCTCCAATCCTGAGCTTCTATTCCTTGATGCCCGTTCCCTCACCCTAGCCATCTGGAAAACTACCCCAATGCCCCCATCTCCCTTCTGATTCCTCTCAAGGTCTCGGTTCTCATTAAATCCCCCAATCCTTCCTTGCACACCGATCTCCTCTCCCGCATTCCACGTATCCAATTTGGCCAATGTGCAACCCTCACCCCCTACCACACCCCATCCACTCCCCGTCAGCCTCAACCTCCCTGACGTCTGCCAACCTTCAACACTGTGATCATGAAGCTTAGCCCTGTGGTCACAGAGACGGAAATGTTGGTGGAACTCAACTCATGGCCCAACATCGATATCCGCTTGGCCCATCGCATATTCAATGATGCCGGGCCGACTTATCTCATGTGGATATTCACTGAATCCTCTTCCTCCACTGATCGCCTCCTCACTGAGGGAGCCCTCATCTACAATCGCCGTCATAAGGTGGACCCCTCCCGTTCCCCAGTCCAATCCTACCGCTGCCTCACATACAACGACCATGTTACCTCTGCCTGCAAGAAACCCCCTACTTGTCCCTACTGCAAAGCATCCCACTTCCTCACGAACTGCCCCAACCTCACCTCTCCCCCCTCCTGCAACACTTGTAATGAACCACATCCTACCTACTCCTTGATGTGTAAAGCGAAACCTCTTCCAGTCACCCCTGAGCTCACGGTCCCTGTCCGTCCTGTTGATGACCCCATCCACCCCAACAACTCGCTCCGCCCTCTACTTGCTGCAGAGAACGTTTCATCACCATTGTGCTCCAAAATTCCACCCCTTCCAGCACTACCACACCCTTTCCCAAATCGCCTTCGCTGCCCATTCCATCTTCCATCTCACCACCTATGCCACATACTCCCACAACCAGGCCCGCTTCACCTTCACCCCCCTCACCACCCTCATCTAACTCTCCCCTCCCATGGTACAACAACCCTACCATATCCTGTACCACAATATTCGCTCCCTGCCCACCCACAAACTCCTCTTCCTCCACACCCTCCATCAGCATCGCATGGATGCCTTTGTCCTAAATGAAATCTTCCTTCAACCTCGTATCTCCATATCCATAGCTCCTTACACCCTTCACCGCACTGATAACCCGTACCCTCTGGCGCCTGGCAGAGTTGCTATAGGCCACCTCAAGCACCTCCCTGTCTGGCCCCAAGCTCTCCTTAACAATCCTGCCGAGCATCTCACCCTCAGCCTCTTCTTCCCCACCCTTACCATCACCTGTGCCACCATTTATGTCTGCCCTCGTACCCCCATCCCATACGATTTCCTGGCCCACATTGACCACACCTTCTCCACCCACGTGATTGCCGCAGTCCTCAGTACCCACAGCCATGCTCCTGCCGACCTCCAGCGGTGGCATCAGTTTATCACCACCCTCCAGGGAGACCTGGTTCCCCTCCCTCAGCACACCCAACCCGAATCCAACACCACTCCCGATGTGGTCCTTGCCCCTCCCAACCTCCCTGGGCGCATCACTGCAGATGTCCTTGACCTCATTGGCAGTGACCATGCTCGTGTTCTCCTCACTATCTCTAATGGTCGCCCTCCCTGCAACGCTCCTCGCGCCGACATCCCTCCTAAACTTGTCCATGATTACTCCCGTGCCAACTGGGATGCCCACCAGGACTCCATTCACACCCAGGTTGACGGCCACGACTTTACCCTCCAATCTCCTGATGACATCTCTTGCACTGCTGCCTTCCTGCACCAGACCTTGTCTGACGCCATCGCCACTCGTATCCCCACCGAAGCCATCCACCCTGAACGCCCCGCCCTGCCTCCACAGGCCGTCCTTCTCCTTCGAGAGTCCCGCCGCCTCTACCGTTCTTTTCTCCACACTCGTGACCGGGATACACTTACCCACCACCGGCAATTACAATGACACGTCCACAACCTGCTTACTGCGAAGAAACGCCGTGCCTGGCGCCAGACATGTACACAACTCTACACCACGCTCCCCATAAACTCTTCCAAGTATTGGTCTGCTTCCCATCGCCTTACTCTGAACCGCCCCACCCCCCAGTACCCTCTCCTCCTTGATAACCATCCCTTTCCTGACACCCTCAGTAAGGCCAACCACTTTGCCTCTCACCTCTCAGATGTTTTTTCCATCCCAGATGATTATTCCCTCTTCCCTGACGTCATGGACCATATGAATGTTCCTTCCCTTGCTCCTAGCTTCCAGTACTTGGGCCACACACCACCATCTGAACTTAACACTCCCATCACTACACAGGACATCAGCCTCACACTCCGCACTACCGTGTCTCGCCTATGACCGTGTCTCGCATCCCGGTCTCCTGTTTAACGCAACACTGCTCACGGCCACGACTGCATTACCTACCGCCACCTCAAACACTGCCCTCCCTCCTTCCTTTCAGTCCTTGCCGCCCTCTACAATGCCACCTTGCCACTGGCTTCTATCCCAACCTGTGGAAAACCTCCCGTATCCTGATGTTCTCCAAACCCAACAAGCCTCCATCTGATGCCTCTTCCTATCCTGCTATCTGTCTCACATCGGTGTTCAGCAAGCTCTTGGAATCCATCCTTTCCTGGCGCATCCATCACCACCTCCGCCAACACCACCTCCTCCTCGACACCCAATGTGGTGTCCGACCTTCCTTCTCTGCCGATGACCAACTCCTCTGCCTCACTCACCTCCTCTCCCTCCAGCTTAACTCCCGTCGCTCTTCCATTTTTGTCTCCGTCGACCTCAAAAAGGCCTACGACCGTGTCTCGCATCCCGGTCTCCTGTTTAAACTCCAAACCTACGCCCTTCCTGTCAACTACATTCGTCTAATGGCCTCCTTCCTCTCCCACCGCCCCTCCTATGTCACCATCCATAATGCCAATTCCCACAACTTCTACCCCTCTGCAGGTGTGCCCCAGGGCTCTGTCCTCTCCCCTCTCCTCTACCTCCTGTACATGGCGGATATGCCCCAACCCCCTCCCCTCCAGTACACCTCTTGCAATATGCCGATGATACCGCATTCCTCGCCCTCGCTCCTACCCTCAAATGGCCCCAACGACTAGTCCAGAGTCACTTTGACCTTTTTGCCGCATGATGTAACCAGTGGCTCCTGAAAATCAATCCTTCCAAGACCCAGGCAATCATTGTAGGTCGTACCACTCGCTCCTTCCAGGTCCTGGATTTCTCCCTTACCGTCTGTGCCCATCCTGTCCGCCTCACCCCCACCCAAACCTACCCTGGCCTCACCATCGACCGTCACCTCACCTGGATCCCTCATCTCCGCTCCATCCAATCCAAAGCCCACAACCGCCTCCAATTCCTCAGACTCCTCTCTGGCTGGACATGGGGGTTGCACCCCTCTACCATCCTCCACACCATCCTCCGTCCCATCCTCTGTTATCCCAGTCCCGCCTGGATATCTGCCCCCCCCCCCCAAATTCAGATCCTTGAGCGTCATGCACTCCACCTCGCCTTCCGTATATGCCTCCCGTCCCCCACGCGGATCATCTACGACCTCATTCCTTTCCCCCATCTGCTCCTATTCCTCGAACATATCTGCATATTCTACACCTCCCGCCACCCTGATCCCCCTCACCCCCTGGTTGCTCCTCTCCTCTCCCATTCCCACCCCTTGCCACATCTTCACTGTTGTGTCCCCCCTACCCTCCATCTCTACACCCTTCATCTCCTTTCCCAAGGTGGCTTCCATCAACTCCCCCTACTGGATGATGCCCTCTCTCCCTCCATTTATCCCCCCTATCAACTCTGATACTCACCCCCCCTCCTTTCCTCCATCCATTTCTTGGGCTCTCTCTCCCCCCCTTCCATCCTCTTTTTTTCCCCACCTACCCTCTCTCAGCACCCCTTCTCCCCCGAGTCGTTTTGCATTTCCCTCCTCTGCCTTTTCCCTCTTGCGTCTGCCCTGCCCCTCTCCCCCCTTATGGCTCCTCTCCCTCCTTTGGTCCCCCCCGCTTTCGTTTTTCCTCTCCTCCCTCCTTGTTTTCCCCCTCATCTGTACAGGTCCACACCCCACACCCCCCCCATCTGCCCTAGGCTATGGTGTGTCCTCTTTGTCCCGACATTTTAGTGCAGTGTTTACAGTGAGTGTTCAGTGTTGTGTGTCTTTTCCGAAGAGTTGCGAACGGCCATCATACTGTTGCTGAGTGTGATTTTATACCTCTTGCGAACAGAAACTAGACTTTAATTGTCTGTCTACTATGTTACCTGTCTGCATCCTGTGTATTTTATTAGTTTCGCCAACCCTTTGCTTTATGTTTTAACTTTCCACAATTTCCCGCCGTTTTACAATTTAAGTCCCCGTTTTATCGCCTGCTTTTATTGTTTCTTAACTTCTCCTTACATTTAAAAAAGTCTGTAGGATGCAGAGCAGCATAATAATCTGCTGCCAGCCCGCCCCCTTCGGAGGGAATCGAAATACAATAAAGGAAAAACAATTGCGGAAAAGGTCGATGTTGTGTTGATGTATGGCTATTGTGATCAAAATGCCCAACGGGCGTGTGCTATGTATTCTGCTCGATATCCTGGACGACATCATCCAAGTGTCCGGGCCGTTCGCCGGATAGTTATGTTATCTAAGGAAACAGGAGGTGTTCAGCCACATGTGAAACGTCAACCACGACCTGCAACAAATGATGATTCCCAAGTAGGTGTTTTAGCTGCTGTCGCGGCTAATCCGTACCTCAGTAGCAGACAAATTGCGTGAGAATCGGGACTCTCAAAAACGTCGGTGTTGAGAATGCTTCATGCACCCGTACCATATTTCTATGCGCCAGGAATTGCATGGCGACGACTTTGAACGTCGTGTACAGTTCTGCCACTGGCACGAGAGAAATTATACGACGATGACAGATTTTCTGCACGCGTTCTATTTAGCGACGAAGCGTCATTCACCAGCATCTGTGAGGTAAACCGGCATAACAGGCAGTATTGGCCAAAGGGAAATCCACGATGGCTGCCACAAGTGGGACATTAGCGACCTTGGCGGTTTAATGTAGGATGCGGCATTATGGGAGGAAGGATAATTGGCCCCCATTTTATCGATGGCAATCTAAATGGTGCAATGTATGCTGATTTCCTACGTAATGTTCTACCAATGTTACTACAAGATGTTTCACTGCATGACAGAATGGCGATGTACTTCCAACATGATGGATGTCCGGGGGCAGTTGAAGCGGTATTGAATAGCATATTTCGTGACAGGTGGATTGGTCGTCGGGAGCACCATACCATGGCCCGCACGTTCACCTGATCTGACGTCCCCGGATTTCTTTCTGTGGGGAAGTTGAAGGATATTTGCTATCGTGATCCACCGACAACGCCTGACAACATGCGTCAGCGCATTGTCAATGCATGTGCGAACATTACGGAAGGCGAACTACTCGCTGTTGAGAGGAATGTCGTTACATGTATTGCCAAATGCACTGATGTTGACGGACATCATTTTGAGCATTTATTGCATTAATGTGGTATTAACAGGTAATCACGCTTTAACAGCATGCAATCTCAGAAATGATAGGTTCACAAAGGTACATGCATCACATTGAAACAACCGAAACAAAATGTTCAAACGTACCTACGTTCTGCATTTTAATTTAAGAAACCTACCTATTACCAACTGTTCGTCTAAAATTGTGAGCCATATGTTTGTGACTATTACAGCGCCATCTATCACAAAGCTAAAAAAGTGGTCCAACGAAAACGTTGATATTTCTTTACGTACTACACGAAAATGTAATAAAAATGGGGGTTTCCTATTTAAATAAACGCAGTTGATATCCGTTTGACCTATGGCAGCGCCATCTAGGGGGCCAATCAGAGCGCCATCTGGTTTCCCCCTTCAAGCTAGACAAGTTTCGTTCTTTGTAGTTTTTTCGTTTGGCGCTTATTTCGTGGGATATTTGGTCCGGTCACAACCAATGGACCACCCTGTATATATATATGTACTTTTCTTTATGGTCTATTTATTGTTTTTAAGTTGTAGACAATCTGCGAGAGTATTTATGTTTTTCGCATATTTTTTGTATCGGATCTGAGGATGGTCATTATAGACCGAAACCGGTAATCTGTGAACAAAAAGTTTGTGACCATGGACGTAAATTAACGTAAATTTATTCTATATACGGGTCACAGTTTTATTCGTGACAGTGTCGCGGCTTGTGGATCTACGTTTCATTGAGGCACACGCAAAGTTACTTTCATGATTGTCGAACGCTCGTTTTCCAGTGTCGTGTACAGGGCTCTATCTGTCAAGTATTCTTGGACCTAACCACATAACTGCGAAAATACTCCCAATAATCCTGGTTAGTGATCGACGGTTTCGTGTGGTGTTGAACACCTTTCGGAAGTCTGGGATGACATAATTCACCAATTCATCCGCCTCTGTTGCCTGCAAGATGTCGTATACGAATATAGCAACCTGTGACGAGTGGTTTTCCCGTATTCGTGTTGATCAGATCAGAGAAACTTTATTTCCTCTAGGAACGCCTTAGAGTGTGAGGTCATAATGTGTTCTAGGCTCCTGCCACAAGCGGACGTCTGAAGTAGGACTGACGTATTTCTCTAGCTAACGTCACTTTGATTTTCCTCATCTTTTTTCCACACCATCTCACGCAAGCTGCGAAACGATTTCCTCATAAGGCCACATCGGAATACTTTTCCTCATTTGTCGTGAGCATGAGGACTTTTTTGTAGGCTAGAGAAACTGCTCCAAAGGGCCGGTGATCTATTAAGTACCCCGTTCACAGAGAGGAACAGATCAGTCACACAAGTTTAAAGTGAAACATTCGTCCCCAAAGGACATAAATCTGGTATCGTCTTCAGAAGCGTTGGAGATAATGTCGCAGAATCAGTGTTATTTACGCAAAGATCGGCTGATTTGGGCCGTTAGTCGTTCACAAGTGCGTTCTCTTACATTCTCAAAGTACGAGCGACAACAACTCCACGCTGCATCGAGATATATCAGTCCATTATAAGGCTATTAGGTAGGTAAACCATTGGGAAATTTGCGATAGGTAGCTCAAAACAATGATTTCAAACCACGAATTATACACAGAGTATACGCAAATAAATTAAAGAAAAGTAGAACTACAACTGACTTCGAAATCACCCCAGCTATAGAAAATGAAGTAGTGAAGGAAACCAAGTGCGCCTCAGTACCGTAATTGGTAAAATCTAGGACAGAATCGGCTGGTTTTTAATGAAAACGAAAGTAAATGTAACTTTCCTTACTGAACATATGGACCACGAAAAGAGAAAAGTGGATCCTTCATCAAGGTCTGCAATCCGCGAAGTTAACTATGGCGGTTGCCTGAAATTTCGTATAGGTCAGACGGGACGTAATTTCAAGACCGGATTTAAAGAGCACACTAGATTGACTGAGAGCAACAAGGGCACAGTGCCAACGCTTCTGAAAGCGATCGCCCACACCATTTCAGAGGCCACCAAAGCACTAAAAATTCTACACTCAGGCGAGTAAGGAAGAGTTATGAATGCACTCTAGGAAATACAAATATACACGCACCCTAAAAACAAGAACGATCAAACAGAATTTCCTAGCATAAGTTTTTTACAGAATTTGATGGAAAGGAAAGACATAAACGCAATTACAAATGTCCTGTTGTGTGACAACTTACAGTCTTGTCAACCTATGAAAGTTTTCAGTTTTAAAGCTTTACAAAGTTTGTTTTAAAGGTGTGGTTTATTTTTATAGACCGACTTAGGCATGAACGTATTTCTATGTACAAGGAGGAGTACATGTATAACAATAATTTCGATCACACCCACAAAGGATTTATAAGTGTGCTACCAAGTCTATGACGCATACCAGTAAGAGCTATCAGCTAGGCTGCGGGGACTCCATGTTGGTACCTTTTTTACCAGCTGTTCACTATAAAGTGGACAATGTGGAATCAACCGGGATATAGCAGCGCTCTGTGTGAGTAATGATGTGAGTCCTATGTTCAGGCTGGCTGAGAAACCTGGCATTGTCCAATCTTTTATTAGTCCATCTCCTCCTCTCTCCTCCATTTGTCCATCCGCCCCTTCTCACTCTATCCACCTTCTCCTCCCCACACTCTCTACTCAGCCCCTCTCTCTTTATCCAGCTCTTCTACCTCATCTCTCTATCCCTTTCCCTGTTCATCACCTCTACCACTCCCCCCTCTCTGTCCACCTCCACCACACCTTTTCTCTGTCCATCTCCTCCACACCTACTCTGTGTCTGTCTCCTCCTGTTCCTCTTTCTGTCTCCTTCTCTTCCTCCCCCCTCTCTCTGTCAATCTGCTCCTTCCCCCCTGTCCATATCTTCCTCCCCCTCAAATTCTATCTCCTCCTCCCCTCTCTCTGTCTTCTTCTTCTTCTCCTCCCCCTTTCCTTGTCCATCTCCTCCTCTCTCCTCTCTGTGTCCATCTCGTTCTTCTCCCTTTCTCTGTCCATTTCTTCCTCCCCCACTCTCTGTCCGCGCCTATCTCCTCCTTCCCTCACATATATCCTCCCCTCTCTCTCCACCTTATCACACTCACCCCAATAGGAGGCTGGCGGTTCTTTCCCCCAGAGTATTTATTTCCAGATTGTAAGTATCTTGTACCAAATTTGATTGAAATTTTCTGAATGAAATTTTCACTCTGCAGCGGAGTGTGCGCTGATATGAAACTTCATGGCAGATTAAAACTGCATGTCGGTCCGAGACTCGAACTCGGAACCTTTGCATTTCGCGGGCAAGTGCTCTACCAAATTTCCCGCAAAAGGCCAAGGTCACAAGTTCGAGTCTCGGTCTGGCACATAGTTTTAATCTGCCAGGAAGTTTGATTGAAATTGTTCGAGGGGTTTAGAATGAGCTTTATACGAGTGACTTTGCTTGTATACGCACATGTCAAATATATTTCACACGTATTTAACATCTTTCACACATATTTATAAACATATTTCACCTGTACGTCTAGCAAATTTCGACCTGCAGTTTAATTTTCACAAAGCTTAATGTTTACGACGTTGTATGCCTTGAACTACGTGCTGTTCAATTATATAATTTTGCTAGCACATCCAGTAGTGTATGTGCCTGCTGTGTGCAAAACGTGTTGTGAATAGAGTTAGTAAAAATGAGTAGTAAATTAAAACATCATGTATGATGCGGAAGTTTCTCATGCATCTCAGTGTTTATGAAATCGTATCTCCTGAACTATTTGTCATAAAATGGTATATTTTTCTAGGTACATTCAGTGGCATATATTGATGCTGTCTTGCCGAATGTGTTACGAATAGTGTTAGTAGCAAAGTAGTAATAGATTAAAACGTCGTGCATGATGCGGCAATGTTATTCTCGCTTCTGAGTATTTGACGTCGTATCTGCTGAACTATATGTCGTAGAATGATATATTTTTGTGGGTTGTAACGAGTCTTACCACGTCAGAACTTTCGCATCTCAGCTGAAGTGTTCGATTCCGTACAAATTTCGGCCTGACTTAATTTTTACACTTAAATTACACATTCCACATCCAAAGATAAGCTTGCATATACTTGCTCATCAACATTCTACTTTTCTGGTAATATAATTTTATTTTTCATATCGATCCATTTACCAACATCGATCTTGGATCATGAAACTTAGTAATCAGAATTGTTGACTTAAATGAGTCAAAAATATGGTAGTTTACAGTGATCCTAATATTGTTGTGCTTTAGTTTTCATGTAAATAAAATTTCTATTTGCATTTTTAATTCTTCTAATTTTGTAATCCATAATTCAGTTTACAATTGTACAAACACAGGAAACTGATAGTCTCATATCGTCAAAACTTGCAGCCTTCGTTATTAATTGTTCAGTGTATACATTTTTGTAGAAATAATTACTTCCAGAAAACATTATGTAAATTAAATCTGAAAAGTAATTTCAGTTAAGACAATCATAATAACATTCATCTGAACTACAGAGGGACCAAGCGGATGACGCCTCTGCACGATGTCAGGAATCGTTTGGAAGCACTCGTGGTGCTAAGAAAACATGATTATTCAGTGAACTGTTTATTGTGACAACATTACAAAGGGTGTTGCACTGTTGGCCGCAGTTACCTCCTGCCCTGGTCACGGACAGACTCTCAGTGTCGGGCGCTGGCCCTGTCCCTGCGTCGCGTCCTAACGAGACGTTGTTCCTCTTCCGTCGATACGGATGCTTAGCCCAGCCTGGTGCACTAGGGATGGCTGCTACCGGTTGAGGGAGTGTACTCGATCCCACTCCGTGCCTCTTCTTCCCTGGACCACCCCATCCGCGGTGTGGTGTAGGCGACAGGCGTTGAACGCAGTACTGCCGGCCTGGTCGTTGCCTTCCGTCTCACACTCAGAAAGTACAGCACTTGGTACTGCACTGCTGCTGGTAGTCCATCAGCTCTCCCATCAGTTGTGGTTGGTGTGACACCGCATGAAGTTAGTCAGTGGATTTCAGCTCTGAAGCACTCCACGGCTTGCCGGTACTGCGCTGGTTGATCTGAGATTAAAACAACATGGTCGTCGAAAGGAATGTCGTCGACATGGACTCCATCGTTCCCATTGACCTGAACCGTTCACCCCCACTTGGAGCTGGGGCTCAGGTATTTAAAGAGCTCTCCGTAGTTCTGTGACGTGTGGTTTACTAGCGACGACTGCATGTGGCCTCGTTATTCTGATACCCTTGCTTTAAGGTCCGTTTCACACTGGGACACTGGTGACGGTCAGCAGCGAAGGTCACCAACAGAGATACATTCGTTTGAACTGGAGCATGCACACCGGGACACTACACTGCCTCATCGACCCACTGTGACCCGGCAGTGACCCATACCACGTGTGACGGACAAGGTCACTGTGTTTACAGCAGTCACCGCCAGACATGTACTAGTTTGAATTGGAATGTTCACACTGGAACACTGATCACAGAAACAGCGCTACGGATTTTCCAACCGACAGGAAGTCATTTCTGAGACAGTGGCGCGAAACAATCCTTGTACATTATACTATACGCACTGTAGCCATCAGTTTGGATTTGATTAACACGGAAGATTTTGTAAGTGAAGTAGAAAGTCGTCCTGCTTATATGGGATGTGAAAAGCGGTGACTATTAGCAACAAAGTGATGAAAACGAATGCTTGGCAAGAAATTACAACGAAGTTTGTGCCTGATTTCAAGGAGAAGAAAATCTCTGACCAGAGAGCAGTGTTGACTGCAGTAGGAACTGTGTAGCTGTAGCAGTAAGTTGTTGCTAGTCTGGAGTCTGCTCTGGTCTGGTATGGTGTATCGTGTTGGCTGGCCCGGTCGCGGTGCAGCGATGTCGGAGCCTGAGTATTATTGTATAAGGTAAAAAGCAGCCTCGCGCATATGTAGTAATGTTATCTCAAGTCGCATGTAAATGTTTTAAAAATCTAGTAATAATAATCTTCCTCATAAAAAGTAACTTTTAACAACCATTCATTTCAATTTAAAGAATTTAATAATTTCTCCCATCCATGATCATCCCGATTGTTGCAAAAGAAAAAAAAATCAGTTGCTTCCTTTCATAAATGAGAGATATATCGGCCAGCATTGCACAGAGCTGTGGCGGAAAAATTTATTGTAAGAGCAGATATATCCGGCGACTTCATTGAGGTAAGAATTTTTCCTTTTTTTATTCAGAATGATCTTTCAGGGCCATGACCCAGCACTGCTGTCGTCCAAAATTTACCAGGTTAAATTCACAGTGAATTATTGAAAAGTCATAAGTGAGCGACAATTTAATTGAGAGGATAGTTACATTGTTTTATTACCAGGTTACTGAATTTTTTTTTTTTTATTGGGACGTTACACTGAATGTGAACGACGTAATTATAATTTTATTGTTGAGAGGTTTAGGAATTTTTCTGTTTTGAGCTTACACTAAACGTGAATGTTATTTATGTTAATATTTTCTGGTTTGAGGTTAAGCTAAATGTGAATGAATTTTGAGCTTAGATTAAATCAGAAAGAATTTTGTGGGCAGGTTACACTGAATGAGAATATTTATTTATGTTAATGATTTTAAATTATTGTGGGGAGGTTACAAGCTGAATGTTCTTTTTCCAAATTTAATACCTTATTTTTCGGACTATAAAAGGCTAGCGAAATTTAGTTGCTACTCCTGTACGAGTCCATTTCACTAACTAATCAGATGGCAATACCTGTGGTATCGGACACTGGTGATCCGAGAGTGTTCACCACAGTCACCGGTGACCATCACTGGCGACCGTCACCAGTGTCCCTAATTCTCTCTTAGCAGCTGGTGAAATTGGTCTATTAGTGTTTTCCCTATCCGTGTCTATTGCTTCTTGCGGCATTACGCCGCGAGGACAAGCGTGCGTGTTATTTTGCTTCGTCGTTGTCTTTTTCTGTTTTCCCGCCCCGCCGCGTTGCTCTCTCTCTCTCTCTCTCTCTTTCTCTCTCTCTCAGCTACTGCAGAGTTGCAGATTGTGTAGCCCATCTGTCTTGCATCACCGCGCTTCCTGATCCTCCGTTAATCGTGGTGTAACCAGCCAATCTTACGTCAAGGTGTTTGAATTCCGTCAAAATTTTACATCTTGGAACCCGCACTATCTGTGCCGTAATAGAACTACATTCTTTTCTAGAAGGATCTCGAAGCTATACACACAATACTTACAGAAATTTTAATCGCCAAACGCGCCAAAGTAGTTTAAGTTGTTCTCGGGATTGGTCAATTTAACTATCATGTTCTTTGAGTTGTGCTGAAATGCTGCACAATGCATTTACTTAATCAGAGGTGTTTTTTAAAGTGTGAAGAATTTATGAATAAAACCTGATGATGTCAAAAAGCAACAATATTCTAGTGGCTTTTACTGAAACAAAAACCTTTTGACCTATTACTTGGAAAGTATGAACAAGAACCGATACCCTAGACAACAAGACAGGCGTAGCAAGATAAGTAACATTTATATGCCAACATAATGTTTGTACCCTTCTGAAATTATATAAACTTTTACAACACTAGTATAGTTACTTCAATGCAGGATATTTACTTTATGCACATCTACAAACAGTTTGATAGTAAGGGTTATGTAACATTGTGGGATACACGGAGCGGCGCACTGTTCACGAAGAGTGTTGCGAATAGAGTTAGCAATGAAGTAATAAATTTAAACATCTTCTTGTATAATTTGGTAGTTTTTCACGCATTCAGTGTTTATGTCGTATATCCTGAAGCAAGTGCGATACAGTGATGTAATTTTTCTGGTCTACGTGAATACTGCCTGAAAAATGTGTCAGGAATACAGTTCGCAGTAAACAAGTGATAAATTAGAACGTCATACTTCATGTGGCAGTTTTACTGCAGTAGCAACGAAAATGTAGTGAGCGATAAACTTTTCTCCTTTCATCAGGCTGGTAGGTTTGAAATTATGCGTAAAGACTATTGCGGAACTCTAACCACTCTCAATCTAAAATACTGGATGACTAAAGTACGGCTTCTGTCGCGTCGTGGGCTACGCTGCTTTTTCACCCCCAAACCCACGCCTTTAATAAGTAGGCGGTTCTTACCCCCTAAAGATTATTTTCAGACAGTAATTGATGTGTGTACCAAGATTGCTTGAAATCGGTCCAGTGGTTTAGGAGGAGACTTGGAGCAAGCATGTATACATACATGCACATACATACATTTTTATAATTTGTACAGCTCTACAGGAGTAGTTATTTTAAAGTACTGACAGGCGAGAAACGTTGTTCACTGCCTGTTTTTTGGACACTACCCACTTCAAAATAGTTAACGGCCGAAATCAGCTGATCGTGATTAAAATGAAATTCTACAACAACCAGAGTAAGAAATGGAACTGCGCTTCAATAAATTTGTGGCTGTGGGGGCCGAAATGGTGAAATAGGCATATCGCTAGAATGCAAGCCACAGACGAAAATAAGTGAGAAACTTGGTCATGACCCCGAAAAAGAAGATGAATCTAAAGCTTGTCTTAGTCACACCTTTGTATCTGCACAGTGAGTGTACTAATGTGTGCAAACTTACCTTACCACTTAGCGCGCAAATGGACAAAACATCTGAACTGCCTTCTCAAAAAAAATGGCTCTGAGCACTATGGGACTCAACTGCTGTGGTCATCAGTCCCCTAGAACTTAGAACTACTTAAACCTAACTAACCTAAGGACATCACACACATCCATGCCCGAGGCAGGATTCGAACCTGCGACCGTAGCAGACGCACGGTTCCGGAATGCGCGCCTAGAACCACGAGACCACCGCGGCCGGCCTGCCTTCTCAAGCCCAGGGTGTGAAAACAGACATTCTAAAGAAATATGAACTTCACCCTGTAAGGCAACTAATATCAGGTGTGGATTGTAACAATAATAATCAGAAATGCAGCTGTCACGTAACTAGAATGCATGAATTAATAAAGGAGAAAGTTTGGGGTCTATTCTAGAAAGACAAAACAGCTATTCCCTTTTTTATTCTACATATAATTTATCAACTGTGCTTTCAGCAGTCAAGTGATACACAACAATCATGTTTAATTACTTTTGACACTCAATAACAAAATATTTAACTTCTGTAGATAATGAACTGACGATAATGAAAATCGTTATCTCTACACATAAAAATTTTTATCACAGGAAATAATGATTAAAAATATTCATCAAGTCATTTACATCTACATTGTCGAGGCTTGGTCAATGCACTGAGTTGCCAGAAAATAAATTTTCTTTTTCTACCAATGAAAAGACTCTCATGTACTCAATGTGAGGGTAGGTTAGTATCCTAGCTTTTGTATGAAATGGTCAAAGTGTACGCAAGTTGGAGTGAGCAATTCTAGACTTGACATTAACTGTGTCCTAATGCACAATGGTGCTTTACCAAGCAGCATCTGCAATGGTGTTGTCTCCGTGCTGGATCTGAAACGCTAATTTCCTACTCTGGACTTGACTGAATTCACTTAGTCTCATCTTTCCTCCGTTCTGTAGAACGTTAATCTTTCCCTAGACGAAATGATGGTTATTGCACTTTCGCTAAGGGTTGGAGCGATGTGCACAATTTCTTTGAACACAAAAATTCCCTCAGGAATAATTAACTACCTCTTTTCTATCAAAGTAAAGCTCTCAACACCCTCGCTTATTTCCACACAGTTGTGCGCTCTGCTGCGAGATGAGAGAGATATTTTAATTCTCAAAATGCTTTTATCTAATGGGGATCCCCCCACCGTGTCGCGTCTGCATCGCCCAGTATGGCTTCAGCCAATCACCATCTCACTAGAAGTGAATTTTATTTTTCTTGCTGGGTCGTAGCCTAGCCCTGTTAATGCCATGCAGCCACTTACCCTCAGTCCTGGCTGTATTTAAGTTAAAGGGAATAATGTATTGTAGTGGCTTTATCCCTTTCTACGCTGAAGCTCACTGTTCTCTTGTTAAATGGGGTTTTCCAATGCCATTAACCACCTGCTCATTTGTTCTCCAAAATGCGTTTCACTCTAACTTGTTTATACATGCCCCTGTCCATATACTGGTAGATATTATTTTGTCAGTTTTCTGTACATGAGATAAACTGCAATTGCCTTTGGTTGATGTAATGTAATTATTGTTTTCTGAGGGTATCATACTGTATCGTACTGTTGTTGTGATTCAGGCTCGTGTAAGGTACGTAAAATCCTGAAGCCTTACACATGCCGTCCCTTCCGAATTAATGTTGTGCTTCTGTGATCAATGGTTGAGGCACTGCTCATTGCAGTGCAAATTATAAATGCAATTAATTTTAATCATTGTCCAGCTACTTGTCTCTCTTGTGCTAGATGTTGTAGTCTTAACACTACTTTTTTTTATTGCTTTACATATCATTTTCTATTTAGATGATTATTATGTGGCTTAGAGTCCTTTATAGTTACTTGACTAATCTTATAACATTTTTCTCTCTAGTACTCGTGGTTAAATTCTATTAAAATGGTTCATCCACCCTTTAGATTCTCTCTTTTCAATAACTTCAGGCACTCCAAAATTCTCAAACATTCATGATACTGATGATTGTGAAAGATGAGTGAAGTTAAGGAAGAGTTTGTTTTCTTTATATCCATTCTCAACACTTAAATCCTACATCAATATTACAGTTTATTCTCATAAACAGACACGTATTTACTTAAGTGACATTATATATGTAAAATAGTTAATTTTTTGCGTATTTTTCTACAGATTAACATCATTTTTATATTCACTGTCATTATTTACCATTAAAACATATCTTTCCAAAATATTTACGATACACAAATTCTTATTAACATATATTTAGACTGAATGGACATTTACAAATTACACATGTA
Source organism: Schistocerca serialis cubense (assembly GCF_023864345.2). Lineage (NCBI taxonomy): Eukaryota > Metazoa > Arthropoda > Insecta > Orthoptera > Acrididae > Schistocerca > Schistocerca serialis. Next base: position 135,170,501 of record NC_064641.1, read on the forward strand.
ATACAAAATATAAAACATGGTAAATTTATGAATATACTTCAACAATTTACAAATCGAATTATAGAATACAAATGATACACATAATTTACAAATTCTCAGTGGTACAGATGCGACTGCTTATTTACAGGCATCTTAACTCCTCGCTGAGGTAATTATCTTTTGCAGTCTTTAAAATATTACTATGAATTTATCACACATATCACTTTCTTCCTTCACACACTTTACACTTTAAAATTTTGGGCTGAGTTTGCTTCCCGATGATGCTGTCAATCAGTGGTCGTTGATGCTGCTAGTCAGTTGTAGACTCTGCACGATGTTCATGAAGATTATTGTCTTTTACAGTTCTGAGTGTTCGGGCATGAATGCCATTACATGGCCAATTCCATGTTATACTGTTCTGACAACAACTGCTCGTCCAAGGCAATGCCATGATGTGACAACATAGGTAGCATAGTCCTTTATTGGTGTCATTGCCATCGAGGTTAATGAGTTTAGCATCTCAATGGTTGCTGCATTTTGATGTCCCCATTATGCATAATCTATTTGATGATTTGGTCCCATCTTTGGTTGATTTGATAGTTATAATGAATAACTGCCACGGTTTTGTTGAATATTGCTTTCTGTTGATTCTGCCAAATCTCATACTGGTTTAAGGTATATGATTTAGAAAGGAATCTTGCTGTCTTCTGCCCTCATCTTGGGACTCTTTCTTCTTGCTGTGTCTTCTTTCTTACAACTTCTCAGGCATAGGAATAGGATATGTTATTCAGTGACAGTTATTAGAAAGGATTATCAGTAGTGTTGTTATGAGATATGGTCAAATCTGAATAGATAATTTCGGAAGTGATATATCTGTTTTAAGTTATCAGCTTCTCCATCTGGTATTGAGAGAAATATTCTGAGTTTATTGTTCCAGGCTGTTGTACTAATGAGCTGTTGCCGACAGTTTGCTGTTGTGTGTTGCTGCTATTGTGCATTGCCGTTAGTGGGGTTGCTTCGCCTTCCTTGTAGGTGTGCAGCTTTTGTCCCTCGCTCCTGCTGGGTTTTCTCACCCTCTGGCTGTTGGGGTGAGGCGTGGGACAATATTCTTCAAAATACATGTGACTTGGTCTTCGAACTAATGTGAAGTGTGAAACAGTGAATTCTTTACTTTGGTCTCCAATTTGTCGCCAGTGCAATATTGTGCAATCGTATAAACTCTCACACTCAGACCATAGCTTCCCATCGACTTTCTGCTTCTGTTGCCAGCCTGGCTTTCTTCCCCAGTCAACTGTAGTGCCATTGTTTGTTCAAATGGTTCAAAAGGCTCTGACCACTAAGGGACTTAACATCTGTGGTCATCAGTCCCATAGAACTTAGAACTACTTAAACCTAACTAACCTAAGGGCACCACAAACATCCATGCCCAAGGCAGGATTCGAACCTGCAACCATAGTGGTCACACGGTTCCAGACTGAAGCGCCTAGAACCGCCGTTGTTTGTGTGTCTTCTTTGTTTCATTTGTTTACAATGACTGTTGCTTAATGCTACTAGTTACAAGTTTCTTTCTCTATATTTACAATGAGCTTTACATTTGAATATATACATGAATAACACAAAATGAACGGTTAAATAGTTATTTTCAGTACTTTATAGAAGAATTATATCATTTACACGTTAAGTTACTTCATTTTATAACGGTTCCTTTACTTCTTGAATGAGCATGGATTGATGATGTGTAAGTTAGTTAGTTAGTACAGCATGAAATTAGTTTTCTTTTATTTTTTCTAACCTACTTTGATGATTTACTTGATTGGTATTATTGTACCTATATTTGAATACTTACGTGTTTGCAGCTCATCCTGTCTGCCTCTTGAGATCTGCTGCTACCTGAAACATATCTACATTCTTTTGCTGTACCTTCTGTGATCCATTTATATTTTAGTTTTCATGGCTAATTGCTGTAAGACTACTGCATCTGTAGAACAGCACATCATTCTTCAGCATATAATGCTGACGAACATCAACCGAGTTCTTGTTTTTCCACTTATGTTTGACCCTTAAAACGTCTGGTCTTTGTTCTGTTCGTTTGATACATGACCCTGGCAGTCAAATGCAAGTCTTGTTTGCTTTGTGACGTTCGACGAACGTCCCATAATTGGTCCATGCACTTTGACCTTTTGTACTTTTAACACTAATAAGTCATTGTCACTATTGCAACGATTGTAAAACGGCTTTGATATCGCTGTTAACTCACTCCCACTATCTACTATTGCGTTAACGACAATAACCTTGACTGGTACACGAAGTATCGGACTTGCTACAGACAACACACACCCACGCCCGAGGGAGGACTCGAATCTCCGACGGGGGGAGCCGCATGGACCGTGACAAGGCGCCTCAGATCGAGTGGCTACCCCATGCAGCTCTTCGACTTCCTCCATTAATATGTCCTCACTTACTTCGCAATTTAACAGATGTATGTGTGTTTGTTCTGTCATAACAGGATGTCATTTCCCATTAACATTTGATGGTCTTCATCGAGAGTTTTTGGAGAAGTACTTCCCTTTTTTAAACTGTCCAACTTCAGTCTCGCTGCTTCTAGATCAGCCTCTAAAGTAACCAATCTAAATTTTAAATCCTCATTTTCATGCCTTCCTATTTCCTTTAAGTTTGTCTTCTCGTCACACATCCGTGTAATCGTGTTCAATTTGGATTTTAGAGCCTGGCAAGCATTCTTTAAGGGTGACAGTACATCACACTTAGATTCTATGGAGTCGTCAGATTCTACATGAAGTGTATTTGTACTCGTACCCTGATTAAAGTCGTTACCATATTCGTTATCTGCCACTGAGAGTTGCAGATTCAAATTTTCAGCTATGTCATCATTTATTACGACGCTGTTTTCTGTGTCTGATGTAATGGTTACATAGTCTCGGTAATACTGCCTTACTGTGTCGTCGTATGTGCCAAAATTGTATACATTTGAATCTGATTTATCAGACTGCTCACATATTTTGTTATCTGGTTCGTTTTCCAATCCAGATGGCATATTTTCCCTGTCATTTTCCTCTCCCTTTTCGACTTGTTCTTCCTGATTTTGTTCGATTCCCGCTATCCACAATGCATCAGACTATTTCTGCTTTTCTTCCAAAGTTTTGTGGAAGGATTTTAGTAGATTTTGTAGCATGTCGAACATTTGATCAGGTGTACTTATCCGTTCTTCCTTCTTTTTTCTAAGACCTGTATTAGCTGTATTTTGTCGGTTAATCCTAACGTTTTGATGAATAGTGGCGTTACAGGTTACATTATTATATGTTTTATCCTTCTCAAAATCATTTTTCGTTTGTGTAGAATCAAACATCTGCAGCATATACATTAATGCTTCGTCATAATCAAATGGTTCATCACTAGGTAATGTTGGGAGTTCATCCTCATCGTCAGTGTCAATCCAACCTATCTCGTGCCAACACTTCAGTTGTAACTTCCTCTCCATCTGTTCAGATACCTTTGACGACCTTTCTGTCGTTCCTGTTACCAATTCCGACTCTTCTTGTCATCCGTTTCTGCAGAAAGTATGTCATCTGCTTGAACTCCTACAATACCTAACGTCAGTCAATCCTCACGCTTCCCAGGATTTGGTGGTCGTAATTAATCCTCCATCTGTGGTTCGTTTCTCCGGTAATTATCCGAAGTATTTGCCTGTGGGTGCGTTATCACGCCACCCCCTACCTGTCTGCTTACTCTCTATGAACCTGGAGATCTCTGGTTATAGTCCGTCTGTTGGTTATCCCGAGTTCTCCAGTTTTCATTCCTGTTTTCGTCTATATTCCGCCTGTTCCAACCACAATTAACATCGTATCCATTACGCTGTGGTCTAGTGTTTCCAGTATTCCCATTTCCGTAACTATTCCCATTTCGTCCAGAATTCAATCCCAATACCGGACTACCATCGATACTATTATTGTTATTCTCCTTACTATTACGTATTCTTTCAAAATTATTCTGTCCTGAATCGCGACGTCTTTGAGAGTCGGTTTCATACATGAATTCTACGTCTCTCAAAACACCTTACTTATTAAGGTCTGTTGATACTTCATTGGCAGTTTCGTTTTGAATATTTGAATCAATCCTCCGTCGCTATATGGGTTATCTAAGTATTGGTTCCTTTTAGCCATATTCCCAAAGAATTTGTCTGCTGTTTTCTCACGCAAATTTTCGGATGAGTCATTTTGTATTAATCCATATTTTATTCTAATCTGAGACTCAGGCGACCAATATCTTGCTATCAAGACAGTTCTAAACGAATTATACGAATCGCAAGTTTCTGCTATCTTCTGCATAGTTTCAGCAACACTTCCATCCATATGTGCACAAATGAATCTAACTTATGTTTCAATGGCCAATGTGTCGGTATTCCTACTTTAAATTGGTCATTAAATGTGCGAGGATGGTGAATATTTGCATCTTCCTTATAGTGCTATTATTTCCGCACTATAAGAAAGTGGTTATTATCAAAACCTCTCGCTTCTCTCTGTGATATATCTGCTGGGTTTTGAAGACTGGAATTCTGTCCTTGGTTTACGTGAAATCTGCGCAACCGTGTGTAACTTGGTTCATTCTGTGACATTTGTACCATAGAATCACTTGTAGGTCTCATTGCGCAATATGCGTGCATAACGCCCGCTACCGGCTCTGTATCTTGACGCGTATGTAATTCTGGCTCGTTAGACGCTGTACTGCAACCCGTCGGTATTCGTCCTACAGGTTGTGGCGTTGCATAACGCGTCTCTGTGGTTTGATCAGCGTATGTCACGCGTTGTGCATAACGTACTGAAGCTTGCTGTAAACCACACTATTGTATTCCCGATTGGCCTGTTATTCTTTCTTGAACAAGTGGTCGCAAACCAAACTGTTCCCTACGGTTACCGTGATGTTCTGGCATACGCTGGTTCGGAGTAATTTCCCGTTCGCGGTTTGCGGTTTCGGACTGGCATCCGCATGTGCCTTTCCGTCTTACGTACACGTAATTTCGCGTACCCTTTCTGTCGTATTATCGGCAACTGTTGATTTTGCAGTCTTCACAGTAGTATCTACCAACACTAAAGCGGATTCTGTCGTCGTCTGCGACTCCTCACTAAGGCTTTCTACGAACGTACAACTTCCGACCTCAGCCGCTGAAATTGGAGTTAGTTTTTCTCTTGTATTTTTAGAATACGAGCATCGAATTTCCTTAATGCTGCTTTTGTCCTTCTTTTGTGTGACGTCGTGTCAGCAATGACATGTTTCGCCTTCGCCGTCGCTTTAATGGCAAAAAAAAAGAGTGGTTCAAATGGCTCTGAGCACTATGAGACTTAAAATCTGAGGTCATCAGTCCCCTAGAACTTAGAACTACTTAAACATAACTAACCTAAGGACATTACACACATCCATGCCCGAGGCAGGATTCGAACCTGTGACCGTAGCAGTCGCGCGGTTCCAGACTGTAGTGTCTAGAACCGCTCGGCTACTCCGGCTGGCTTTCATGGCAAAAGCTTCGACCTGTTGTTTAAAACATTTTTGATACTTTGTTGCGTCACTTCACGCAACGCAATCATCTCTTTTTGGACAGGGTCAATATCTGTTATCAGTTGTTTGTGCCCTGTAACGAGCGTCTGAAGCTTGATTTGTGCCTCCTTAGATTCAGTTCGTATTTTATCTAATTGGCCTTGAATATTATCACACGATTTTTGTATTTCCTTGTTAGTTTCTTTCAGTCCCAGTGTTATGAGCCCATCTAATTCCTTTTGTCCTTGTCTTATGGGCCCTTCTATACGCTTTTCTGATTCCTGAGACTGTTGTAATAAACGCTGCGATTCCTGAGATTGATGTAATAAACGCTACAACATTCCAAATATGTTGGCGTTTTCATCTACACCATTTTCGTCAGTTGCCATCTGATTTTACCGTTCCCTTCACTTCCGAACATAGTATAGGAGCACTAACACTCGTTCTTTCATGCAATTGCAGAGCCTGCCTGATTCAATATCCTTACTTTTGTTTCAATATCCTGTAAATCACTATCTGCAGACTCAACTTCTGATTCATTAGCAATGCCGTTCTCATGTCCATTCTTTGGACCATATCGAACATCATGTGTCGCATTTTCGGTCTCGTTCGGTATTTTTACGTGTTCTGTCTGGTGTCGTTGACGCTGATCTACCTGTTGTGTGTCCAACTTGATCTGCCTCGATCTTCCATGACTTCTCTTTGTCTTAATCGATTATTTTCTGCCATTTTTGAGCGTTCCACTAAGTGTTGCTGTTCGCGAATTTTCCTAACCTGACTACGCGTTAACATCAGATCAGAAGACTTGATCCTACCCCCAAATATCATCCACACTCCCATATTCAATATCTGAACCCGTTTCCTCGTCTTTTATGTAGCCTTTTGGTTACTGGAGTTAAGTCAGAACTCAACACAACCCAATTCAACGATGTGGTGCGCCAGCAAATAAGAAATACATGAATCCAATTCTATCTACATTTACTGCACAATTGAGTCACATTTACATTTACATTCTTTTCTCCAATTTGCGTCAGCTTATTGTTTGGGAGGATTGCGTGTTTTGTACCTATCAAAAGCAAACCCGCAATATATCAGAATGCTGTAATTTCGCATCGTGGTAGTGTCACAATTTTGTAATGGTTCTACCTTTGTATCTGCACAGTGAGTGTACTAATCTGTGAAAACTTAGCTTACCACTTCTTAGTGCGCAAATGGACAAATAATCTGAACCATCTTCTCAAGCCTAGGGTCTTAAATAGACATTCTTCATAAATATGAACTTGACCCTGTAAGGCAGCTAATATCGGGTGCGGATTGTGACAAAAATCATTAGAAATGCTGCTGTCACGTAACTAGAATGCATGAATTAATTAAGTTGAAAGTTTGGGGTCTACTCTAGAAAGACAAAACAACTATTCGCTTTTTTATTCTACATATAATTTATCAACTGTGCTTTCAGGGGTCAAATGATACACAACAGTCATGTTTTATTACTTTTGACACTCAGTAACAAAATATTTAACTTTTGGACGTATTGAACTGACGATTATTAAATTCTTATCTCTACACATACAAATTTTTATGACAGGAAATAATGATTAAAAATATTCATAAAGTCATTTACATCTATGTTGTCGTAGCTTAGCCAATGCACTGAGTTGCTAGAAAATAAATCTACTTTTTGTACCAATGAAAAAACTCTCATGTACTCAATGTCAGGGTAGGTTAGTATCCTAGCTTTTGATATTCAATGGTCAAGGCGTACGCAAGTTGGAGTGAGCAAGTCTAAACTCGACATTGACTGTGTCCTAATGCACAATGGTGCTTTACCAAGCAGCATCTGCAATGGTGTTGTCTCCGTGCTGGATCTGAAACGCTAATTCCCTACTCTGGCCTTGACTGAATTCACTCAGTTTCAGCTTGCCTGCGTTCTGTAGAACGTTAATCTTTCCCTAGACGAAATAATGGTTATTGCACATTCGCTAAGGGTTGGAGCGATGTGTACAATTTCTTTGAACACAAAAATTCCCGCAGGAATAATTGACTACCTCTTCGCTATCTGTCGCCATGATACGTGAAGCACATCATCCTCACTTCTCAGAAAGCAAAGCTCACGATTCCCTCGCTTATTTCCACACACTTCTGCGGTCCGCTGCGAGATGAGACAGAGATTTTCGCTCTCCAAATGCTTTTATCTAATGGGGACCTCCCAAGCGTGTCACGTCTGCATCGCCCAGTATGGCTTCAGCCAATCACCATCTCGCTAGAGGTGAATTTTATTTTTCTTACTGGGTCGCCACCTAGCCCTGTTAATGCCGTGCAGCCACTTACCCTCAGTCCCGGCTGTATTTAAGTTAAAAGGGATAAGGTATTGTTCTGGTCTTATCCCTTTCTACGCTGAAGCTCTCTTGTTAAATGGGGTTTTCCAATGCCATTAACCACATGCTAGGTTGGGCTCCAAAATGCGTTTCACTTTAACTTGTTTATTCATGCCCCTGCCATATACTGGTAGATATTATTTGTTTGTTTTCCATACATGAGATTAACTGCAATTGCCTTTTGTTGATATAATGTAATTACTGTTTTCTGAGGGTGTCATACTGTATCGTACTGTCATTGTGGATCAAGCTAATGTAAGGTCCATAAAATCCGGATGCCTTACAAGCTTACTCCAAAAAATGAAGCAAAGACTTGATTTATGATGTTTGAACCCTTCTAGATAGCTGACCCACTCTCTGGCCGACGAAGGTACACATCCATGTACTCGCATCGAAAGATACGAACGTGTCTGTGTAGAGGATGGCATTTCAGAGCACACTGTATGGTTTTGCCCTCAGAATATGGGCGTGGGCTGTGCTGAGGGACACCAATGTAGTCAGCATATTAAAGGGATTCTGCAGCACCTGTGAGCTTCGGAGATCCTAGACAACATTGCTGATGCGGCTTCGAGAAGGGATTGGACAGCACATAATCGTTTGAGTCAGTATGCTTCGCCTGTAGTAATAGGACTGCGGCGCCACTATAGCAAGGTTTTGCGCACTGAAGGAATCGGAGAGATCGGAACGAATCGAGCTGTCATTAGGCAACAGTCGATAACGGATATCGCACCGTGTTCCAGAAAAACGTACGAAGAATTCAGGTTATTTTAGAATACCCTCTGCGGCGTTCACAGAAATGACATTGCATCTGCAGAGCAAGATCCCACTGAGTGAAAAAAAAAAATGGTTCAAATGGCTCTGAGCACTATGGGACTTAACTTCTGAGGTCATCCGTCCCCTAGAACTTAGAATTACTTAAACCTAACTAACCTAAGGACATCCATGCCCGAGGCAGGATTCGAACCTGCGACCGTAGCGGTCGGGCGGTTCCAGACTGTAGCGCCTAGAACCGCTCGGCCACTAAGACCGGCACTGAGTGACTGTAAGGAATCTCTCGTGCAAGAACTGTTTAATAGCAGATCGTATTAGTACGGCAGTGACAGACAGAATTTCTGTACTTATCCATAATACACTACTGGCCATTAAAATTGCTACACCACGAAGATGACGTGCTACAGAAGCGAAATTTAACCGACAGGAAGAAGATGCTGTGATACGCAAATGATTAGCTTCTCAGAGCATTCACACAACGTTGGTGCCGGTGGCGACACCTGCAACGTGCTGACATGAGGAAGGTTCCAACCGATTTCTCATACACAAACAGCAGTTTACCGGCGTTGCCTGGTGAAACGTTGTTGTGATGCCTCGTGTAAGGAGGAGAAATGCGTACCATCACGTGTCCGACTTTCATAAAGGTCGGATTGTAGCCTATCGCGATTGCGGTTTATCGTATCGCGACATTGCTGCTCGCGTTGGTCGAGATCCAATGACTGTTAGCAGAGTATGGAATCGGTGGGTCCAGGAGGGTAATACGGAACGCCGTGAATGATCCCAACGGCCTCATATCACTAGCAGTCGAGATGACAGGCATCTTATCCGCATGGCTGTAACGGATCGTGCAGCCACGTCTCGATCCCTGAGTCAACAGATGGGGACGTTTGCAAGACAACAACCATCTGCACGGACAGTTCGACGACGTTTGCAGCAGCATGGACTATCAGCTCGGAGACCATGGGTGCGGTTACACTTGACGCTGCATCACAGACAGGAGCGCATGCGATGGTGTACTTAACGACGAACCTGGGTGCACGAATGGCAAAACGTAATTTTTTAGGATGAATCCAGGTTCTGTTTACAGCATCATAATGGTCGCATTCATGTTTGGCGACATCGCGGTGAACGCACATTGGAAGCGTGTATTCGTCATCGCCAGACTGGCGTATCACCCGGCGTGATGGTATGGGGTGCCTTTGGTTACACGTCTCGGTCACCTCTTGTACGCATTGACGGCACTTTGAACAGTGGACGTTACATTTCAGATGTGTTACGACCCGTGGTTCTATCCTTAATTCGGTCCCTGCGAAACCCTACATTTCAGCAGGATAATGCACGACCGCATATTGCAGGTCCTGTACGGGCCTTTCTGGATACAGAAAATGTTCGACTGCTGCCATGGCCAGCACATTCTCCAGTTCTCTCACCAACTGAAAACGTCTGGTCAAAGGTGGCCGAGCAACTGGCTCGTCACAATACGCCAGTCACTACCCTTGATGAGCTGTGGTATTGTGTTGAAACTGCATGGGCAGCTGTACCTGTACACGCCATCCAAGCTCTGTGTTACTCAATGCCCAGGTGTATCAAGGCCGCTATTACGGCCAGAGGTGGTTGTTCTGGGTAATGATTTCTCAGGATCTATGCACCCACATTGCGTGAAAATGTAATCAGATGTCAGTTCTAATATAATATATTTGTCCAATGAATGCCCGTTTATCATCTGCATTTCTTCTTGGTGTAGCAATTTTAATGGCCAGTAGTGTAGTTGCAGTAGATATAATAATGGTCCAAGTAGACACAGCGAGATGTAAAAGCACCGATAGCGGTGGTGATAGCATGACAGTAACAGCAATACTTACTTAATATTTAACCCTGGCATCGTTATTTATTAAGATAAAATAAAAGCAGAGATACGGGGTGAACGTTAATGAAACCGACAAACTGCAGGGACGGATTCGTGACAGGAAATGGATGAAAAAATGTCCTATGAACATGTTAGCAGAAATGCATCGTTGCCACAGCAGACGCCGCTGACGAATGAAAGTTCCTCTGACCACGTGCCGTGTGTTCCTTGTGTGTGGCAGGCTGTGTGATTGACGCAGCGTACTGCAAGCAGCTGAATGGTCCGGTGTTCACGTCGGGATCAAGCCGAGATGGTGTTTGTGCACGGCCAAGCAGATGGAAACAGTCGAGAGGCGACACAGATATACCAAAACAAGCACCCTCACAGACTCCAACGACTTCAGAGAACAATTCAAGCCCTTTCTGGGCGTTTGTGTGACCATGGGTCATTTCAGACAGACGAACATGCAGGGAGGCGATGGTCTGTGCTTACAACAGACTTGGAGGACCAGGTTCTACAGGATACTGAAACGAACCCTAGTACAAGCTCCAGGCAAGTGGCCCGAAAACAAGGTGTAAGCCAAAGTACGATAATGTGTATCCTGACTGACAACGAGTACAATGCATCTGATGCCACTTTCAACATCTGTTGTGACATGGATACTATTCAGCTCTGTACTGTGTTCCGGGACGATCTGTTGTCATTGCACGCACACCGTCCATTACGGGACATATGAAGGGCTTATTTCAATAGTGGTGCAAGCCCATTTTTGTTCATTCTGAGATACAGAGTCCTAAGTGACTCTGTATCTCAGAATGAACAAAAATGGGCTTGCATCTGCAGATTTTTCAGCGCTCATTTAACTTTAGGACTCTGTATCTCAGAATGAGCGAAGATGGGCTTGCACCACTATTGAAAGAAGACCTTCACATGTTCACAGAACTTTTTTTCCTCCATCTTCAGTCATCAATCCGCCCCTGCTGTTTGTCGGGTTTATTATGTTCGCCCTCTACAATAGTATTATGAAGTCTTCTTGGGCTATAAGGCTGGTCAGGCGTCGTTCTGCCGCATCGTTTCGACCAGTTTCCTACTCGTCATCTTCAGGTGAAGTGTCGGGTTAATGTCCAGTTCGCGTTTTTATACCCGCTGGACCGCCGGCTTCTCTGCCTCGTCTGCAACGGATGGGCAAATCGTGCTGCTCTAGAGCGGTTGTCGCGGACGGTGGAGCGGGGGGAGGGGGGGGGGGCGGACTCCCGACGTATTGGAGGGTTGGAGGGTCCTAGCTTTCCATCCTCGCGTTGCCTGTCTGTTCCTTACCCTGCCTTCGCCGCTTTACATCAGAGCGCTCGTCACGTATTCTTGCTATCGCTAAAATCTATGCAGAGCCAAGTTGGAAATCGTTATTCCGGTTGACAAGATCATCATGGACACGAATCTCCATTGCCTCTTTAATGACTGAGTGCCAGAACCAGTTCCTCTGGCACAACACCTCTGTCTGTTCAAAATCAAACTTATGACATGCGATGAGACTCTGCTCTGTCATTGCAGATGTGTCCGTTTGGCCGAGGTGAACGCTTCTCACATGGCGCTGCGAAATACACCTTTGGTCTTGCCGACATGTTTCTCGGCACATTCGCAACTGATGCTGTAGACTCCAGGTGTTCGCGGTCCTAGACTGTCTTACTTTGAGCCAAGCATATTTTTGATCTTAGTCGATCAGTGGAAAATCGTTTTAAAATTGGTCTCCAGTATCCTTGCAGTCTTGGTTGTAAGCGGCCCAGCATACGGAAGCAACGCCAGACGCTTTATGTCTTCTTCCGGCTGGAGAGCGCGTCTTATGCGTCTCTCCAAGTAGCCGTTCTAGCAGCAGGGTTTTGGAACATACATTGTGCTCGAACATTATGAATTACCTCGAAGGGAACGGTCTATTGACACGGATTTAAACATTGTTCATGTGAAACGTAACTGGGTTGAATGTTATCGAGAAGAGATTTCATATTGATTCAGTATTACTAGATGTCCAGAGGGCTTTTGACACCGTACCTCACGAGTGGCTTGTAATCAAATTGCGTGCTTATAGAATAATGTTTCGGTTGTGCGCCTGAATTCGAAATTTCCGTCAGAGAGGTCACAGTTCGTAACAACCGACGGAAAGTCATCGAGTAAAACAGAAGTGATTTCTGGCGTTCCCCAGGATAGTGCTATAGGCCCTCTGCTGTTCTTTATCTACAGAACCGATTTAGGTGGAAGTCTGAGCAGTCATCTTAGGTTGTTTGCAGATGACACTGTCGTTCACCGTCTAGTAAAGCCATTATAAGATAAAAGCAAATTGTAAAACAATTTTCCGGCCGGTGTGGCCGTGCGGTTCTAGCGCGTCGGTACGGAACCGCGAAACCGCTACGGTTGCAGGTTCGATCCCTGCCTCGGGCATGGATGTGTGTGATGTCCTTAGGTTAGTTAGGTTTAAGTAGTTCTAGGTTCTAGGGGACTGATGACCTCAGCTGTTAAGTCCCATAGTGCTCAGAGCCTTTTGAACCATTTTGTAAAACAATTTAAATAAGATATCTGTATGGTGCGAAAATAGGGAATTAACGCTAAATAATGAAAAGTGTGAGGTCATCCGATTAAGTGCTAAAAGCAATCCGTTAAGCTTTGGTTACACGATAAATGAATCAATTCTAAAGGTTGTAAATGCAACGAAATATCTAGGAATTACAGTTACGAACAACTTAAACTGTAAAGAACACATAGAAAAGGTTTTGGGAAGGCGAACTAAAGACTGCGTTTTATTGGCGAAGATGCAACAGATCTACTAAAGAGACTGCCTACACTACGCTTTGTCCTTCGTCTTTTGGAGTACTGCAGCGCAGTGTGGGATCCTTACCACACAGGATTGACGGAGTACATCGAGAAAGTTTAAAGAAGGGAAACACATTCTGTATTATAGAGAAATAGGGGAGGTAGTCTCATGGACATGATACGGGATATGAGGTGGATATCACTCAAACGGGCGTTTCTCGTTAGGGCGTGGTCTGTTCATAATATATCAATCACCAACTTTCTCTTCCGAATGCCATAATATTTTGATGACGCCGACTTATATAGCGAGAAACGAGCGTCATAATGAAGTAAGGGAAATCAGCACTCTCACGGAAAGTCGTAGATATTCTTAAGAAATAGAGTAGGGAGTTTCATGGACATGATACAGGATATGAGATGGATATCACTCAAATGGGTGTTTCTCGTTACGGCGTGGTCTGTTCATAAAATTTCAATCACCAAATTTCTGTTCCGAATGCCATAATATTTTGGTGACGCCGACTTATATAGCGAGAAACTATCAACGTAATGAAAAAATGGTTCAAATGGGTCTGAGCACTATGGGACCTAACATCTGAGGTAATCAGTCCCCTAGAACTTAGAACTACTTAAACCTAATTAACCTTAGGACATCACTCTCATCCAAGCCCGAGGCAGGATTCGAACCTGCGACAGTAGCGGTCGCGCGGTTCCAGACTGAAGCGCCTAGAACCGCTCGGCCACTGCGGCCGGCCAACATAATGAAGTAAGGGAAATCAGCACTCTCACGGAAAATCGTAGATGTTCGTTTTCCCCGCGTGCTGTTCGAGAACAGAGATATAGTGTGTAGGTGGCTCTATGAGCCTTTTGCCAGGCACGTAAGTGTGATCTGCAGAGTAGCTAGCCATGCAGATGCAGATGTAAATGTAGATGGTGCACCTCGTTGAATAGACACTCTTTGACGCATATGTTTCTTGCTGAAAACTCTGGCGTTCTTGCCGTATACCGGGCCGCCCGCGGCCGAGATTGCCAGAGTATGTGAGAAGAACAATATTAAACCTTTTTTCGCTCATCTACTAAAATAAATAATATGCTTGGCTCAATGATAGGGAAACTGGTACTATTGACACCTCGAGTGTACAGCATAAGTTGAGAGTGCGGCAAGCACTATAGGGGCAAGACGCAAAGGTGAGTTTCGCAGTGCTGGTCAGAATATGTGAGAATCGTTCGCCTCGTTGAAACGGACAAGTCTGTAATGGTAGAGTACAGCCTCAATGAAGATAATATGTTCAATTTTGAACAAACAGAGGTATTGTACTAGACGAACGGGTTCTGGAACTTAATCAAGGATAAGATACGGTTCCATGATGATCTCATCAATCGGGACAGCGATTACCAGCTGAGCTCTGCGTGGTGTGTAGCAACAAGAATACATCAAGAGCGCTCTGATGTGAAAGCGGTGACGGTAGTGGATGGAACAGACAGGCAGCACCAGGGTGCGAAGCCAGGACACTCCAACATGCCGGGAGCACCCCCAGCACTGTCTGCGACACCTCCTCTGAAGGTGAGTGATGGGCTCAGCCGTTGTAGACAAGGCAGAGCCGGTGGTCCAGTGGCTATAAAGATACGAACTGGAGATGAACCCAGCATTCGCTGGCCCGACCTACTGCAACAATAATTTCCTCTGCAGAAGACACCCTCATCCATCATTACGTCCAGCACATCATCATCACCGACGTTAGCTCGAGTAGCATACCACTTTCTTTTCGTTTCAGGTAAACATAACGCCTATCCATTAACGAGAGGTCACCAAACTCCGGCCAACAGAAGAACCAGCAAGGGTCGCTCCGAATGAGCGTGAACTGCAAACGCCTCGTGCCAAGGAATGACTCGTTATTCAACGAACAAACAAATGAACCGCACTTTCTGCTGAAACGTGGAATCGAAAACTTGGTGAAAAGTTGTCGCAGAAAGCCTCGGCTCGGCTCATAACACGAGAAGGCTTCATCATCTAAATTCGCTGAGAAAGCCTGCATTCTCAAATATGACAGTAGTCAGAAAATACAGCAAATAGTAGAATATGAGGTGTAGACACAGTAATGCTGCTTGCAGAGTGCACATTTAGATGTAAATGCAGACTGTCGTCTGTCCGCAATGACTGCGCAGTCGACGGGACATTACGCTCTGTAATTCTGTTCTCCTGTTCTGTCTGTGTACTACGCACACTGTTTCTTGTTTTTAGGAGTTCGCACGTCATAGCATTCATCCATACTAAACTGCCTGAGAAACAAGTGAAGCATCAAGGATGGGAGGAAAAACTCAAGCTTCTCAAGGGGTGAGACAGTATGTGATTTTATTTCAGTGATTAAAAAAATGGTGTAAAATTTACAAAGAGCTTGGCAGTATGAACCATCTTACGATGCAAGGTTCTTTTATGTTTTATGCTACTGTAAATAATTAACATTTGCTGTACTAGGTCAAAGATGAGTTAGCACACTGCATGAGTAGTGAGTAATATCTTTGACTCTGTGTCTAGTTTTATCTGTGGTTGATTTGCTGCAGTTGTGCAGGGCAGGGGCATTCTTATTTGAGGCATAGTAGCGAGCAATTGATTTTTTCAGAGAATAAGATCTGTTATTTGTGAATCTGGGAGAAATTATCTGGAATACTTTATTATGGAGATGAAAACTCATTTATAATATTGCATTGTTCTTTGTATTGACGGAGAATATTCTGGAGTAATTTTAAAGGTATCTATGTTTGTAGTTTCTTTGTAATGAGAGAATTTTGTGATTATAGAGTCTTCTTATGTTGTGCAGTCTTTTTGTTAATAATCAGTGTTTGATATTCGTTAGAGCAAAAACAACCTCCACGATTCATAGTGAAGTTGTGAAGATTTTGTCGTTGTGTGATTTGCACTTTACGCCACATGAAGTCACAGATGCTTTCAGACAAACAAATTTAGAGTGGATTGTTTAGCTGCTGCATCTGCTGATTTGTATTTGCTTTCGAGAACGTGAGTACTCCAGACACAAAAACAGTGTGCTGAGCAAGAGGTAAGTCAGTTTTATTTTAGGGCAGGTATTATCTTGCATTCTTGAGCAAACAGTGTGTAGTCAGAATTTCCAGGTGTCGTGCTAGCAAGCAGTGATTTTCAGTGAACAGTGTTGGTAATTTCATACAGTTATTCTCTTCCAAATAGAGTAGTAATTTATTTTTGTAGATATTCTTAGTTAAACATTACATTTCACATCAGGCAACGTTCTTAATATACTTCGGTGCTGAGTTTTAGTTAGGTTTTATTGAGCACACAATTAGTTTCTTTTAGCACTTAATTAGATTCATTTTCCTTACTTCAATTTTATTTTTATTTTTGAAGTTCAAAGATTTATTTCACGGCACTGTTCACATGCACAACACAGGGCCAACCAACAGTCAGCTTTACTCAACAACTGAACACGATATCTATAGTACACGTTACATGAGGATAAAGTACAGGGTGATTATAATTAAACTTTCAAAACGCTATAGAAATAACACCACTGGTCAGAATGACGTCAAATTGCAACGGAATATTATCGGAGAAAGGGCAAAACGTACGGCAGAAGAAAAAAATTAGTGTGAAAATTGATCAATAGATGGCGCTGTATGTGTCAGAGCACGTAAATGAAAACACCTGTTATGCGCACAACTCAGCGAAGTTGCTATAAACACGCAGGGTACATGGCTTTTCCTCCTTTCGCGTCTGCGACGTTCGCCATGACGCAGGATGGCGATGTGCATGTAAAGTTGCATTACAAGAATGATGACTGTACACACGTCGCTCTGAAGAAGTCGTGGACACTGAAGGGTTTGAAAAAAAATGCATTGGTCCGATGAGTGCCGTGGGCCTGGAGAAAATTATTTGGAAATTCGAAAAGACGGGTTCTTTTGGTGTGCAACCTCGTAGAGTGAGGAAACGAATTGATTCGACGTCAGTGGAAGCAGTGTCTATAGCAATGCAGGAGGAGACGAGTGGTGGTGTGCAAACGTGTAGTGCACGGAGAATTGCCCGAACATTGGACATACCTGTGAGCACGGTGCGTAAAATCCCACGAAACATCCTTCTTTGCTATCCATTCAAAATTACCCATGTACACGAGTTGCTTCCTTTTGACCTGCCAGCAAGAGAGACCTTTGCTTTAGAATTTTTTGCTCGCATGGAAGTCGACAATGATTGGCCATGGAAGATTTTGTGGACAGACGAAGCCCACCTCCATCTGACTGGATATGTCAATACACAGAATTGTCGAATATGGACAATGGAAAATTAACACGCAAATCAACCAGTACCACTTCATCCTGACAAGGTCTCTGTGTGGTGCGGTTTACGGCATAATTTATCAATGGGCCATATTTATTCGAAGAGACAGGTGCTTCCGGTCTTGTTACCTGTACCGACACTGGTAAGCGCTATGAGTGCCTTTTGCGGAACCACGTCATTCCGGTTGTCCAACAGCGTGGATGTGTGGTTGGGATCATTTTTATGCAAGATGGCGCATCTCTGCACATTGCAAATCCAGTTAAGCCGCTGATGAAGCGCCAAGCACCATTTCGGAAATGATAGAATTATCAGCCGCCGATTCCCTACACACTGGCAGTCTCTATCACCTGATTTTAATTCGTGTGACCTCTGGCTGTGGGGCTATCTGAAAAATGTTGTGTTCAGTGTTGCGACTGAAAACTTGGCTACATTGAAGGCACGCATTGCGCAACACATTCTGAACATGACCCCGGAGACTCTCCGATCAGTTGGGCTCCGATCAGTGGGGCTTGTGTTGAGGCTGCGTCTGTGTGTTGCGGCGCGGGTTATGGTGGGTGTTGTGCTGTGAATTGCTGGTGCCTGTATTGCGTATCTGGGTGCCAGAATTCGGTCACCGTGATGTGAATGTCGTTCCCTGTCTGCGTCACCTCAAAGTCCTTTTCTAGGATTTGCCTTGTCGCATGTCGCAGCGATTTTTTGACAGCTTCCCTGCGGTCCTGGATTAGGTCCAGCAGGGTTGCTGCAATGACTCGCACCAGTTCTTCTTTCACCACTATTTCGTGGCCGAGGTCGTCGTCGTTGGTTGGGGCTCGCGCTGGCTCGTTGATGATCTTGATTGGCGCCCGCGTTTCCTCGCTGATGGCTTCTTTGGGGCGCCAGGGGCTCTTGTATGAGAGATCGGAGTGGGAGCCCGTGCAGTTGCGCACTGTTCGTTTTAGTTGGCCTTTAGGTTGCAGCGAGACAGCTCGTGGGCCCCACTGCCTCAGGGGCACTCCTCCTGTTCCTTGCAGTTATGACTGGCGCATCGTACTGCATCTGCAGCAAAAATCTGAGCAACAGTTGACACCACAGTGACACAACGAACTGATACAAAATGGTTATCTCATGGACAGTTCCGAGCCAGATGCCCTGTAGGGTGCGTTCCATTGACCCTAAACCACATACCATTTGCTATGTCAGTGATGTCAAGGAAGGGCACATTAGAGGGCAGGATAGAGGTCTGTTGTGGTTTCTGAAGAAATCTGGTTCTGCCTCCGTACTATTGGTGGGCGTGTTTTGGTCACAAGGAGGCCAGTTGAGGACCTGCGAGCAACCTGTCTGCGTGCTAGACACACTGGTTCTACACCTGGAGTTGAAATCTGGGGAGCGATTTCGTATGTCAGCAGGAG
Source organism: Schistocerca serialis cubense (assembly GCF_023864345.2). NCBI lineage: Eukaryota > Metazoa > Arthropoda > Insecta > Orthoptera > Acrididae > Schistocerca > Schistocerca serialis. Next base: position 135,189,512 of record NC_064641.1, read on the forward strand.
CACACTAATGGTTGTCCCACGCACCCCGACAGCAAATTTGCACCTCAATCTGGTGATTCGACCTTTTGTGCTGCCACTCATGAAAAGCATTCCAGCGGATATTTTCCAACAGGATAACTCTCACCCACATACCGCTGTTGTAACCCTAACATGCTCTACTGAGTGTCGACATGTTGCTTTGGACTGCTGAATTATCAGATCTGTCTCCAATCGAGCACATGTGGGACATCATCAGATGTCATCCGCAACCAGTATTAACCGTCCCTGTATTGACCGACCAACTGCAACAGGCATGGAATTCCATCCACAAACTGACATCCGGCTCCTACGCAACACGATGCTTGCACGTATGCATGCTTGCATTCATCATCGTGGATCTTACATCGGTTATTAATGAATCAGCATTTCACATTTGCAATGGCTTATCTCGCGGTTACATTAACCTGTGATCTTGATTTGTTAATCGTTTAAATATGTCAACTAGATAAATGTATTTCAAAAATTTCATTACTCTACATTAATTATAATTTATTACTGAGATTTTTTCCGTCACTATATATATTTTGGTATCACTTTCGCGTGACCTACAATGAGACGATAAGTAGAATACACAGTCTGTCTGTGAGCCCTGTCTCAGCTTCTCATTTGCCCAAATCATCGTAGGGAAGCACCTAATTAGCACACCCAGACTGGCCAATTAATCGCAATCGTAACGAGACGTGCATTCTCTCAGCAGGTAGTTAAGTACGCTTAATTGCGTCTGCTGATCCGTTCGGGAAACGATGGAACACGAGTGAATAGCTGCTAACACCTTATCTTCCACTACTCGGTCTTCTACGATAGATGAGAGTCTATTTTATCCTAATAGGAAATTTAAGTATATTAGGAAAACCATATCGTCTATCTTTGATCTATTTATCAATATTGCTTCATGGTGGGATTCTCAGGCACTCTCTCATTCGAGAAAAAAGTAAAATTTCGCACAACCACTGTCAGATATTTCTAACTGGGTCGTGTTATAGCGTTCTTCAAGCGCCGTCTGACCACCAGGCAGTAAGGAGTCGAAAGCTACCTCAAGGAAGAGTAAATATTTCATCGCAATAAAAAGCGACTGGTTTTTGTTTCTCTTTGAACGATCCAGTATCAGAGACACACCTGCAGTAAATTCTGCCACTGAAGTGGACAAGATAATCAGGACAACGCTATTTACCTACTGATAGCATCAGCCAAATAGTCCCTGTTTGCTTGTTGTCGCCAGATGGCCTGTTATCTCCAGCAGTGGTAACGAATGTTAACAGCAGTCATCACGAGCCCAGCCCAAGATATTTCTCGCAGTTTCTACAGAGCCATATGGTGCAATGACTAAGGCACAGAATTCACATTGCACTATTGGGTGGAGGGGAAAGTGAGAGGGGAGCGTGGGGAAGGGAATGAATTCAGATTTTCTTTGCAGCGTCTTCCTGACACAGTAGGTGAATGTCGAGAAAGTTCAATGAGCGATATCACACTCTAAGCAGGAGACGACGTCCATTAATTACTTGAGCTCAAAACGGGTGTGGGGGAAGTCATGTAGAAATATTGCACCAAATAAAAATACACTATGTGATCAAAAGTATCCGGACATCTGGTTGAAAATGACTTACAAGTTCGTGGCGCCCTCCATCGGTAATGCTGGAATTCAGTATGCTGTTGGCTCACCCTTAGCCTCGATGACAGCTTCCACTCTCGCAGGAATACGTTCAGTCAGGCGCTGGAATTTTTCTTGGGGAATGGAAGCCCATTCTTCACGGAGTACTGCACTGAGGAGAGGTATCGATGACGGTCAGTGAGACCTGCACGAAGTCGGCGATCCAAAACATCCGAAAGGTGTTCTATAAGACTCTGTGCAGGCCAGTCCATTACAGGGATGTTATTGTCGTGTAACCAAACCGCCACAGGCCGTCATTCTGAACGGTTGCTCGATCGTGTTGAAAAATGCAATCGCCACCTCCGAATTGCTCTTCAACAGTGGGAAGCAAGAAGGTGGTTAAAACATCAATGTAGGCATGTGCTGTGACACTGGCACGTAAAACAACAAGGCGTGCAAGCCCCTTCCATGAAAAAAACGACCACACCATAACACTATCGCCTCCGAATTTTACTGTCGGCACGACACACGCTAGCAAATGACAGTCACCGGCCATTCTCCATACCCACACCCTGCCATCTGATCGCCACATTGTGTATCGTGGTTCGTCACTCCACAACAACTTTTTTCTACCGTTCAATCGTCCAGTGTTTACGCCCCTTACATCAAGCGAGCCGTCCTTTGGCGTATACCGGTGTGATGTATGGCTTATAAGCAGCCAGTCGACCATGAAATCCAAGTTTTCTCACCTCCCGCCTAACTGTCACAGTGCTTCCAGTGGATCCTGATGCAGTTTGGAATACCTGTGTGATGGTCTGGATAGATGTCTACCTATTACACATCACGACCCTCTTCAACTTCCAGGGGTCTCTGTCAGTCAACAGACGAGTTCAGTCTGTACGCTTCTGTGCTGTACGTGTCCCTTCACGTTTCCACTTCACTACCACATCGGAAACAGTGGACCTAGGAATATTTAGGAGTGTGGAAATCTCGCGTTAGACGTATGACATAAGTGACACCCAATCACCTGACCACGTTCGAAGTCCGTTGAGTTCCAAGGAGCGCCCCATTCTGCTCTCTCGTGACATGTATTGACTACTGAGGTCGCTGATGTGGAGTACCTGGCAGTAGGTGGCAGCACAATGCTCCAAATTATTTAAAACGTATGTTTTGGGGGGGTGTCCGGATACTTTTGATCACATAGTGTATCATGTCAAGTTTTTAATTCAAGGAATAAACATTATTATAACGGATAACATTTTATTTTACATAATTAACCTTGAGCATAGACAATGTTAAAGGGCCCACCAGTCTTCATGGCCTCTCTGAACTGAACTGGAAGATTTACACGTGTGCATACCAGGGGTTCTCCGATCTGAAACAATTGCTGCAAAAATACTCTTCGCCAAGCAGGTTGAAATCACTGCAAAGCGTATAAAGATGATATTATTGTGTTTAACATGAATTTTTATCAAAAGTTTTACAATGTATATGTCAAGCAGCATACGGACAAGTCGAGACACACGTGCGAGAAATAAGTTAACCGTTTACGGAAGGAAGCTAAGCTAAAGCTCACCGTCAATAATTCTCTTAGTGAACATATAAATCAAGTAATTAAAAGCTACGTAATCATACAGTTAAAAGAAAGATGCAGACATTGATGTGTTTCGTCTGCAATGTAAGTGAAGGTTCAATGATATTTAATGGATATAATAAACCAGTAAAAGATCAATTTTTTTAATGGATACGTCACAACGGTTAAGACAACAAGTACTTTAGTGGAGCCTTATTATCTGTCTGTCTATCCTTGTGATTATTATTCAGGTTTAGATTTTTTAAAATACAGTATTTTTAATCACTTGTTAAAAATACTGTTTAATACGATTTATATATAAAGACAGATTTAGTAAAGTGTTTTAATCAATGTTTAAAACAAATATCAAGTTTTTTGCGTATTTTTATCGGAATATTCCATCAAAGGGAGAGGGAGGTCCAGATTAAAAAAAAAAAAAGAAAACCCTCACGTAATTAATGGATGTCCCTGAAGCAGTTGAAATCCGTTTGTCGATGAATTAATAGAGACAGAGGTTTCATCTTGCACAAGTCATGGAATCCGGCGTTTACTTTATTAACGTGCAAAGACGTGGCAACAGTACAACTCACAGTGATACACCGATTTCCCACCGTGGATCGGCCCCGTAATCACGGATCCAGTTCATGCATATTACGTGTATTTCTTCGCCGCCAATCAAGTCCCTGGCGTTTGTGTATCCGTGGGCGCATGCCCAACGGCGCGATTCGCGTGTGAAAGTAGCGAGTGTTGACTCTTAAGATGACCGAACGCTACTTGACCGAAATATTAGAAGAAGAAGAAGAAGAAGAAATGGAATTTATACGACTGCACGCACAAAATGTAATGGAGCAGTCACAGCGCAACAAAAATACGAAGACGCTTATCCAAGACTTTTATAGCACCAGGCGTGCTACATCTCACGAAGTGAGATGCCTAAGAGACAACACGTTGCAGAGTAACGAGAGGAAAATTTATTAATAAAACGACAGGAAGCTGACAGAACAGAAACATTTTCTCACAAAAAATTATACAGAACTCTCTGTCTTGTACCAGGCGTGTGCCTAGAAAACAATGAAGAAAATTAAGATGACGGGACGTACAAACTAATCTAAAGAAGTTTCTCACGGGAAAAAAAGTAGTGTGTACTCGGTGTAAGATACTTATCCGGGACGATGTCGGAGAGGTCCGAAGTCCACCTGCGGTGGCCCCTACGCGGCTCAGATTGAAGCTCTGATTAGCCGGCTGGATATCCTTCGTGGATGGTCAAGGTGAAACTTTGTCTTTATTGAAATCTTGATAAGGACACTTGGCTTTGTGCCCTTTGGCCGTTATGGCGTGTAGGTGAAAGTCGATGTGGAGGGGTCACTATTGGACTTGCCAACGCTCAGGAGCTACTGATCAAACATACACCCTGTGACCAAAAGTATCCTTGCACCTGGCTTAAAATGACACAAGTTCGTGGCGCCCTCAATCGGTAATGCTGGAATCCAGTACGCTGTTGGCCCACCCTTAGCCTTGATGTCAGCTTCCACTTTCGCAGACATAAGTTCAGTCAGGTGCCGGAAGGGTTCTTGGGGAATGGCATCCCATTCTTCACGGAGTGCTGGAGGATAAGTACCAATGTCGGTCAGTGAGGCCTGGCACGAAGTCTGCGATCCAAAACATCCCAAAAGTATGAAGGCTTTCACTACCGGATGACATATCTTCTGGTAAACCTTCCGGGATGTAAGCAGAACACGCTTTTCAGTCAAGAAATCATCAAGTGAGGTTTTCCGGAACAAAATTTTTATCTACGACGACGAACTATTACCCACGGTTTTGTAGAGAAGCAATTGAAATATATAAACATAGGGATAATCTTAATCGGAAAGAAGAGACCATGAAACGTAGTGATATTTGGACAGTAGCACTACAGAATTGCTAGACAACTTTATCCGTGACGAGATTACGATCGATAGTTAATTTTTATCTTTGACAAAGATTATCTCTGCATATCACGTGTAACTCTGGTCACGCCCACTTTCTATGATATATAAGTCGCTCTCAGACGTCCGACCCATCAGTCAGCAAGATTCACCGGAGAAGAAACACCCCTCTGAAGATGTCCAGCGCAGCTGTGGACGAAACGTTAGGAGCTGAAGAGTTTCATGGACCACGACCTTACATCCCGGAAGGTTTACCAGAAGATACATCCCAAAAGTGTTCTATAAGCCTCTGTGCAGGCCAGTCCATTACAGGGATGTTATTGTCGTGTAACCATTCAACCACAGGCCGTCATTATGAACTGGTGCTCGATCGTGTTGAAAGATGCAATCGCCATCCCCGAATTGCTCTTCAACAGTGGGAATCCAGAAGGTGCGTAAAACATCAATGTAGGCCTGTGCTGTGATAGTGCCACGCAAAACAACAAGGGGTGCAAGCCCCCTCCATGAAAAAAACGACCACACGATAACACCATCGCCTCCGAATTTTACTGTTGGCACTACACACGCTGGCATTCGCCATACCCACACCCTACCATAGGATCGCCACATTGTGTACCGTGATTCGTCACTGCACATAACGTTTTTCCACTATTTAGTCGTCCAATAGTTACCCTCCTTACACAAAGGGATGGGTCGTTTGGCATTTACCGGCGTGATATGTGGCTTATGAGCAGCCGCTCGACCATGAAATCCAAGTTTTCTCACCTCTCGTCTAACTGTCGAAGTACTTTCAGTGAATTCTGATGCAGTTTGGAATTCCTGTGTGATGGTCTGGATAGATGTCTGCCTATTACACATCACGACCCTCTTCAACAGTCGTCGGTCTCTGTCAGTCAACAGACGAGGTCGGCCTGTACGCTTTTGTGCTGCACGTGTCCCTCCATGTTTCCACCTCACTATCACAGCGGGAACAGTGGACCTAGGAATGTTTAAGAGTGTGAAAATCTCTCGTTCAGACGTATGACATAAGTGACACGCAATCACCTGACCACGTTCGAAGACCGTGAGTTCCACGAAGCTCCCCATTCTGCTCTCTCACGACTTCTAATGACTACTGAGGTCGCTGATGTGCAGTACCTGGCATTAGGTGGCAGCACAATGGACCTAATATGAAAACCGTATGTTTTTGGGGGTGTCCAGATGCTTTTGATCACACAGTAAATAAATGTAAATGTCGTGTGACTAGGTCCTCCCGTCGGGCAGACCGTTCGCCGGGTGCAAGTCTTTCAATTTCACGCCACTTCGGCGACTTGGGCGTCGATGGGGATGAAATGATGATGGTGAGGACAACACAACACCCAGTCCCTGAGCGGAGAAAATCTCTGACCCAGCAGGGAATCGAACCCGGGCCCTTGGATTGACATTCTGTCACGCTGACCACTCAGCTACCGGGGGCGGACGATCACACAGTGTATTCTAGGAGACGTGACGTGGATCGTAAGACTTCTATTCTGTCGGGAACTTGCTTTTGTGTTGGATGTCAGTTTCCTGGATGGTTTGTTGATTAAGCTCTTAATGTAGGTCGCGGTATCTTTCCCATCTGGGTGCCCCAAGCACGAGTCGAAAACATCGGTTGTTTCAAAGTCTAGATGGTTTACAAATTAGAGAGGCTGGGTGTGCTCCGAGTGGAACTACCATAGAAAATAGCTGGGAGGACTGTTGGTCTGTAAAGGCGACGTTTCGTATTGACTTTCATCTGCGAGCTAGCCAGTGGCCAGCAGAGGACATAGTTGGCGGCGGGGGGGGGGGGGGGGGGGGGGGGGGGGGTTATTAAATCTTGATCCTCTTATCCTATATATGCAGTTTAAAAAGCAACTTATTGTCGATTGTGACCCCAAGGCAGTCGACCTGTTTGCTCCTCAGGATTTCCTGATGATAATGATGTTTGGTTTGTGGGGCACTCAGCTGCGTGGTCAGCAGCGCCCTAGTAAAGTTCCAGTTCGTACACAGTCCAATTTTTACACACTACAATGTAGCTACGGTCACGAATGATGATGATGAAATGATGAGGACTACACAAACACCCAATCCCCGGGCAGAGAGAATCCTCAACCCGGCTGGGAGTCGAACCTGGGGCCTTCTGATCCAGAGGCTGCAACGGTAGCCCCTGGACCACGAGATGCGTACTATAGGATTTTCTGTCTATGAAATCCGGGTGGTGACGGATAAACATTACCGCTCTCGAGTTTGTTTGCGTGGCCATCCTCAGCAGCAAGCACGAATTATTTGTTTTGTAAATAAAAAAACGTGATCTCCTGCTGCGTTGTCCTTCATTCTCCCAGATGCTTTTCGCATTTTTTCACTTCGAGGCATCATAACTGGGATCTATAATGATAGAGTTATGATACACTTTTTTATATGCATTATTCGTAGTTCATAAAACAGTTCACTTCTCGCTTTTAATGTAAATAAGTGATTACTTACAGTTCTTCTTGTTTTTAGTTGGCATCTGCGTTTCCTCTCATCTGGTCACATGCTGGAGGTCTCACTACTGCTCTATTTACGAAACATAAGCATGTTTTTGTGTCTCGAACATTTTTCTTCCCGTTTTTCATTTTGTTTCTCCTTGTTGTTGTGATACACCATCAGTCTTCTGTCGGTGATATAGACATATGATTGAAAACTGTGACGTCAAGACGTAACTACATTGAGTTTACGGTGTATCTCATCCTGTTTGGTTTGTTTACGTTCATGTTGCCAACCCAATGAAGCTTATTCTGAATACTAACAGGTGTTCATTTCTTTTGTGATTGTATCTGTGTGTGTGTTTTATATGTATGTGTCTATGCGTCTGTGTGTGTGTGTGTGTGTGTGTGTGTGTGTGTGTGTGCGTGTGTGTGAGAGAGAGAGATAGAGATAGAGATAGAGTGAGAGAGACAGAGAGCGAGAGAGAGAGAGTATACATGCATTTTTTTTTTTTTTTTTTTTTTTTTTGTTTAGCTGTAGAATGTTGCATGTGAATGTAATAGCGAATGGTTGAAACCTGTTGTGGTCAGTTGATTTGAGTTTTGTGGAGAGGTTCATGGACAAGTGATTGGAAACAGGGCTTGAGCGATATTATTTTTATGATAATAGTCATCTGTTGTAGAGTTACTCTATTATTTTTATCTATTAGTGCAAAACAGTGAGTTGTTGAGTACATGTATTTGGTCATTGAACATGGTTTTCTTTTCTGCTTTGGTTTTCTGTATGTTCTCTGACAGCTGCTATATGACGTTAGTTTTCAGCTATACTTCGTTAGCCGGCCGCGGTGGCCGTGCGGTTCTAGGCGCTCCAGTCCGGAGCCGCGCTGCTGCTACGGTCGCAGGTTCGAATCCTGCCTCGGGCATGGGTGTGTGTTCTGTCCTTAGGTTAGTTAGGTTCAAATAGTTCTAAGTTCTAGGGGACTGATGACCACAGCAGTTGAGTCCCATAGTACTCAGAGCCATTTGAACCATTTTTTTTATACTTCGTTAAGTTGGCAACACATGTGTAAACAAACCAAACAGGATGAGATACACTGTGAACTCGATGTAGTTCCGTTTTGAAGTCACACTTTTCGATCAAATGTCTATATTAGCGACAGAAGACTGATAGTGCATCACAACGACAAGGGATGAAAAATGTTCGAAACACAAAAACATACTTATGTTTCGTAAACAGAGCAGTAGTGCGACCTCTAGCATGGGTGACCAGATGAAGGGAATCGCAGATGCCAACTAAAATCGCGAAGAACTGTAAGTAATCACTTATCTACATCAAAAGCGAGAAGTAAAATGTTTTATAAACTACGAATAATACATATACACTGAAGCACCAAAGAAATTGGTATAGGCATGCATATTTAAATACAGAGATGGGCAAACTGGCAGATCCGGCTCTGTGGTCGGCAAAGCCTATAAAGAGTCTGGCGCAGTTGTTAGTTCGGTTACTGCTGCTACACTGGAAGGTTATCAACATTTAAGTGAATTGAGTGTGGTGTTATAGTTGCCGCACAAGCGATGAGACACAGCTTATCCGAGGTAGCGATGAAGTGGGGATTTTTCCGTACGACTATTTCACGAGTGTACCATGAATATCAGGAATCCGGTAAAATATCGAATCTCCGACGTCACTGCGGCCTGAAAATAATCCTGCAAGAACGGGACCGAAGAGAATCGTTCAACGTGACAGAAGTGCAACCGTTCCGCAGATTGCTGCCGATATGAATGCTGGTCCATCAACAAGTGTCAGTGTACGAAACATTCAACGAAACATCGATATGGGCTTTCGGAGCCGAAGGCCGACTCGTGTGCTCTTGATGACTGCACGACACAAACCTTTACACCTCGCCTGAGCCCGTCAACACCGATACTGGACTATTGATGACTGGAAACATGTTTCCTGGTCGGACGAGTCTTGTTTCAAATTGTATCAAGCGGGTCGACGTGTACGGGTATGAATCCATGAGCCCTGCATGTCAGCACTGGACTGTTCAAGCTGGTGGAGGCTCTGTGATGGTGTGGGGCATATGCTTCTGCAGTGATGTGGGACCCCTGATACGACTCTCACAGATGACGCGTACGCAACCATCCTGTCTGATCACTTGCATCCATTCATGTCCATTGTGCCTTCCTGCAGCAATATGCGACATCACACACGTCCAAAATTGCTACAGTGTGTCTCTTGGAACACTCTTCTGATTTTCAACATTTCCGCTGGCCAACAATCCCCCACACATGAACATTATTGAACATATCTAGGATGCCTTGCAACGTGTTGTTCAGAAGCGATCTCCGTCCCGTCATACTTTTACCGATTTATGGACAGCCCTGCAGGATTCATGGTGTCAATACCCTCCAGCAGTACTTCAGACAACAGTCGAGTCCATGCCACGTCGTACTGCGGCACTTCTGCTTGCTCGCTGGAGCCCTACACGATATTAGGCAGGTGTAACAGTTTCTTTGGCTCTTCAGTGTAAAAAAAGTGTATTATGACAGATCTCCCTGATAATGACTTAAAGCAAAAAAAGGCGAAACGCGTCTGGGAGAATAAAAGACGGTACACCAGGAGAAGGCGTCTTTTATTTACAAAACAAATACCGCTGATCCCTCATCTGTGTTGATAGTGATTGTATGTTTCATGGCCCAACTTTCTGCAATGCCGATGAGTGAAACTTCGCCGCTGTAAACAGTCGTTGTGTGGGGGTACACATTTGGATCTATTTCGGTGCACAGGACTCGGCAGAGGGAAGTAGATCTCCAGAAAGGAGTACCAATAGCAGCGCTTGCCCAATCCTCTACCGGTTTCGATATGACTGTCGCCGGTGTCTTGCGAGGCGACGCCTCGAAGGTATGTATGTGTGCGATATCTCTCCATCTGAAGGGTTGCCGACCCTTCAGGCGTACTGCTCGTACTGTGTATGACAAAGTGGAATGCCTATGAGGAATCCATCGACAGCCATTTCGTCAGCTAGCCACATACCGTTTAATATCCCAATGATGTACTTGATACCTGTTTCTTCCTTCAGCAGGCATTGTTAGGAGCCACATCCACCCACATCCCTAAAAAGCCCATCCATCCTAGCCAGCCTACCCTCCCTCCACTTGCTCTACTGAACCTATATGAGTGCCGCCACTTGTACCACTCGTTTCTACAGACTCAGGACCGGGATACATTCACACGCCATCAGCAGTTACAGAGACGTACCAGCAACTTACTGAAGAAGAAAAAACGTCAGCTAGGAGGATGCAGTAACAATAAAGGGACAAAAATGTAGAAGTCTGAGATAAAATTTTTATTTTATCAAACGGTATTTCGCATTTATTTGTGAGGTTCTGTTGATGTTCCGCGTAGTAGTTGGAAACAATGCGGACGGACTGACCTGTATAGTCGTTCCGGCACTCATAGGGAATATTATAAATCCCAGAGATCAGGCGAATGAGGCGTTCTGCATCACGATGTGATTAATCCACAGCGTACGTTCCTAGAGTGGTCAACCAGTGTATCGCTTTCTCCTACGTACATCTAGTGAGAAGACCATGAAGATAAACTTAACGGGGGGTAGGACGTCAAACGGGCCGACTTGGAGCGGGAGAGGCACCACAGGACATTTTAATTTCCACTGTCTATACTTTTACAACTAAATTCATAAAACTTTGTCAGCATGACCAGGAACGATTCAGGATTCACACTCGTAGCAACAGAATTTCAAAAACATAACAAAATAATTTTTTTTACATGCGAAATTTCATCATTTTTTTCACTTATTGTTGGCTGCATTTGTTGCTATAGGTACACTTTTCTTAATAAGTAAGAGAGACTGTTCGATGAATTTTGCGCAGCATACAAACCATACTTACAGGTGTCTGAAAGTCTATAATCTATTTAATTTATGAAAAAATGAATGAACTGTTAAGTTTTAAACTTTATGTTTAGAAAAAAATGAAGTTTTGTAGTTAATTGTCTCAATTTTTACCACAGTTTTTAATAGATTTGGAAAATTCTAGAGTTTCATACACCTGTAAGCATGGTTTGTATGCTGTGTAAAATTCATCAAAGAATCTCTCTTACTTGTGAAGAAAAATGTACCTATAGCAACAAAAGCAGCCAACAATAAGAGAAAAAATGATGAAATTTCATATCTAAAAAAATATATTTTGTTATGTTTTTGCACTTCCACTGCTATGAGAGTGAATCCTGAATCCTTCCTGGTCATACTGACAAAGTTTTATGAATTTATTTGTAAAAGTATAGACAGTAGAAAATAAAATGTCCTGTGGTGCCTCCCCTGCTCCAAGTCGGTCCGTTTGACGTCCTACCCCCCATTAAGAGATAAGAGTTCACACGGGGGTTAACAATTACCGGCCATTCTCGTGACCCATTCATGACTGGAACAGGAGAGAGGGATGTGTCAGTGGTGCATGAAGTATCTTCCGCCACACGGTAAAGTGGCTTGCGGAGTAGAGATGTACAGTCATACACAAAAGTATCCGAACGACCTGAATTGCATATCGCCTGATTCGCATGCAACCGGCATAACGCAGCTGTCTAGCAGGTCCTCTAATCGCTCCTTGGTACAGTCGTTTGACTATTGAAAATGGTTCCAACATGTCACCACTAGAAAACACTGCTCTGTATCGCAGTAACTCATGATGTAAAGTAATACCACGATGCTACAAATATCAGGGAACACCTTATCACAGATAAGACTGTCCTTAAGGGTAGTAAGCTCACATTTATTACAATAAATGACATACCTGAAATGTTACCACTCTCATTATTAAGACAGATAGATAATGCACGTAGTAAGTTCGTCGTATTCATGATTTCCTCTTCAAGGTAACATACAGTACCTATTATTTAACACAAAATGATATTAAAAATTTAACTTATCCACGAGCAGCTAGTTGAGAATATGTATGAACTTCAAATGACACGACGAACCGTCTCGTTCTGCATATGGATTCAAACCCAGGTCAGGCAGATTAAGCAAAGATTTCGTGACTGACGCAAACTAACAGTCATTCCTGATTAGGCATACAGAGAGTGATATACCTCGATTTTAGACAGTATCAGTTAACAAATATCAACTTTAAAATACATAACACAAACATTTTTAACGGACGCAAATTCCTCCCCAGCATCTCTTGTCCCTGTTAACGAACTACGAGAGATGTTAAATATTGCTTCATCACAAGTAACTTACTTGAAATGCCGTGAGGTAAAGCTTTGTGTTGGACAGGTATTCGAACCCAGAACCTAATCGGATTGATATCGAAACACAACCAACTGCGCAATGTCGGATTTCCTTGCGAGTAGCTAGATGTTTTAACTGAAATGACGAGAAGAAACACTAATTTTTTCCTTCCCAGGACTCCAACCCGGCACCCATCGCTGTTATCTTCTAGAGAAAACGAACGTTAAATATGGGTTTGTTGCACCAGCAGCGACACGTGAGCATGTTTGAACTAGAAATAATATGACGAAGAGTTCAGTGTTCACTGGGAATAGAGCCACACACATATCGTTGTTGACTACACACAAAGAGACGTCAGCTACCGCATTTTTCTCCACCAGCAGCTCGGAATAACATCTTGAACTTACAGTGATCTCGCAAATAGTTCTGTGTCCCATTGGGAGTCAAAAACGTCAGATATCGTTAGTGTTGACAACGAATGAAAAAACATTAAAAATCAAAATTATTATCCACCAGCAGATAGGTGTTCTCTTGCTAGAGCTTGATAATACATAATGAAATCTTTAGTGCCGGGCCAGGATTCGAACCCATTCACACGAAATATGTGGACATGTAGAGGAATCTGCAGTTTTGAACAAAGAACAAATTGTAGCCGAGCTGTATTGCCAGGAAGGGATCAAATTCCGCGTTAAGGGCGGTCTGAGTTACATTCTCAGTTCAGAACCAATTTTATCGACATACAGAAGCTCAGATAAAAGATGGAATAAGTGTCCTGTGACTCTACATAGCGTTTGTTTCGTCATTAGAAATAAATAACTAGTATAAGAAAGGTTACTGGTGATAGAGTTTCTACATGTCGCCGCTCCAGACTTTATTGTTGTTGAACCTAACGTCTACTTGGCAGAGAAGGAATATCATCTTTAATTTTAATTTCAGACCACACTCCCATTATATCTTCTTCACTTGGTATAGTCTGAAGAGAATGGAATCTTTCTCTCCCTATCTAAAATCATTAACAGAAGTGGGAATCGAACCCAGACCATACGTATAAAAACCTACAATCAGTCCTACAGACCACCAACCCCCCCGGTTCTGTAACTCATTTTTCTATTGTGACGCCGTTGCGCCACACTGGATGAGAATTTTCACACACAAGCTGCCTGTAGTAAATTGCAGCATGTTCAGTAAATTCATTTACTTGATTGACCGAATCACCATGAACTAGCTGCCTCGGCTACCCAGTGCATACATTCGACTCTATTTTGTAATCACCGAAATAAAATCACGTAACTGCACCCTACACAGAACTGCCAACAGTGTAGGATGCAGAAATTTAAATAGGAAGTGTTCCTTTCCACTTGAGCTATTCTATTGCGCTATCTGTTTGTAAAAAACGTCGTGCAGCGCAAAAGAAAAGCTGTAACTGTTTCTCTCGTTGTCAGAAGTCTAGACCCGGCCATTTGCATTATCTCGCAGCACTGTGGTATGCAGAAGTTCTGGAGGAATTGTTCAGCTCTGGAGGTCCCGGAGCTATGTGTCAGCTAGTAGCGTAATGGTAAGTGTTGTGCTCCGTAGATAAGATGTCGCTAGTTCGAATACATTTACTACTAAATTTTTTTTAAACGCAATTCTGCTGTCTGCTGAAGTTACCAATCTAATGGAACTTTGAACATAATTCCCTTCACTTCTCAACCCAAAATAGTCGCATGTGGAAAAAGGGCTGACTTCTGTGACATTTTGTTCTTTTCGGGTTTAATAGACAGCCAGGCAGTAGATGCATCTCGAAGCTTTTGTATTATGTATGGAGAGAGCGCATCGTGCCCAAATACGTCAGAAAAGTATTTTCTACATTAGCTGTCGTGTGGTAGTGGCATTTTATTCTTCTTCAAACATTGTTTGACAGCTTTAACTCAGAATAAGTTTTCTACATGCATGTCATCAATAAACTGCATGTGCATCGTCAGATAACATCAGAGAATTCGCATATATCGTTGATGATTAATTTCGCTCTCATGTTTACTATTGTTTCAACAAAGCTAAAGAAAACCTTACGAAAACTGTGCACTGTATTATAAGAAATGAAATAAAACTACCCCCGATAACCTTACGACGAAAGTCTGTTTGAATAAAACTGAGTATCTGTACACCAGCATGCCTCTATCGACACTAATTAGTAAAATACTACTCACTTAGATTTTCATTGGGTCTGTGTTTAATTGGTATGCTGTGTCATACTCAAGAGCTATGCAAATGTAGCATTTCATTAATATAGTAATGTGTTTCTAGAAACCCAAAATTTGCTTGTGAGCAGCGGAAAGAGGCGTTACCTGTCGTGCAGAATTGTAAGTTTTTCACCATTGCACTAGGAGCCAAAAGTATTTTCTTGCGATTTCCTTATTGATGTTTGATCAGACTGCTTGTAGCCCTTTTACAGAAGGGGTAAAAACGTTGAAGTCAGTGAGACTGGAACTGCGAACCATAACAGACGCTTTTTTACAGGTCAGCACGTTACCACAGAGCTGGCGAACAGGTATGTGTGAGTGTGTGTGAGGGAGAGCTTCCTCTTACGAGGCCAATAGTGACTAGAACTCATAAACCGCTATTTAAAGGACGAGATTAGTTGCGATTTCCACCTGCAACGACTTTCCTGGGCTGAAAACCGTAAGTTTACAACCTTTTTCTACACCTCAAGCGATAATAACTGAGATTATTCAATGGAAATGACAGGTAAAATCAGGTGAACTTTGAGGCTTAATTCCGTGCACACAAGGAAGTAACTCGTCGATCACAGAGTTGCCAAACATACGTTGCCTTGTTGCCAAATCTAAGTTACAATACCAGCAGGAAGAAGACGAACCGATGTGGTCGTACAGCGGCTGGGAAGTGACCATAGATGGTGTCTCCAAGTCGCAGCTGCTGCGGCCTGGAATACGTAATGCGTCTGATTCGCATTTCTGTAACTATGTTTAGGGACTGGAGCGTAGTTACTAAAAATACTCAGAATTGACTGCAAACTAAGCATCATAAATCAGTAACTCTCATAGTCGTTTTTATATTTCTTTCGCAAGTGTACTAAAAACTAAGAAACTCATTCACAGGCGTTTTCGTGCCTCGCCGATAGTCGAGCACAACAAACAAATAAAAATAAAAAAATAATTTGGTTTGGCAGTACTCGACAGCCATTTCTAGGCGCAAGTAAATGAAGAAAGGCAGCGCGTTTTTGTTATCAAGTAACGTCTTCATCAATTACTTTAGTATTAATGTAATCTACGAGTAATTGCTGATGTTTGATATTAACATGAAAAGGATTCCGTAGACAGGGAAAGAACCTGTTCTTTGGAAACTACTTCTATATTTTGACCAAAAGGCGTTAAATGATTTTCAAGCACGTGTGTTCCAGCAGCGGTATGAATAAAATGATGGTAATAATGACGGTAATAATCGAATTATCCGGTAACTTCACATTTGCTGAATTTGTGAAAATTTCAAAATGGCTTTACAACCAGCCTATGATGCCTAGAAGGGTCTTTACATCCTGCAGACATGAGAATAGCATAATCTCCGCGTCAAAAGTTTACTTCTACTTAACCATTTAATAGACTCGCATTTTTTCCACCGTGACTAAATTTGTAAGCTGAGCACATCATTCGTTTCAGCACACACTTGAGGCTGGGAAATGTGGCCACAATGGTCTGGTGGAACGAGTTATCACAGGTGCACAGCGTGGGTTCAGGAATTTTCGTTTAAGAGGCAGAAACAGATTTACTTTACCTCTGGTAACCTCAAGAGAAAGACGTTATAATCCATAATCGGCATTAAACATCACGTTCCTTCATTACCAACTGGGCAGAGCCGGTTTACGTTGGGAAATGACATAGCGGAAGACACAGCAAACAGAAATACAGTCGCCAGTAAACTCACTTACATTAGAAAATTTTATTTTATTTGATGAACCGATAGCCATTTAAAGGAACAGGTCTCTTATTTTTCTTGTACTTGATTTAACTAGAGACGTTGAAAAATTTGGGGCTGGACTGTGATTCGAATTCGCATCTCCTCTTTCGAGGATCTGAATCTCTCAGAACAGTATAGTTCTATCACTTCGTTCCTTTTCCCAAGACTGCAATCTTTTTTAGGTCCCCTCCAAAGGATCCAGTACAACAATAATCATAATTTCATTTAAAGCCCTATCAAGTGCACACCCACCTGCTAGCGAAAATTAACGTGCATTTTTAATGTCTGTTCATGTGTTGCCAAAAATCGCAATAGATGTCGTTATTTCTGGCCAAACACGCACACATCTTACTGTTGGTGAGTAAGCAACTGATACTTAAGCTATATTCATGGATGCACTGTAGGTGTGCAGTTCGATTGTCACTTAGGCACAAAACTTTGTATCCTTATTTTAGATTCAAACACCTAGCAGCTCGTAAGAAAAACCGGTACGTAACATTTGATTTTTCTTAGTTAACAATCCGATTACGTGTTGGGTTCGTATCTTCGTCACAGAACTTCACATCTTGCACTTCATC